>NC_079291.1:61882458-62230302 GCF_023638135.1 Falco biarmicus | reverse complement strand
CTTGGGGGACTTGGCAAGCCCTCGGGCGAGCTGGCACTTGTCCTGCCTGGCTGCGGCACTGTGGACTGCCCTGGCACCAGCCCACGGGCTCCAGGAGCTGATGGACTCTGCTGGGGCTGTGCTCTTCTCTGCAGTCCTTCATGTACCAGCTGCTGAAGGGCCTCGCGTTCTGCCACAGCCGCAACGTCCTGCACCGAGACCTCAAGCCCCAGAACCTGCTCATCAACAGGGTGAGGGCCAGGCTGCGTGCCAGCAGCGGGCTGCGTGCCGGTGGGGCGCTGCTTGCTAGTGGGGGCTGAGGCGGTGGTGATGCTGTGGAACTGTCCTGGCTGTCCGTGGCTTGTGATGCTGCCTCTGCCTCATGTTTTTGGTCGATGGGAAAGGCTGAAGGGCCTGAAGTGATGGCCACTGCCATCCCTGGGGTGCAGGACAGGGTGTGTCCCCCGCTGTCCTGCTGACGCAGCACTTTCCCTGCAGAACGGGGAGCTCAAGCTGGCTGACTTTGGCTTGGCCCGGGCCTTTGGCATCCCTGTGCGCTGTTACTCGGCAGAGGTGAGCTGGGAGGTCCGCACATTTGCTGGAGGCCTTCTCCTGGATGGAGGCTCAGCTTCCCCATCCCCCGGCTGGCTGAGCATCCCCACTGGCCCTCTGCGCAGGTTGTCACGCTGTGGTACCGGCCCCCAGATGTGCTCTTCGGCGCCAAGCTCTACTCCACCTCCATCGATATGTGGTCAGCTGGCTGCATCTTCGCAGGTAGTGCTGCCGGGGCTGCCAGCACAGGGGGCTGTGGCTGCTGGTGCTGTGGGGCCTTGGGGCCCAGCCCCTCTCTCTTTCCCAGAGCTGGCCAACGCGGGGCGGCCCCTGTTCCCAGGGAATGATGTGGATGACCAGCTGAAGAGAATTTTCCGATATCCTTCCAATGCATCGGGAGGGGTGCATCCCCCTCTCCTGGGCAGGGGAGCAGGGTAGGGTGAGGCAGGGATGGGCAGGGTGACCCCCGTGGTGGCCCTTGACTGCTGCCATCCCCACGTTGCTGGGAACCCCCACAGAGGAGCAGTGGCCAGCCATGGCCAAGCTGCCAGACTACAAGGTGAGGCAGGGGCAGGCTGGGGGCAGGGGTGGTGGGTGGCAGGAGCAGGCAGCCAGGGCTCACCTCTCTGTCCCCAGCCCTACCCCATGTACCCTGCCACCACCTCCCTGGTCAACGTGGTGCCCAAGCTAAACGCCACCGGCCGGGACCTGCTGCAGGTGAGTGCTCTGCCCATCCATCCTGCTGCCCCCACGGGGCTTCCCTGGGAGTGAGAGGGGCTCTGGCTTCTTGGAGGGGGGTGCCTGTCTGTGGGGGCTGGGGGGCTCAGCCTCACCTCTCATCACCAGAACCTGCTGAAGTGCAACCCGGTGCAGCGGATATCGGCGGAGGAGGCTCTCCAGCACCCCTACTTCACAGACTTCTGCCCCCCCTAGGGACACCCCTGGCACTGGCCCAGCCCCCGTGCTGAGCTGGAGGGGCAGCACCCCAGCTCTGGGCATGCTTCTGGCAGTGGTGGGAAGGGCAGTGGCGGGGTGTGTGAGGTGAGGACCCCAGCCCCACAGCCCCCCACCTCCAGTATTTTATTAGGTTTTTTAACCCAGTGCTGCCCCAGTTCTGCCCTGGCTGCTGGGTGCTAGCACAGCCCCCTCCTGTCCCTCACCCTCCCAGCCCCATAGTGGGGCCAGGAGCACTTGGAGCCCTCCCTGGTGACATGGGGCCATGGTGCTGGTGGAGGGGCAGGACCCTCCCAGGACCAGGTGCAGGACCTTGGTGGGGTGGGTGGGACCCCCCCACCCCTCCTTTCCCTGCTGCACCCCGGCCCCTTCCCTGGCAGGAGAGGGGGTCCCGGGCACCAGCCTCAGGGCTGGGGGGGGACCTTGTTTTTTTTCTACCGTGCTGCTGTACGTGGGTGATCATGCGTGTTTGTTACCTCCATAAAGAGCTTCCCTCTCCCCAGCGCCTGCCTTCTCTTTCCTAGGGCACTGGGGACCCCCCCACAACCCCTGCAGAGCCTGCCCTGCTCTGCACAGCCCCTGTCCCCCCTGCCAGCAGCACAGGAGCCAGGGCCTGGGACAGGTCTTTAATGGGGCGGGGGCCACAGCGAGCAGGCATCGCAATGTACAGTGCAGTGGGGAGGGGGGTTGGGCGCAAGCAGCGCATGCAGGTACACTGGAGGAGGGCCGGGAGGGACCCACCACCACTGCCACCACCCCCAGGCAGTGGTGGTGGGAGGCCCAGAACGGGGCACCTTGGGGCCTGGTGCCAGCTCCACAGCCGCATGGGCTCCCCAGGTCCCGGCAGGGCAGTCTGGTGGGGGCCCCACTGGACCCCCCCCCCAGCCCAACAGGGGGACACAGGGCTGGACTCTCAGCAGGCAAACTCCTCGAAGGCGCCTAGAGCCGGGTGACGAGGTAGCACGTTCGGGGCGAAGCTGAGACTGTCCGTGTGGCAGCGCAGGGGTGGACGGGGGCTCTGGGGATGGGGGGGAGCTGTTGGAGGCTCCAGGGGGCTGCGCTGCAGCCACCACCCCCATCCCCACTGCACTGGGCCATGCTGGGGGGCTCTGCCCCTTGCCCCGACCCCAAATGCCCTTGGGGCTGCCCTGGGAACCCCCCTAGTTTCAGGGAGGCCAGCACACAGCTGCTATGGAGCAAGGCTGTCCCCCCACCTTGTCCCATCCCTGAGTGGTCAACCTCCCCCAGGACAGGAGAGGGGAGGTTGGGGTGGTCCCCAGCTGCAGGGGAATGGGGGTCACTAGGCAGGAGGGACCCAGGGGGCATGGTGCTGGGGAGTGATGCATGAGGATGTGAGCAGAGCCGGTGGGGGGGTGGCCCCCGGTGATGATGCCAAGAAAAGCCTGGGATGGAGGGAGTGGGTGTGTGGACCCCTAGGGCCCATCTGCAGGGGAACGGGTAAGGGGGTCCCTGCCCAGGGGGACCGTGGTTGCATCTTTCTTGCCCCTCAACCCTGGCCAGGGATCCCGATCACCCCCCTGGAGGGAGGCAGCCCCGCGGCCCCCCTGTGCTGGCATTGCCGGGGTGGGGGTCTGGGTGCTGCCCCCCCCGGGTGTAGCAGGGGGATCTCTACCTGGGCCCCGGAGGGAGCGGGACAGCAGGGCTGCCCGGGACCGCTGGATGCTCCTGGCCGGCGGCGTGGGTGCAGGATGGGCGGGCGGACGGACGGACAGAGAGGAGCGAATGAGTGCGGGGGTCCCAGTGGGATGAGGCCGAGCAGCAATGGTGGGATGAGGTGTGAGGACCGCCCCTCCCCCCCCCCCCTCCCCCTTGCCGCCTGTGCCAGGGTTGGGGGGAGAGGGTGGCCCGGTCGCAGCCCGGAGGGGTTGGGGGGTGCTGAAGGGGTGCAGCACCAGGCAGGTTGAGCCATGAGGGGCTGCAGGGGGCTGTCGGGGAGGGGTGTTACCAGGGTGCTGCTGTCGCTCCGGGGAGCCCTCTTTTTCTCCTTGTAGAAGCTGAGGAGTTTGTACCGGAACACCTGGGGGAGATGGTTCAGGGCCCCTGGCCACAGCCCTGAGCATCCTCTGGCTGGGGGTCAGTGCAGGGGGCTGGGGGATGCTCACCTCGTACAGGTAGTCAAAGATCTCCAGTATGGTGAGGAGGCTGGCACCAATGAAGAGCCCCATCTGCCCTCCAATGTCGCCTGGCCGAGGGTTGGTGTTAGAGGGGGGGCTTTTTCCCCCCCCCAGACCCTCATGGACCCCCCTGGGCACTTACCCAGCAGCCCCGCCACCTCATACGCCTTCTTCTGCTCGATCATCTCGTAGTTCAGGGCCTCAAAGAAGATGTCCAGGACCAGCACATTGTCCCTGGGGAGGTACAGAAGGGTCCGGGACGGACAGAGGAGCTATCAGGAGGCATCCCCAGCCACGGGGGGGCTGTGCTGTGCCACCAGGATGGGGTGGAGAGGTCTGGGTCTGCCCTGAGCTGGCATGGCACAAGGATGTACTGTGCCATGCTGTGCTGTGCCACGCCACGCTGTGCCACACCATGCTGTGCCACACTGGTTGTGGTGCTGGGTGTTTTTCCCTGTGCTGGGGCAGATTTGCAGAGGGGAGGTGGTGCTGTGCCATGCTGTGCCAGTTCATGTATGCTTGAGGATGTCGTGTGGCCGTGCTGTGCCATGTCACGCCGTCACACCACCGTGCTATACCAGTTCATGTATGCTGGGGCATGCCACACAGCTGTGTTGTGCTGTCTCACACCGGTGTGCTGTGCCGTGCCAGTTCACACATGCTGGGGGATGCCGTGCTGTGCTGTGCCATACTGTGCCATGCCATGCTGTGTGGTGCCACGTTTTTCCCTGTGCTGGGGCAGATTTGCACAGGGGAGGTCGTGCCGTGCTGTGCCGTGTCAGTTCACATATGGTAGGGATGTGTGGCTGTGCCATGCCATGTCACACTGTCATGCCGTGCCAGTTCCTGCATGCTGGGGGATGCCGTGCCACACCATGTGCTCTCGAAGCCGCAGGCACTCACGCGATGTACTGCTCCGTTTTGTTGAACTTCTTGGCCAGGTACCGTGCTGAGGCCTTGCTAGGGATCTTCACCATGGAAAGCTCTTTGCCGTAGCGCACCATGGCGCAGGGCGTGCGGCAGGCACAGTACTCGCTGTCCTTCTTCACCAGGAAGTCTGGAGGGGGGAAGCATGGGTGGGATGGGGACACTGGGACTCCTGCCCATGTGGGGTCGGGATGCTCCTGACTGGAGCCACCCAGGCGGTGGTGGGTGCCGGTGGCATGGGACAAGCGTGCCATGAGCATGGCTGGTGTGCCCAGGGTCTGAGCAGGCAGGGACCCCCTGTGGCGAGGGCATGGGGACAATGATGCCACGTTTGCAATGATAGAGCCTGGCAGAAGGTGCGGGGGTGGCCGAGGGGTCCTGGGGGGAAGCTGGAGGTGTCCGGGGATGCCAGAGGTGGGCAGGGTGCTGCCAGTACGTACCCAGCGCGGGGTCAGCGCACTCCTTGTACTGCTCCGGGGTGCAGACGTTGGCGTTGCCTGCGGGGGGAGGCGGCAGTCGCAGGGGCAGGAGGGTCTCCCCACCGCCCCGGCCCTGCGGCAGCCACCCCCCAGCCCCAGCCCCGGCCCCGGCTCACCCGGCATGTGCACCATGCGGCAGTTGCAGTTCTCAGCCAGGTAGCGGGTCTCGCAGTCCAGGCGGCAGGCAGTGATGCTGTAGTTGGTGAAGAAGTCGGACTCGATGGGGGTGGCCTTGCAGTCCCCCCAGGGTGGGGGCAGGTACACCAGCTGCCGGCCGTGGGCTAAGGAAAACACGCATCCCTGGCCCACAACGCCCACCTCCCAGCCCACCATGGTGCTGTGTCCT
The DNA here is from genome assembly GCF_023638135.1 of Falco biarmicus. Taxonomy (NCBI): domain Eukaryota; kingdom Metazoa; phylum Chordata; class Aves; order Falconiformes; family Falconidae; genus Falco; species Falco biarmicus. The sequence goes on along the minus strand of NC_079291.1, from coordinate 62,224,930 downwards.
TCAGGCAGAGCTTGGCCCCATGCAGTGGTGTTGGGGGGGTCATGCCACCCCAGAGACCCTGCTCCCACCCCTGCCTCTCCTTGTGGGGCACCGGTGTCACCTGCACCCAGCGTGGCAGTGGGTGGGAAGGTGCTGGGCGAGACCTGGCACATGGCACCAGCTGGGAGTACACAGGGGCCAGACGTTCTGGGGGTCAGCATGGACCCCCATGCTCCTTGTGGTGGCCGATGGAGTGGTGCTGGGGCCAGTGCAAGGTGCGTGCTTGGCAATGCAGCAGCAGGAACCAGCAAGACACCCATGGGCGCCAAGGGCTGCACTCCTGCTGCCACAGCCCACACCATGAGCGCCGGCACACATGGAGACACCCACTCCAGACACCTAAATTTAGGTGTCTGGCTGCGCGAGCTGGATGCCGCCCCTGCCAACGGTCTGTTCTGCAGGAGGCTGGGGGGTCGCTGCCGGGGGCTGATGCGTGCTGCAGGACCGAGCTTCCTCAGCATGGGGCTGCCCCACACCGTGCTGCGGTATTGCCAGCAAAGCTGCCATGCCGGTGGCACGGTACCTGCCATGTGGCATGGCTTGGCACAGCATGGACCCATGGGGATGGCTGCCCCTGTGCCGGGACTGCCCGAGCCCTGGGGAGGGGGCTGTGCCCCCCTAGCCCCCTCCACGCACCGCTTGGGCAGAGCGGCCGGATACCCGCTGCTGCTGGCAGGACACGAAGGTCTGGAAGCCAGGTGCCACACCAAAGCCCAGCTGGTCAATGAAGGGGGGCTCCTCCTGGCTATGGATCTGCACCTTCACCCCTGCCTCGTAGGAGGTCTCGTCTGCAAGGCAGGGAAGGCGTTGGGGGTGCGGGGCTTCAGCCAGGCTGTGGGCAGAGCTGGGGGGGGCCCTCACCCGTGTCCCCCCAGACGGGCAGGTATTCCTCTTGCTGGACGTTGAGCATCAGCTCCAGGCCGTTCCCCGCACCACCCTGCAGCGTGGTCAGCACCTCCCGGCCTGGCCCCCCCGAGTTGAAGGTGTAGCACTTGCCGAGGCGGGTGAAGATCTGTGGGGACAGGGCAGGACCCTCAGCACCCACCACGGGGGCCACCCATGAGACAACAGTATCTGGGGTGCTGGGCGTGCACCTGCCCTGCACCCACCGAACAGAGCTTGGGGGGCAGCACCCGGGGACCCGGCACAGCCCCAGTGCTGGATCCCAGTGCTCCATCAGCCCATGACCAGGGAAGGGGCTGGTGTGGGGGCTGTGGATGGGGTCGTGGAGTGGCTGCTGCTACCTCTGCCTCAGCACAGTGTCCTTGGCTCTGCCAGGTCCCAATGGTGCTGTGGGACTCCCGGCCTGTAACCTGCCTCCCAGCACTTGCCATGGCAGAGGGACAGTTCCTCCCCAGCTAGGCAGGATGTGGGACCCCAACCCCTGGGAAGGTGCCCACAGACCCCCCCAGCCCAGGGCTGACCCACTTCTTCCCACAGCCCACTAGCATGGAGAAAGATCCCACCAGCCTCCACAGTGAGCACAGACCACCTGCCCCTGCTGTCACACTTTGTCCCCACTGCCCCACAGCCACTTCCCACCCCTTCCCCATGCCCCGGGGACGGCTCTCTTGTGGGGAGCGGGGCTGAGCCACACACTCTGGCCATCACCCCGCCCTGGCCCCCTACACCTGCACTGCAGCCCGACAGCCCCCCCATCCTCCTGTGGCTCCCCATCCCCACCACACTTCCCCACAGCCCCACATCTCTCCATGGCCCCGTGGGTGCAGGGTGGGCAAGAGGAGCTGCCCCAGGGCAGCGCAGCGGGAGCTTCACCGAGTGCCTGGGGCTAGGGAACACAGGGTGGGGGCACGGCTGCCCCACAGCCCACACACCCCATCACCCCACTGCTCCAAAACCTGCTCAGCCCTGGGGGTCCTGCCCAAGCCCTGCCCAGGGCAGAGCCAGCTGAGGCTGCTGTGGGTCCTGCCCGGGACGGAGCCAGCCGTGGCCGTGGCAGTGACTGTAGCTGTGGCAGTGGTGCTGGCACTCACGGCAGTGAAGTTCTGGGGGCCGCAGTCCTGGGCACGTAAGCAGCAGCGCAGCAGCATCTCATGGATGGGGCGCCAGGCGCGCTGGTGGAAGGCGCCCAGGTCGTGGCTCTTGCTGGGGAAGAAGCCGGCGAGGTTGGGGGGTCTGCCCCAGTGCCCGCAGACAGGGGGGAAATCCTCCCTCCCCACTGCCAGCAGCTGCCCCAGCCAGAACAGGTCACTGGGGGTGAGCTGGGAGCAGTTGTAGTTGCAGAGGGTGACGGTGGGGAAGATGAGGCCACGGCTTTCCACCTCCCAGCACAGCGACGCGGGGGTACGCAACCTAGTGCTGCACCCACTGCCCAGCCTGCAGCAGGAAGGTGCCCAGCAAGCCAGGAAGGCACCAGCCTGGAGCACGTGGCACGATGCCGGTGCACCAGGCACAAAGATGTGTCCCAGCCCATGCAGGGCACAGGAGCAGGTGAAAGGTGGCTGGGCTGGCCATCCCCTGTGCCCCTTCATCTGGCCCTAGTGGCTCAGTGGCCATGGTGGTCCATCCTGCCTGGCTCTGCAGCAGGACTGGGCTTCAGCACAGCTCCAGGGGTATGTGGGGATATGTGGGGACATGTGAGTGGTGAGGGCACAAGCCAGGACAGAGACAGGGACCAGGGCTTGGCTTAGCCATGGTGGCAGAGGTTGTCACTCCCACAAGGACCTGAGAGCCAGCCTTGTGCCATCAACCCCAGAGCACCCAGCACCCATGGACCAGCACCCACAGCCAGGGACCCCAGCACCCGGAGCCTCCAGGGACCAGCACCCGGGGCAGAGACCCTGCCCAGAGCCCGCAGCATGATCCTGAGCTAAACAACTGTGAGCTGCTCCCTCAGAACCCCTCTCACGCAGAGGCCACAGCCTCCACCCCATGGAGGGGCTGCCCTGGGGGAGGGGCTGCAGCCATGGCCCCCCAGCTATGGCATGTGTGTGTCTGTCCCCCGGGTATGGTTGTCCCCCCATCCTGCCCCACGGGGGGGGGGGGGGGGAGGGGGGGGAACACATGACACGGAGGGGGGCGTTGCTATGGTAATGGGCTGTTCCTAAAGAGGGGAGCCGTCACCATGGCAACATGCTGCCCAAGGAGGAGGAGGGGGGCGACTGCCATGGCAACGGCTGCCCGGCACAGGGATGTGCTGGGACATAGCTGCTGGGGGGGGGACACACACAGGAATGGGGATACAGCCCTGTTACTGCCAGCCCTCTTGGTCCCCATACTCAGGGTGACCCACGATCAGCCCCCCAGCCCTGCACTCTGGGGCCATGCTGGCCCCAAGCACCCCCAGTTCCCATAGCCCAGCTTGCCCCATCCCTGCCAGCCCCAGGGGGAGGCAGCTGTGGGGCACAGACCCAGCCTGGACAGCCCTTGCTTTGGACACTCGCCATGTGCCCAGGGTCCTTGGGGACCCCAAGGATGGGGCTGGGATGAGGTGCCGCACACAGCCGATCTCTCCAGCCCAGGCATGGGATGGGAGCCCCAGAGCCCACTGCCACCGGAGGGGACGCGGTGCCGTGAGCTGCCAGCTTAGCACTGAGGCCCAGGGCAGAGGGTCATAATCCGTGACTAAGGCCAGGCATTAGCTCTGGATTTTCAGCCGCGAAAGTTGCAGTGGGTGCAGGCAGAGACAGGGCTGAGCTGGGCTGGGCAGCCCCACGGTGTGGCTGCATGTGCCGGGGGTGGCCACAGCTGCTCAGGCAGAAGTTTCTCGCTGCCCATCAGAAACAAGGTGGCAGCGGTGCCGGTTGTGCAACACATGCGGGCAGAGCCCGATGCTCCCGGAGGCATTGGTGACCCTCAGGGCAGTGGGAGCAGCACAGCACCCGCCCCCGACACCATCAGCACAGGAACGGAGATGGGTGCCTGCGCACCCCTGGGGCAGGCACCGGTTCCCCACGCTGGCAGCAAGCTGGTGCCCCTGTGGCTCAGCCATACTCTCCAGAGAGGTGCTGGCCCTCCAGCTGCCATGGCAGCTGTGCCACCCCACGTCCTGCCCTGGGGACCCTCAGCCCTCCCGCCACATGTCCCAGCCCTCAACCCAGGCGGCTGCCACCTGGCCCTGCCAGAGGGGCACCGACAGAGCTGCTCCAGCAAAGGGCGCAGGGGTCGCAGAGTTGCCGAAGGGGATGCTTTTCAATTGAGCTCCCAAGGAAAATTAATTTTGCACATTAGTAGTCTTAAGCTGACAGTAATGCTGTTGTGATAGCGTGGCCAAGCAGCGGGCACAGGCTGCCCAGCTCCCACAGCACGCTGCCTCCCCGGCACTGCCGCAGCACAAAGGACATGTCTCCTGTCCATGCCCCTCTCCTGCCCGTACCACCGTTCCTGCCTGTCCCTCCTGGGCAGGCACTGCCACAGGCGGGTCTCACAGGACCTGGCACAGGCTGCCTGCAGTTGAGGTTTGCTGGGGGTCCCCATTCCCACCCATGGTTGCACAGGGCAGGGAAGGCACTCCCTCCCACGGCCGCCCTGCTGCCCACAGCAGCCCCCACCTGCACAGGGACGTGGAAGCCCTGCTCCCCTCTGCCACGCTCCAGCAGCTGCCTGCACCCTGCATGTCACCCAGGGGCAAGCCTGCAGCCCGGGGGATGCAGCTTGGCCCCGCTGCTGGGGCACGGCTGCTGTGGTGAGAGCGACTCCCTGGCTCAGCAGCAGAGTGGGCACAGCCCCAGGAGTGGTGGGGGAGTGCTGAGGGCAGCACGATGGCTGCAGGGGGGATGACTCTGGCATAGGAGACCCCTGGCCGCGCCAGGGCCAGCTGCACGGAGGAGTTGCGGGAGTGGGAGCCTGTTTGCAAACTCAGCCAGGGAAGCGGCTGGTGCTGGTGCCTGGGTGGGACCTGGGGCTGGCGTGGGGGGAGCAGGGGCTGTACCCCTAAGCATCCCGTGGCAAGGGGCTGCACACAGGCAGAGCTGCCCAGCCGGGTGCAGGGTCCCGGCACAGCACGGCTCCAGGCTGGGTGCCGTTCACAGCCACCAGGCACCCCTGCAGTGAGGGTGGGGTGAGGGCACCTCAGCTGGCCCACTGCAGTGCCTGGGAAGGTGGGCTGCAGGTGGTGGGACACGCCAGTGGGATGGCTGTGGGGCTCACCCACTGGTGCTGCAGCAGCCTCAGCATGCCGGTGCCTGACCCTGGCAGGACACTGGCATCCGTTCGTGGTCCTCAGGGGCACGTGGCCACCCAGTCACCGGTGGAGCCCCCTCCTCCAGCTGGGCATCGCGCCCCGCGGCCGGCACTCACCACGGTGAAGTTGCGGGCAGTGCAGTTAGCACCGCGGAAGGAGCACTGCAGCAGCATGTCGGCCAGGTCATGGCCAGTGCGGTTGTAGAACTCGGCCATGCTGAAGGGCTTCGCCTTGAAGTTCTTGAAGTTGGCCTTGTCGCGCAGGGCAGCCAGGACGTGGGGCTCGGCCAGCTGCGGGTTGCTGATCTCGTAGCGGTCGTTGAGCAGCGCCAGCAGCTCGCCCACGTGGTACATGTCGTTGCGGGTGATCTTGGAGAAGCGGAACTCATTGAGGTTGCAGATGGTGATGGCTGGGAAGGTGAGGTTGTGGGCAGCCACCTCGTCCAGCTTGGTGACATGTGGGTAGGTGAGGAAGTAGGCAACACGCTCGGCGCAGACCAGCAGCAGCAACCCCAGCGAGCCCAGGAAGAAGGCACCCCACAGCACGCGGCGCAGCGACACGGCCCCGTAGGCGAAGACGTGGCTGATGCCGTGCAGCGAGGAGCTGTGAGCGAAGGCCCGCAGGCTGGAGAGCCCCGAGCCCTCCCTGCCACCCTCTGCGCCCGCCCTCATGATGCTGCTGCCGGGCCCCCGCGCTCCCCACCGCCCTCAGCCCCCCGGCCGCCCCCGGCCCATCGCCGCGTCGTGCTCAGACTGCTGCGGGCAGGCAGGGCAGGACCAGGACCAGGACCAGGACCAGGACCAGCCCCGGCTCCGGCTCCGCTCCCGCTGCCGCGGCGCAGCCGCTGCCGGTCTGCGGCCGCCCCCCGCCCCCGCCCCTCCCGGGCGGCTCCACCCGTCACCGCCCCCCGGCGAGGACGGGCGGGGGGCGCGGAGCCGGGAGCTGGGCAGGGTTGGGGGCTGCCCTCGCCGCAACCCCCTCCTCTCTCCCTCCCTGCTCGACCCCCCTCCCTCCGGGCACGGAGCCCCCGCTCAGCCCATTACGGGGGGGAACTCGGACACTGCAGCATCCCCCTGGGCCGCGCCGGGCCCCCGCACCGGCGGCCGCAGAGCAGGGGTGGCCCGGAGCCCCTCCCGGGGCAGCGGCGGGGCGGGGGGCGCTGGGGTACTGAGGGGTGGGAGCCCCAGCGGGGGGGCGTGTCAGCAGGCGGCTGTCCTGCCCCGGGGGGCACACGGGGGTCCCGACACCCAGAGGAACAACGCAGGGGTCCCTCCTTACTCCGGCGGGGGAGGGGGGGCGGTGTATACAAGGGTTCCCCCGCCCCGGACCGCCGACAGGCACCTGCCCTGCCCCGCGGAGGGGCGGGGCCAACACTCCGCCCCGCCCCTAAATAAGCGTCACCCCACGGCACCGCCCCCTGGCAGGGCGGGAGGCCGAGCACAGGCCCCGCTCCCGCCGCTGCGACGGGCGCCCCCGAGCGGCTCGGAGGGCCCCTCGCAGCGGGCGCGGGGAGGGCGGTGCCGGCGCCCCCCTCGGCAGCCCGGTCGGCCCCGGCTCGGGTCCCCCCAGCCCCGCAGCACACAGCAGAGCCCCCACGGCCGCTTTTCATCCCTGGTTTATTGGGGAGCAGCGGGTGCCCCCCCGCGTCCGCTCCACGCTCAGGACTGGTCCTTGGTCTGTCGACGGATGAGCTCGGCGTACAGCCCCCCGCGGCGCACCAACTCCTCGTGGGTCCCTGCCTGGGGGGACGGTGGAGACAGCGTCACCCATGCGGCTGCGCACCACCACCCCACGCCCCCCAGCGCCCCCCGCTCACCTCGGCCACCCGCCCCTGCGCCAGCACCACGATAAGGTCGGCCCCCCGGATGGTGCTGAGGCGGTGTGCGATGAGCAGCACCGTGCGGCCCGAGGCTGCGCGGTCCAGCGCCTCCTGCACCACCTTCTCTGACTGGGCGTCCAGTGCGCTCGTCGCCTCGTCCAGGATCAGGATAGCGGGGTCCTTCAGCAGGGCACGGGCGATGGCGATGCGCTGCTTCTGACCTCCTGACAGTGCCGTGCCGCGCTCGCCTGATGGGGACAACTGCGGGGTTCTGGTGCCGCCCCACCCTGGGGGGACCCCTGGATGGGCAGGGACCCAGGCCCCGAGGACAGGAGCCAAGGGGCACAGCCATGTTCCTGCAGCACCCCCAGGCACCACAGCCAGAGAGCCCCCCAGAAGCCCCACTCCTGCGGGGAGCCTGGCGCAGCTGCTGTCCCTCCCAGCACAGCCTCGCACCAGCGGTGACTAGCAGCCAGTGTCCTCAGGGGAACTTGGGCCACCTTGGCCAGGGTCTCATGCTCGTCTGCCTGTCCCATGGGGCAGCTGAGCTCCATCCTGCCCCGCACTGCCGCCAGGCTCAGCCCCCTGCCATGCCCTGCAGCCCAGCACATACCCACAATGGTGTTGTAGCCATCGGGGAAGCTGCGGATGAAGCCGTCCGCGTTGGCAAGCTGGGCTGCAGCGTACACCTCTGTGTCAGAGGCACCCGGCTTCCCGAAGCGGATGTTCTCCATGATGGTCATTCCGAAGAGCACTGGCTCCTGCAGCAGCAGCCAGCTCCTCAGCACCGAGCCCTGGACCAGGCCACCTCCCTCCCCTCCCCGGGTGTCCCATCCAGGGTGTGGGGGAAGCATCCCACAGCAGCCCCAAACCTGGCTGATGAAGCCGATGACCTGCCCTCGCAGCCAGGAAGGGTCCAGGGAGGAGATGTCATGGCCGTCTAGAGTGATGGTGCCTTGCGTGGGCTCATAGAACCGCTCCAGCAGTGCTGCCACCGTCGACTTCCCTGCAGAAGGGAGCCCTCAGCCCCACAACACCGGCTCCGGCCACATGCCCCGGCATCATGGAGAGCTGGTGGGTGGGTGAGAGGCACAGAGGCCAGTTCCCAGTCCCTGACACCCACTGGGCTGACTGGGCAGCACTGCAGAGGACTGGGGTGCAGGAGGATGCAGCCAGGGACTGGAGAGGGGCTGAGCTGGCGTCCCTGGGGTGGCTGGGCTGGCTCTAGCCCCCAACCCTGGCTGCAACACACAGGTCAGGGTATCCCCTGCCCTGGGGGTGCAGGGAGAGCCAGGGGGAGTCTGCGGCCAGGCTGGTACCTCCTCCGGATGGTCCCACGATGGCCACCGTCTTGCAGGGGGGCAAGGTGAGGCTGAAGTCCCGCAGGACTGAGTAGCCAGGGCGGGTGGGGTAGCTGCAGGTAGAGGAGAGGGGGGCTGCAAGAGCACCATGCCAGCATCCCCCAGCCTGTGGGGAGGCTTGGGTGGCCGGGATGCAGGGGCTCACCTGAAGGAGACGTGGTGGAAGCAGATGCGGCCCAGCAGGGAGTGGCTGGGGATGGAGCCTCCTCCCCGCAGCGCCACACTGGGCTCCAGCGTCAGCAACTCAAAGACGCGGGCGCCAGCACTCAGACCTCGCACCACCTGCAGGGACAGCAGTGGAAGCACCCCCCAGGACCCCCGGTCACCTGCCCCCCAGCTCCCGGGGGGGGAGTGGGACCCCCTGCCCCACCTACCTGCCCAAGGAGGATGGAGATGTTTGCCATGGACCTGTGGTGCACAAGGGGAGACTCAGGGTTGTGCTCACAGTGGGCCGCAGCACACCGAGGTGCCGGGAGAGGCATTGTGCCAGGCCCTGCCCTGACCTTTGCACCGTCTGTGAGGCCACCAGGAAGGACATGAGGTCCCCAGGTGAGAGCTCATCCCCAGCCATCAGTGAGCCGCCCACGAAGATGGTACCCAGGACAATGCCTATGGGGGGCGGGATAGAGTTGGGACCCAGAGGGGGTGCTGCCCCATGGCACTGCTTGGTTCCACCCCATGGCACCCACTCACCGTTGAGCGCCAGGTTGGAGAGCCCCTGGAAGGCAGCAATGCCCAGCCCCAGCCGCTCATTCAGCCAGCTGGCACGGTCCACCTCGGTGCAGTACAGCCTGTGGGCAGGGAATGGGGACTGATGCCCACCCAGCTCCCGGTCGCCCCCAATCCCCACTGACCCCTTACCCTGCCTGCTGGTCCTCCATAGCAAAGGCGCGCACGGTCCGGACATTTCCCAGCACCTCATCTGCTATCCCGGTGGCCTTGGCCACCTGCGGGGAGAGGGATGGAGCAGGGGGCCAGGAGTGGGACACCCCCTGCTCGGGCCCTGGGGGGATGGCGGGGTCCCTTGATGGGGGTTGTAGGGCTGGAGTGCAGGGGGAAAGTGTGGGGTTACCTGCTCCTGTGCCCGGCGGGAGAGGCTGCGGAGGATGGTGCCAATGAGGGCCCCGGCACCCACCAGCGTGGGCAGCGCCACGAGCAGGAGGCCGGTCAGCTTCGGAGAGAGCAGGTAGAGCGAGACAAAGCAGCCTGCCGTCTGGGTGCCACTGCGCAGGCCCTAGGTGGGGGGAGGGTCGGCAGGGGTGGGTGCTAGGGGCTGGGGGGGGGTCTGGTGCTGCTAGCTGCGTGTCTCACCTGGGAGATGGCCAGCTTGAAAGAGGACTTGAACTCCTGGATGTCGGTCGTCAGCCGGTTCACCAGCTGTCCTGTCCGGTTGGCGTCAAAGAATGCCACATCCTGCCTGCCGGGGGGAGTGGCAGCAGGCTGGGGCAGTGGGCTGGGGGTCCCCTCATGCATCCCGTCCCCTCACTGCCCTGTGGGGCATTTTACCGGAGCAAGGAGATGAAGAGCGCCTTGCGCATGCTGCCCGCCACCTGCTCCCCAACCCGTGCCAGCAGCGCAATGTACCCAAAGGTCAGCAGCCCCTGCGGAGGAAACAGGCTTGGGAGGGGCACAGGGGCAGCCCCCCGGCACCCCCCACCTGGCTCAGGGTGCTGGCACCCACCTGCAGGCAGTATACAGCGAGCAGACGCAGAGCTGGGCACCGGACCTCCTGCAGGTAGGTGGTGATGTGGCTGCGGGTGCAGTGGGCCACCACGTTGACCAGCTGCCCCAGCAGCACCGGGATGTGGACGTTGAGCAGGGCTGCGCCCAGCGCCAGCTGCGGGAACGGCGGGTGTCAGTGCCACAGCACAGGGATGGCAGGTGTCAGTGCCGTGGCATGGGGACAGTGGGTATCCGTGCCATGGCACAGGGACAGTGGGCGTCATGCTGCAGTATGGGAACAGTGGGCATCGAGGATGGTGGGCATCACACCATGGCACGGGGACGAGGGGCCCGTGGCCACCCACCCGCCCCACCTTACCACCACGGCTGCCGAGAGGGCCAGGAGCTGGGGGCGCAGGAAGGTCCAGAACAGCGGCCAGTTGAAGGTGGGCTCCGGCTGTGGCTGGGCAGGCTCGAGGACAGCTGGGACGGTGGGGACGGTGGCCTCCTTGCAGCGCGCAGCTGTGCCCAGCAAGCCAAGCACCATGCAGCCCGTGGCTGGGCCAGCCAGGAGCAGGCAGCGCAGGGCTGGTGGCGTGGGGCTGGGGGAGAGGTGAGGGGGGCCAGCAAGCCCGAGGCGTACCCCCCCATACCTGAAACTGAGGAGAGGGGTGAGCATGGGCCACCTGAACCTGGGGCCAGCCCCGGGGACATAGGGGACCTGGACAAGGGCCGCTCCCCCCAGGCATGGCCAGCCTCCCCATGCTGACCTGGGCTGCCCCGGGGCAGGGGACACCCTGGCCCCCTCCCAGTGCTCCCGCCACCCCCACTCGCATACTCCCCCCCCGGCTGAGCACCAGCACCCGGACCCCCCCCCCCCGCTCTGCCCCCAGCCCAGCGCTTGGGAGCCCACCGCCCCCTGCACGCCCCCAGCCCTGCTGCCCCGAGACACACACGAACCCCTGCAGCCCCCCGGAGCCCCAACCCCACCGCACCCCCTGACCCCAGTGACCCCGAGTCCAGCCCCGCCCCCCCAGCGACGCCGAGCCCGGCCAGCCCCCCCCCCCCCGACCCCGAGGCTCCCCGGTACCTCCGGGCCGGGGCGAGGGGCGGCCGCAGCGCAGCGTGGACACAGCGGAGCCCGGCCCGAGCGCCGAGTGCCCGCAGCAGCAGCAGCATGGCGGGCACCGACGGGGTGGGCGGGGGCGGCACCGGGTCGGGCAGGGGCGGGCGGGGGCGGCACCGGGGCGGGCAGGGGCGGGCAGCACCGGCTGCGACGGGCGGAGCTCCAGCACCGCGGCCCGGGCCCTGCGCCGGCCCCGACCCGCCCCGGCCCCGCACGAGCCCCTCGGCACCCCCCGGGCCCCGCACCCCGACAACCCGCCAGGGCCCGCACCCCCGTCCCTCCCCGGCGCCTCCTTCGGCACACCGGGCCCGCCGGGGCCCGCGCTGCTCACCGGGCCCTGCACCGGGACCCAGAGCCCTGATCCGGGACCCTGCAGCGGTCCCGCCTTACTCCTGCTCGGACCCCGCTCCCTAGGGCGGGGGACACCCCCGAGACCCCCGCCCGACCCCCCGGTGTTGGTGTCGGTGCCGCAGCGGCCATGCCCAGCGGCAGGACGCCGTCCCGGTCCCGGGGCCGGTGCGGGGACAGATGAGCGCCCGGCACCGGGGATACCGGTCCCGCGGGGACCGCACCAGCACTGAGCTGCCAGGTGAGCCGGGAGGGACCAGCGGGCGCCGGGGCCGGGGGAGACCGGGGGGGCCGGGGACACGGGAGTGGGTGGCTTCAGACAGCTGCAATGCCCCAGAGCCCCCTGTGTGGGGTCACCCCGCACCTTCCTGGAGTCCCCTGGCCTGGCCACTGCGGGGGGGACCACCAGGCGACATGGGGGCACAGGCTGCCGCACCAGCAGATATGTCTCCATGGGGTCATTGGGGTGCCCGTGTCCCCACGGGGTGCATGTGGGCCCCTGGCATCCAGGTGACTCCACACAGGGCCATTGGCATGCCAGTGTCTGTCCCTGAGGGGTGGCTGTGTCCCTGCGGGGTGTGTGTCACCACGGTGCTATTGGGGTACGTGTCACCACAGGGTGTGTGTCACCACGGGGCTGTCACACTGCCTGCGTCCCCATGCATGTACCTGTGTCCCCACTGAGGTGCCTGTGTCCCTGCAGGGTCGTGGCGGTCCCTATGTGACACACATGCCACTGTGGGGACACTGGGGTACATGTGTCCTCGCAGGGGTCCTTGCCAGGGCCTGTGTCTCCGAGGAGCAGTGTGCCAAGGAGGGGTCCCCTGCTGCCCTGCTCTGGCACAGGGGTCCCCTTGCCAGGCCCCGGCCCCCCCAGCTGTTTACGCCTCCCGGGCTATTTTCGGGTGCCCCAGCCCTGCGGGTATTTTTGGCCGCCCGGTGCGGGGCACGTGGGGGAAGGACTGTGCCGGCATCACCGGCCGGGACACCCGATCCTGGGGGACACGGTGGCCCTGTCCCCAACGGGGAGTTGCGCAAGGCGGGGGTCAGTGCGGGGACGGTGCGTCCAGCAGCACCCAGGCCCCTGCAGCCGTGTTCCTCCTGCTGAATCACCGCCCCGGGGCCCCTCGTGCCCGCGGCCCCGTCGCACCGGCCCGGTACCGTGAGTCAGGCCCTGGCAGCGCCGCGGCAGGGTGGGGCCAGACAGCATCACCTGCGGCCTCTGGCCTGGCCGGGCACTGGCACGGGCCACCAGAGGGGACACGGGTGACGTGCGGGGCTGCGGGAGCACCGACCAGGCGGTAAGGGGAGGGCAGTGAGGGCTGCACAGGGGGGTTCTGTCCTTCCCCAGGGGCTGGGGGTCCTGTCCCTCCCCATGGAGTGAGGGTCCCATCCTGCCACAAGGGGAGGGGGGTCCCATCCTGCCCCAAGGGTCCCGGGGTCCTGTGCTTCCCTGGGGGTCTGGGTGTCCCATCCTGCCGCAGAGGATTGGGGTACTGTGCTTCCCCAAGGGGCTAAGGGTCCCATCCTGCCCAGGGGTCCTGTCCTTCCCTAGGGGTAGGGGGTGCTGCCCTTCCCCAGTGCGGGTGGGGGTCCCACACTGCCCCAAAGGAGCCACAGTCCTGTGCTTCCCCAAGGGGCTTGGGTTCCTGTCCCAAGGGTTTGGGGTCCCTCCTGCCCAAAAGGGCTTGGGGTCTGGTCCTACTCTGAGGTCAGGGGTCCCCGGGGCATTAAGAGTCCACTGGGGCTCAAGATCTGGCCCTGAGCTCAGGGATGGGGGTCTGGGAGGGGAGGTGTCCTTGGGGATGGGGGTCCATGGGGATGGGGGTCTGGGGTGTGTGTGTCAGTGGGGTGGGGGTCCATGGGGATGCATGTCCGTGGGTTGTGGGTCTGTGGGGTGGGGGTCCACTCTACTCAGATTGCAGGGGGGCAGCACGGCATGGCCTGAGGGGTGGGCATGGAGGGCGTGAATTGGGGGTCCCTGCCAGGCCAGGCAGGGGTCTCCCCAGGGAGCTCTGCTGTGGCGGGGCATGGCTGAGTGCTGGCAGGGATCCAGCCGGTGGCCAGGCTGGGTGGCGTGCCCTGCCTCGGGGCCATGGCCGTGACTGTGGCCGCGGTGTGGGAGGCCAGCTCAGGCCACTCGAATTCAGGGCATGCGGGCGGCGCGGCGTGACCTCGCCGGCATTTCCGGCTCCCGGCAGCAGGGCAGGCTCAGCCCAGCAGCCCTGTGCACCACGGCCCATGGGGTTGCGGAGGGGCTGCACCCTGCAACCTGGCAATCGGTGGGTGCCGATGGGTATCCCCAGCAGGCGGGACGGTGGGCGATGGAGGCGCAAGGGGAGTACCAGCGCTTGGAGGACTTTGAGGAAGACTCACCCCCAGGCGAGGAAGAGCTGCTGGTGCATGTCACCGAGGGGCTGCAAGGTACTGGGGGGTCCAGACCCTGCCGCGGGTGGAGGCGTCCAGGCTGCTGGGGGGGCGGTGCTGCCCTGGGGGGTCACAGCAGCAGCCTAGGGGTCGTGGCTCTGGGCTGGGGGGCTTGACTGGAGGGCAGCCTGCCGGAAGAGGGCACAGGTCCATCCCTGCTGCATGGGGGGTGGGGGCACTGCTACCCCACAGCCCTCCAGCTGGTCACAGGTGGGGGGACTGTGGGTGCCAGGCTGGGATGTGCTGAGGGTGGGGGGTGTGGCGGGCCAGGGTGGGCTGTGCTGTGGCCCTGGCTTAGTTGCTGCTGTTTTTCTCTCCTCTGCCAGACTCTTGGCACCACATCAAGAACCTGGATAATTTCTTCACCAAGATATCCTTGCAGGGCCCCTGCCTGGCTGCTGCCCAGCCCTGCCCGTGGCCGGCACTGTGGCGGGGGGGCGGGGAGACCTGGTGCCGAGGGGGGGGCAGGGGGGTCTGGCACTGCAGGCACACACTCCTTAACGTGGCCCCAACATCTACCACTTCCACCAGAAGAATGGCTTCACCTGCATGATGCTTTCGGACATCTTTGAGCTGGTGTAAGTGCCTGCGGGACACCTGCCCCTGCGTGCCATGCCGTGCCGTGCCATGCGATGCCATGCTGTGCGGCCATGGGGCAAGGGGCTGCACTGAGCCTCTGCCACCCCCAGGCAGTTCCTGTTCGTTGTCACCTTCACCACCTTCCTGCTGTGTTGCGTGGATTATGACGTCCTCTTTGCCAACCGGCCACTCAACCACAGCCACGCCGGGGGGGTGGCCCCTGACCGCAGCAAGGTGACGCTGCCCGATGCTGTCCTGCCAGCCCCGCAGTGTGCCCAGAGGTGAGGAGCAGGGCTGGGAGCTGCCGCCATGGCCGTGCAAGGGTCCCAGCACCGCCGTGGCCGTGCCTGACACACGTCCCCTGCCAGGATCCAGGCCAGTGGCTGGATCATCTTCCTGCTGGTGATGGCAGCTGTCTTCTGGCTGTACCGGCTGGTGAAGGTGCTCTGCAGCCTGCTGAGCTACTGGGAGATCCGAACCTTCTATATCAAAGCCCTCAACATCCCCTCGGTGAGTGGGGCTGCAGGGAGCGGGCTCATGGGGCCATGGGGAGGGGGTTTGCAGGGCCAGCTGTGCCCACCCAGAGCCAATGGGGGTGTTGTTTGGCGCAGGAGGGGCTGTGCAACTACAGCTGGCAGGAGGTGCAGGAACGGCTGATCTTGCTGCAGCGGCAGCAGCAGATGTGCGTGCACAAGAAGGAGCTGACGGAGCTGGACATCTACCACCGCATCCTGCGCTTCAAGAACTACACGGTGGCCATGATCAACAAGTCGCTTCTGCCCGTCCACTTCCGCCTGCCGCTGCTGGGCTCCGTCGTCTTCCTCACCCAGGGCCTCAAGTACAACCTGGAGCTGCTCCTTTTCTGGGGCCCCGGCTCGCTCTTCCAGAACAAGTGGAGCCTGCGGCCGCAGTGCAAGCGGGCAGGCGCCCGGCGGGAGCTGGCCCGGCGCTTGGCACGTGCCATGGTGCTGCTGGGGCTGGCCAACCTGCTGCTCTGCCCCTGCGTGCTGGTCTGGCAGCTTCTCTACGCCTTCTTCAGCTATGCCGAGGTGATCAAGCGGGAGCCGGGCAGCCTGGGTGCCCGCCGCTGGTCCCTCTATGGCCGCCACTACCTGCGCCACTTCAATGAGCTCAACCACGAGCTGCAGGCACGGCTGAGCCGTGGCTACAAGCCGGCCACCAAGTACATGAACTCCTTCACCAGCCCGCTGCTCACTGTGCTGGCCAAGAACATCGGCTTCTTCGCTGGCTCCATCCTGGCCGTGCTCATTGTCCTGACCGTCTATGATGAAGATGTGCTGACGGTGCAGCACATCCTCACCGCCATCACGCTGCTGGGGCTGGTGGTCACTCTGGCCAGGTAGGTGCACCAGGCTGTGCGGTGCCGGGCTGTGCGGTGCCGGGCCGCTGGCGGGCACAGTGGGCAGTGCGGTGGCTGAGTGGGAGGTGGGATGCCTGCCCCCCACCTGCAGGTCCTTCATCCCCGATGAGCACATGGTCTGGTGCCCAGAGCAACTGCTGCAGCGTGTCCTGGCCCACGTCCACTACATGCCTGACCACTGGCAGGGCAATGCCAGCCGGTCGGAGACACGTAGCGAGATGGCACAGCTCTTCCAGTACAAGGCGGTGAGCATGGGCAGGGGTAGGTGGTGGGACCAACCCCCCCCCCCTCCCCCAGACACCCCCTGATGCCCCTGTCACCTGCAGGTTTTCATCCTGGAGGAGCTGCTGAGCCCCATCCTCACCCCCCTCATCCTCATCTTTGCCCTGCCCACTCGTGCCCTCGACATCGTCGACTTCTTCCGCAACTTCACGGTGGAGGTGGTGGGAGTGGGCGACATCTGCTCCTTTGCCCAGCTTGATGTCCGCAACCACGGCAATCCCCAGGTCGGGGGGGGTCCCAGGGTGGGGGAGTCCCGGGGTGAGGGGGTCCCAGGTGCAGCAGCTCTGCTCACCCCTGCCCCACAGTGGCTGTCAGCCGGGCAGACGGAGGCCTCCGTGTACCAGCAAGCAGAGAATGGGAAGACGGAGCTGTCGCTGATGCACTTCGCTATCACCAACCCGCGCTGGCAGCCACCGCCACAGAGCGAGCTCTTCCTCAGCCAGCTGAAGGAGAAGGTGCAGCAGGACGCGGCCACTGCGCCGCCTGCCCAGTGCATCCTGGCCGAGGGGCCGTTGGGAGCATCCCTCCTCTCCGACGACTCGGCAGCTGCGGTGAGTGGGGCGGGCACGGGGGGCTGGGGGGGTCCGGAGGTTTCCAGCCGGGGTCGCCCTGACGCATGTCTCCGCAGCCAGAGGGCCTGCTAGCCAGCGTCCTGGCCCGGCCCATCCTCTCGGCCAGCGGGCTGGTGGCCCGGGACCGGCACTTTGCCCAGCCCTGCAGCACGGCCAGCGCCGCCGCCAGCGTCCTGGCCTCCCTGGCATCGCCCCTGCCTGGGCGGGCACGGGGTCCCCCCGCCGACAGCCCCGGCTGCCACAGCGACCGCCTGCTCCCGGAGGAGAGGTCCTGCCGATGGGGGGGGGGGGGGGGGGAGGGGGGGGGGGGGAGGGGGGGGGGAGGGGGGTGCGGGGTCTGCGTGCGGAGCGGGCTGGGGGAGGGGGCATGGGGAAGGGGTGTCGTGGCGGGGCCCCAAGTGCCGGCGCGGTTCTCACTGGCTCTGCCCACAGCCTGCTCCTGAGCAAGTCACGGCTGCACAGCCTGAGCCACTCGGCACTGCTCTCCGAGGTGGCCTCGGCCGAGATGAGCCTCCATGCCATCTACCTGCACGAGGTACGTCCCCTGGCTCCCCTGCCCGTGGCAGCCCCGGGGTGTGGGTCCCCCACCATGGCCCTACCCATATCCCTGCCTGCAGGAGCATTGCTGGGGGGGGCTGTACCCAGCCGGGTGCTCTGTCCTTGCCTCCTGCCTGCCACCCCCATGGGTCTTGCCTGGCCCTGGCCCCCAGGCCCTTGTCCCTAGTCCTCTGCTCTGTCACCCCCCGTCACCCTGGGTTTGGCTGGGGACCCCATGGGTGCTGCCAGACAGTGTTGGGGGTGAACTGCCATGGCTGGCATCACTGCAGCCATGTCCTCCCTTCTGCCACCCCATTGGGGATGGGGCGGTGTCCCAAGGGGACACTGTGGGGAGGCAGCTTGCCATGGCGGGGGGCTCTGACTGCCTCTTCCACTCTTCCAGCTCCACCAGCAGCAGCAGCAAGGCCCTGGACCCCAGGCCGTGGGGGTGTGGGGGGCCACAGGAGCACCCAAGCCTCCCCCCATGACCACAGGTGAGCACCACGCTGGGGCTCCTGGGGGAGCGGGGGACGCATGCTGCCCCCAGCCCCCACAGGGCTGAGCCTGGAGGTGGGGCAGCTGGGGGGTCCTGAGGGCCTGAACCGTAGGCAGGAGCTGCAGGACTGGTTCTTACCCACCCTGTGCCCCAGGCTCAGCTGCCAGGGCCTCACAGGCTCAGCACCGGGAGATGCCGCTGGGTGGCTGGGCCGAGGAAGAGGAGGAAGAGAAGGAGGAGGAGGAAGTGCAGACGACGGGCTAGCTGGCCTCAGTGGGTAAGGGCATGGCCCAGCCTGGCAGCCCTGGCCTGGGGAAGGTCAGTGACCACTGGGGCTGGGGCCCGGTGGCGTTCAGGCAGTATGTCTGCTGAGGTCCCCACTGCTGAGGTCGCCACTGCTGGGGTCCCCGCTGACAGACCTCTTTCCTCTGCAGGGTCCTGGGCATGCTGAGAGCTCCCGGTGCCAGGAGAGCTGCCAGGAGGTGCTGGCTGGGACCGGGTACAGCGGGGATGCTTGCTGCTGCCCACCGTGCTGCCTGGGGCCGGGGCACGGGGTGGTCCGGCCGACCCTGCCCGCATGGGCCCCCAGCTCAGGTGCGGGGCTTTGCGGGTGGCCCTGCTGCGGTGTGGGGCCAGGGGTGCTGCCAGAGGCAGCCAGCCCTGCGAGGTGCTATATTTAGGGGGGGGCACGGTGCGCCAAGGCTGCCCCTTCCTGGAGCTGGTGCCATCCCTGCTTGCGCTGCCTGCCGGGGCCACTGCCCCCCGCAGTGCCCTGCCCAGGGCACCGGCTGCACCGAGCCACCATGGGAAATAAAGGTTTATAGAGGGGCTGTGCCCAGTGGTGACTGTGCCCGGAGCCGGCGGAGGGCTGGGGGGGGGCTATGCTGTGGGGCTGTGCAGGGGGATATCATGGGGGCGGGGGTGATGCTGTGGACAGAGCTGTGGTGGTTTGGGGCAGTGATGCCAGGGTGGTGCCACTCGCCCGCAGCCACACAGGTTGGAGCAGCAGGACCACAGCTGTGTCCCCCCATCCCACATCTGCCCCACTCGTGGCCAAAGCAGGGCCGGGAGACCCCACCGCAGACCCCAGCCCAGCCCTGCCCACCCACGGTTCCCAGTCACGCACGGTGCCATGCTGGGGGAGGCAAAGCGCCAGGCCAGGGTTATCAAAACTAAACCTTTACTGGGAAGGCGGCGCTGCCTGCAGCGGGGCGGGGCGAGCAGCAGCGGTGGTGCCTCCTGCCCTAGCACACTCAGGGGGCCGGGCCCGGCTGCTGGCGCTCCTGCATGGAGAAGGACTGGCTGCGGATGCGGAAGGCCACCTCCTGCGTGCGGAAGGTGAGGCCGAAGATGTCCTCGTGGTAGCGGTTCTTGTCCTGGGGGAAAAGGTAGCATGGCAGCATGGCAGCATGCCGGGCATGGTGCCAGCGTGCTGCACACCCCCAGCCCTTACCCGCAGCTCACTGATGAAGTCCCCGGCCTGCCCCAGCGTCATGCCGGCTTGCTGCACCAGGATGTGCTGCACCGTCTGCAGCACCTCGGTGGCCATCGTCACATCCCCACAGACATACATGTGCCCAGCGCTCTGGCACAGCACCCGGTGCACCTCTGCTGCCAGCTGCATCCGCAGCACATCCTGCACGTAGGTCTGGGGACACCGCGCAGGGCTGCTGCTGACACCCGGCACATGGCCGCAGCCCCATGCTGCCCCCAGCCCCACCTGGTCCCCACTCCAGTCCCACCTTGGGGGTCCCCAGCTCACGGGAGAAGGCAGTGAGGACCTGGCTGAGGGCCCCCTGCTCCTGTGCCTCCTGCATCTCCTGCCGGTAGATGTGGTCCAGCGCTGAGGAGCGGCAGCCGAAAACCAGCACCATGCTGCCCAGGGGGCCGCCTGTGGGGAGGCAGCAGCCGGGACCTGCCCCTGTGCCCTATGTCCCCATTTTCCCTCACCCTGCGTCCCTGCTCTCCCATCTCCTGCAGCCCCTCACACCGCCCTGTCCCCACATGCCCCCATCCCCTTGTGTCCCTGCGTCCCCAGCCCCGTGGCCCAATTCTCCGCGCCACCATGCCCTGTGCCACTGTGCCCCTGGCCCCCAACCTTCTGTCCCCAGGTGGCCATGTCCCTCCATCCCTGCACCCTGTGCCCCATGTCCCCCTGTCCCCATGCTCCACATCCCCGCTTGCCCGTGTCCTGTAGCCCTGACACATCCCCACGCTGCCCTGTCCCCATGTCCCTCCATCCCCATGTCTCCATGCCACACACACCCATGTTCCCCCCACCCCCGCGTCACCCTGCTCTTGTGTCCCCATGCCCCCACCCTCCACCTCCTTCCTCGTGTCCCCACATCCCCTTGTCACCTTACCCTGCATCCCGGTGCCACCAGCCCCCGACCTTCTGTCCCCAGGTCGCCGCATCCCTCTGTCCCCCGTGTCCTGCATCCCGGTGCCACCGCATCCCCAACACCCACCCTTGGCCCCAGCCCCGTGACCCCGACCCCACCCAGCCCCCCGCCGCCCCCACCTCCGGACCGCAGGTGGTGCAGCCGGTGCTGCCAGAAGCTGCGGAAGGGCGCGACGCCGGTGCCGGGCCCCACCAGGATGCAGGGCGCCTCCGCGGCGGCCGGCAGCCGGAACGACGGGGCGCTGCGGACGGCGGGTCACCGGGTCACCGGCAGCGCCCGCGCGGGGGGTGCCGGGGAACGGAGTCCGGGGTGCAGAGGGTGCGCGCAGGGCATGCTGGGAAACGTAGTCAGAGTGGTGGGGAACGCGCAGGGCATGCTGGGAAATGTAGCGGGGCGTGCCGGTGGTGTGCGCAGGACACGCTGGGAAATGTAGTCCGGGGCCGAGGGGCGCATGCAGGCAGGGGCGGGGGGGCCTGTCCCTTACCCCCGGATGAAGGCGGGCACGGTGTCCCCCGGCTGCAGCCGTGCCAGCCAGGTGGAGCAGACGCCGTAGTGCAGGGGGCCCTGCCCATCTGCGGGGACACGGGGGGGGGGGAGGTGCTGCATGGGCTGTGGCAGGCAGCCCCCCCACCATCCCTGCACGGGGGCCCTGGGGGGCCCTAGGAGCCTGGGACAATGCATGGGGACAGGGGACCACGTCCAACAGCATCTCCCAGGCACTGTGTGATAGGGCTGGGCGGGACCCTCAAGGGGCCCTGGGAGACCTGGAGACACCCCTCGGGGGTCCTGGAGGTACCTCTGGAGGGGGACCCTGGAGATGCCCCTGGGGAAACCTGGAGGTGCCTCTAGGGGGGACCCTGGAGGTGTCTCTGGGGCCATGCAACACAGGGGTGCCGTGACAGGCGTTGCTGTGTGTGTGGCAGGGCAGAAGGTAGCAGCCCCCCACCCGGGGCCCCCACCAGCCCCCAGCCCCACTCACTCTCACTGTGGTAGGTGACTACGGCCACTGTGAGGTGGATCTCCCCAGGGCTGGGGCCAGGTGCGGAGCTGATGGAGTAGTAGCGCGGCTGGAGCAGTGGCAGCTGGGTGAGCAGCAGGGAGGCCGGCAGCCCCACCGAGGGGAACTCCTCCAGCACCTCCAGCAGCGTGGGGCACCGGAACCACTTCCAGTCCTCATACAGCCGGGCGTCCTGCAAGGCACCCAGCTGGCCCATGGCCACTGTGCCCAGCACCCCTGCCCAGCAGGGACCCAGCATCCCAGCAGGAAGGGAACCAGCACCCCAGCATCCCAGCCAGGGAGGGGCCAGCACACCAGCATCCCAGTATCTCAGCAGGAAGGGAGCCAGCCTCCCAGTACCCCAGCCTCCCAGCCAGGGAGGGGCCAGCATCCCAGTATTCCAGCTATGAAGGGGGCCAGTATCCCAGCATCCCAGCCAGGGAGGGGCCCAGCACCCTAATCAGCAGCGAACAAGCCCCAGCCCCCGCTCCCACCTGGCCGAGCTGCTGCAGGCGCTGCCGGTCGGCTGGCTCCTGTGCCAGTGTAGCCAGAAGCTGCAGAAACTGGGGGCTCGGGGGGGCCGCCACATCCAGGAAGAAGGTGAGTGCCTGGGCCAGGGTGC
This sequence comes from Falco biarmicus, assembly GCF_023638135.1. NCBI lineage: Eukaryota > Metazoa > Chordata > Aves > Falconiformes > Falconidae > Falco > Falco biarmicus. The sequence goes on along the minus strand of NC_079291.1, from coordinate 62,203,137 downwards.
AGGGGGGCAGGCGGCTCTGTGGCACCCCGGGCTGGGGGGGCACGGGCCCGTCTGCGGGAGGAGGGTGGGGGCGTGATATGGTAGGCATGCTAAGCCTCTGCCCCTGCCCCAGCCCCTTCTCCTGCCCCAGCCCCTTCCGCCCCTGCCCCAGCCCCTTTGCCTGCCCCTTCCCCTGCTCCAGCCGCTGCCCCGGCCCCTTCCCCTGCTCCTTCTCCTGCCCCGGCCTCTGCCTTTCCTGCTCCCTGCCCCAGCCCCTTTCTCTGCTCCCTCTCCAGCCCCTTCCCGGCCCCCGCTCCCCGCGGCCGCGGGTCCTACCGCCGGGATCCCCCTCCAGACTCTCCACCACGACAGGCTGCTCGGGGGGCGGCGGGTCGCGCACGCGGCCCAGGACCCCCCGCACCAGCTCGGCGCGGTTGGCGGGGAAGACGCCGAGGTGGTCCCCGGGCTGGTACCGCAGCTCCGCCTGCCCCGCCGAGTCCAGCCGCACCAGCAGGGTAGCCCGGCTGCGCGGGTGGGTCAGCGGGGCGCAAGGGGTGGTCCTGGGGTGGGGGCTGGGGGGTCTGGGGGCCCGTGGGGGGTTCCAGATTTGGGGGGGGGGGGGTCCCGGGGTGAGGGGGGATGCAGGGGTGAGGGTCCCGGAGGTGGGGGGTCCCAGAGGTGTATGGGGGGTCCCGGGGTGAGGGGGGATCCAGGGGTGAGAGGTTCCGGTGTTGGGGGGGGCATCTCAGGGGCTTAGGGCCCCGGGGGTGGGGGTCCCGGGGGTGAGGGGGGATCCAGGGATGAGGGTCCCGGAGGTGGGGGGTGCCAAAAGTTGGAAGGGTCCCGGGGGTGAGGGGGGATCCAGGGATGAGGGTCCCGGAGGTGGGGGGTGCCAAAAGTTGGAAGGGTCCTGGGGGTGAGGGAGGATCCAGGGGTGAGGGGTCCCGGAGTTGGGGGGGGTCTGGGGGTGTAGGGGTGGGGGCAGCCCAGGAGTGGGGGGTCGCAGGGACGCGGGGAGGGGCAGGGGTCCCGGCAGTGGGGGATTCGGGGATGGGAGGTTCCAGGTGTGCTGGGGGGTCATGGGGGTGGGGAGTCCCGGGGAGGGGCTCACCTGGACTCCTCGCTCTGCAGGTTCTCCACGGAAAGCACCGTGCAGGGCAACACCCGGCGCTTGTGCAGGTGGGACAGCCCTGGGGGGGCACGAGGGGCTAGCACTCACAGGGGGGCACAGTAGGGGCTGGCGAGGTCGAGGAAGCTGGGGGGGTCATGGGGGGGCTGGAGAGACTCTTGGCAGGGCACTGCCGAGATCCCATGTTTGTGCTGGCTGTAGGTGTCCTGCGGGGGGGTTGTGGGGTGTTCTTCCCAGAGCTGGGTGGGGATGACCAGGGGGGCGGGGGGCCATGGGACAGATGCTGGCGACAGGTGGAGGGTGATGCTAAGGGGGGGTTGGGGGCTCCCTAGGGGTGCTGGGGGGGGCAGGGTGGTGGTGGTACCAGCCAGGGTCTCCGTGGCCTGGGGCTGCCCAACCAGCCGGTGCCTCTGGCGCTTCCAGCTTTGGGGGGGGGCGAAGAGCTCCTCGGCCCCCCCTGCCACGTCCCCCACGCAGAAGGTCTCACAGGCAGCCTGAGGACACAGGAAAGGGCCAGTGGGTGCTGCAGGTGGTGGGTGCCCCCCTCCCACCCCCCCGGTGCCCCCACTGACCTGGAAGACGAGGCGGGCCCACGTGCGGAAGGACTCCTCCTGGGCACAGAGCTCGTCGCCCTCACCCATGGGCAGCACCCGCTCCCCCCCCAGCTCCTCCAGCCGTGTGTCCACCGCCCGGGCGAAGGCACAGAAGTGGGGGTATGCCCGGGACCCCAGCCCGAACACCGAGAACCTGCCACCACCGCGGGGGAGGGCTGAGCACAGTGACCCAAGACCCAGACCCTCTGATGGAGGGTTGGAGCCTGCACTGGGAGGGGGAGCACTCACAGATGGGGTGGCATAGGTGGGGGGATGCTCAGGGCAGGAGGGGCCATGCTCAGGGATGGGTGGGGTATATGCTCAGGGATGGGGTGGGGGCACCCAGGGATGGGGCGTGGATGCTCAGGGGTGGGCTGGGGTGCTCAGGGCTGGGGTGGGGGCACCCAGGGGTGGGGCTACCTAGGGCTGTGAAGGGGAGCGATGTTGGTGGGGGCACCTAGCCTGGTGGGTCAGGGCTGTCACAAGCAGGGCTCAGGGTTGAGGACCCCTAGGGACAGCTTCTGCCACAGCCATGGAACAGACGTGGCTGAAGCTGCTGGTGCCAGGGCCAGTCCCCACCACAGACTCTGACCTCTCCCTGGCCCAGCACCATGAAGCCCCCCCGTACTCCCAGACAGGGCACCCTGAGCCCCCAGCCAGACACTGTGCTCAGGCAGAGGACCCCATCCCTGTGGCCATGGCCATGCTGGCGGTACCGCAGGGCGCCCAGCGTGCCAGCACTGTCAGTGTTGCTCAGCTGCCGCCGCTTCTTCTTCCAGGAGGTGACGAGCTGGTCAGACTGTGAGACGCTGTTGAACCGCAGCTTGTAGCTCCTGTTCGGGACAGGAGGGTGAGGACAGGGTGGGCCCTGCCTGGGTGGACCCTTCCCCAGCCCCAGGCAGGCACCCCTGGCCTCCCTCGTGTGCTCACATGGGTGGCTCAGCCTGGGAGGTGCTGGTGTAGGGTGAGGTCATCTCCATCAGTGCCTTGGAGAAGCTCTGTCGGGGATAGCATGTCACTATCACCATCCCATCCCATCTCCATCCCATCCCATCCTCTCTGCCTCCTTGCAGCCCTTTACCTCCGCGCACTCAGGGGGATCCCCATTGCCAAAGGTGCTGGTCACCACCAGAACCAGGGTCTCATGTTCCAGGGACACCACATCATACTCATCCATGCACAGCACCTGGAGGGGGGGACATGGGACTGGGACATGGACAGGGGGCTGCAACAGATGCCTTCCCCACCACCCAAACCACCCCCCACATGAAGGCACCCGTTGCAGCCCAGACTGCTGCTCCCCACCCCATCTCCCCCTGCCCACCTTGGGGTCGAAGGCACGTCGGAAAAGCTGGCAGAGGTTCCAGGCATAGGTCCGGGATTTGCCAGTCTCGGTGGCATAGAGAATGGTGGCCTTGACGCGGCGTGCCATCATGTGTCCCATCAGCTTGGCTGAAATCTTCACTGCACTGGGGATGGGGGGATCGCCGGGTCAGCAGCTTGGGCTTGGGGACCCATGGGCAAGAATCCCCCCCCTACAAAGACAGCCCCCAAAGGGTGGGCACCTACTTGGCCACCTCCTTGAAGGTCTTTCTCCTGGTGACAGTGGTGCCCTTAGAGACGTAGACCTTCCAGGCATCGGGCTGTGGGGCAAGCGGGAGGGATCAGCTGGGGGGCTGGGGAAGGGGGGGGTGGGGGGGCCAGGGGCTGGGCCCACCTGGTAGCGGAAGGTGGGGCAGAGCTGGTAGTTGACCATCTCCTGGTGGAAGACAGGGGTGAGGCTGCCCGAGATGGGGGGCACGATCCAGACCCAGTCTGCAGGGCACCCCCCCCGTGTCCGCAGCTCATTCTCCATGTGCTTCACAAAGGACTCTGTGGCCGCGTGGTGGTCCACGATTGTCACCTTGGCCACCTGCGGGTACAATGGGCTGGGAGTGGCTGGCACCTGGCCCAGGATAGTGGCAGTGTTGGGGTTCCCCTGGTGCAGCCATGCCAGCATCACCCCCCAGCCATGCGTCCCACCTGGTAGCTGTGCAGCACGGCGATGTTCACCTCCACTGCTGCCTTGTCCTTCCAGAGGGACGATGTCGTTCGTGTGTCCAGCCCCATGCGCAGGGCCACCTCCTGCCAGTGGCATGGTGGGGGGCTTAGCTGGGGGGTCCCGGTGGGGGTTCTAGGCCAGCTCGCCCCCCCCAGTTGTGGGGCTCACCGGCAGCAGGTTGTAGCGCTGGCTGTCGCAGAGGTTCCTGGTGCCGATCTCACTGCTCATGTACCAGCCGTTGAAGGGGGCTGCCGGGAACTCCAGCCCCCCGACCTCCAGCAGCATGTTGGAGACAGCCGGCAGCGCGTACCACCGCAACCCCAGCTCCCCGAACCACTCCAGCCTGCATGGGGGGAGGTGGGTGGGCTCTAGCCAGGGACCCTCACCAGCCCTAGTGTGGGTCCCTGCCGCAGATCCCAGCCCCGCTCCCCTCCCCAGGGGTGTCCCATCGGGGCTGGCAGAGCTCCGGTCCCTCGGGGCTGTGGGGGGCAGGCAGGGCTGGGGGGGGGTGGGCACAGCCCCACTCACGTGGGGTGCTGGAGGGGCACCTCGAGGACCAGCTCCGGCGGGAGCGGGAAGAGCTCGGGGGGCTCGTCGGGGCCCTGCAGCAGCAGCGGCAGCACGTCGAAGCGGCCGCCGCCGGGGCTCCAGCCGTGCTGGATGCAGAGCTGGGGGGCAGCAGCATCAGGACGGCGGTGGCACCAGGCGGGGCCGGGGGCAGGGGGCTGGGCAGGGGGTGTCTCCCCACCTCGGTGATGTCAACGTTGGCTGGGTCCCCCTGCACGGAGCCATCGGGCTGCCGGTACCCAGCATAGCGGATCAGCTGCGTGTTCCAGATGCGGAAATCACCGCGACCCGGCATCCGCTGGGGAAAAATGGTGATGGCCGACCTGGAGGGGCCAGGGTGGGATGTCACCAACACCCCCACCGGCTGCAGGGCTGGGGGGTCCTGCCCCAGGCGGGGTGGTCTGGCCGGTGGTGAGTACAGCAGCCTGACAGGGCTCTCACCGAATGTTGCCGCGGTTGGTGGCGTACTGGATGTGGGTGCAGAGGAAGCTGAACATCTCTCCCACACTGGCGCAGTCCCGGGCGTCAAACACCTGTGGGAGGGGGTCAGGGGGGGATGCAAGGGGACATCCCACTGGTCCCCCAACAAGCATCCGCAGAGCATCCACACTAGGGTGACCCGTGGCTGTGGGGCAGGCATGGGGCCGGGGTTCCTGCCAGCACCATGGGGTGCCCCCTGCCCCACCTGCAGCTTGTTCCACTGGATGCGCCCCACGCAGCGTGCGGCGTTGCGCCAGGCCTGCTTGGCCCCAAAGACGAGCTCGGGCTCCAGCAGCTGGTAGGTGCCGGTGGCCATGATGGCGGCTTCCACCTCTCGCAGCCGCTGGGCGTGCGCTGGTGAGTTCTCCCTGCGGACACCCCCACACCTCAGCCCCCCCCCACTGGGACAGACATCCCCCGCACTGGGACCCGCCCTGCACTGCTGTGGGGTGCAGGGCTGGGGGTGCCCTGGGGGGGGAGATGGGGACGTGGGGTGCCCCAGGGCACAAGTGGGCTGTGGGGTTACTGTGGGGCAGGAATGGGGATGCGGGGTGCTTTGGGGTAACAGTGGGGTTTTGGGGTACCTGTCTTGTGCAGGACAGGGGCTGTGGGGTGCTCAGGGCACAGCTGGGGCTTTGAGGTACTTTGGGGCAGAGACAGGGATGTGGGGTGCCCCGGGGCAGGGATGGGGATGTGGGGTGCCCCGGGGCAGGTCGGTGCCCTGGCCCCCCGGCACCCTGCTCACCGGCGCAGGGACAGGTAGTACTGGGTGATGAAGTCCCGGGCCAGGCCCAGCAGCTCCTCGATGGGCCGGGGGCCATCAGGGGCCGGGGCCGGCAGTGGCCGTGGCAGCACCAAGGAGCCCAGGCAGCGCTGCCCTGAGCAGGGCAGCTCCTGGGTGGGAGGAGGGAGGTCTAGAGAGGGGCCCTTCCGCACACCCCCAGTCCCAGACCCTCCATCCTGCACTCCCCCATCCTGACACCCGCATCCGCATGGCCCTCAGCCCAGTAAACCCCATCCCCCCACCCTCAGCCTCATCCCCCCCCATCCCCAAACCCCCAACCCCGTTCCCCAACAGCCCTGAACACCCATCCCCATGCCCCCACCCCCTATCCCCATGCCCCCATCCCTGTGCCCTCTAGCCCCACGCCCCCTACCCCCTCACCCCCCACCTGCAGGGCCTGGGCACAGAGAGTGTCATAGCCGATGCTCCCTGTCTCCCAGTTCTTCAGCCGGGCAAAGCGAGGGGGCTCCGCTGGGCGGGTGGGCACCAAGCTGGGGGGGACATGGCCCTCAGCCCTGCCCGGGCACAGGGAAGGGGGCCAGCCTGCCCTGCACGTGGGGCACAGCTGGGGATCTGGGGGGGTACACCCCCACACACCCTGCACTTGGTCCAGCAACTGGGACCAGTGGGGCTCCAGCACCTGCTGCCCATGGGGACTGTGACCCTCAGGGGGGTGGGCAGGGTGCACTGGGGTGAGGGGATCATTGGAGATGGGGGGCTGTGAGGGGACATGGGGGTGACCAGGGACCTCCCCTGGCCCCTGGTGCTGCTGTGGTGGCCCCTGGCTCAGTGCCGTGGGAGCTGGCTGGGGGGGAGTGGGACGTTCCTGGGCCTCATGTGTGTGTCTGTGTGTGTGTGTGAGAGTGTGTGTGTGTGTGTGTGAACAATGGCCATGAGTCAGAGCAGGCTCATGGCCACTGAGGGGGTGAACCGATCTCCTGCCCCCCCCGCGCTGGGGTGACCCCACACATCCCGGCACAGCTTTACTTCCCAGCCCAACTCGACCCTTGCGCCCCTTCCCCGTATGTCCCCATACATCCCCATATGTCCCTGTATGTCCCATCCACCCCAGCACATCCTGGTAGGTCCTGACTCATCCCACAGCCTGCTGTGGGGCTGGGGGCACTACACTGGGGCTGCTGGCGACATGCCACAGGGCAGGGGACACTGGCATGATGCCACATGGCATCGCAGGCACAGGGCTCTCTGCCGATGGGTGCCCATGGCTGCACCGCATCCTGCCCCAGCAAGCATCGCCCTGGCTGGGCCACCTCTGCTGTGGGGACACATCCCTGGTGGGCTCTGGCCATGTGGGAATGTCCTCATGAGCCATGGTGGGGTCAGGCAGGAGGGGGCCGAGTGAGCAGCCCCGTTGGGGCATGACAGCCAGCAGACACGGTGCACTGCGGCACTGGGTGCCAGTGCCCCGACCAGCCATCCGTCCACCCCACCCCATTTGCCCCATCCATCCTGCCCCGTCCGCGCTGTGCACCCACCTGCCCCGCTCGGTGCCCGCAGTCTCCTCAGGCGTGGTGCTGAGCTGGCGGGAGCAGAGGCCGAGGCCGCAGGAGCGGGCAGCGCCGGGCAGCACGGCCGGCAGGTTGCCCATCGTGCCGCCACTGAGCCGCCGGTGCCGGGAGCGGCCGCTTCCTCCGGCCGCAGCGGGGAAGTGGTGACCTCGGCCGCGCACGCCTCCGCCCTGCGCACAATGGGCGCCCACTGCTGCGATGCTGCCCACCAGGACATGGCACAGGCCATGCCGGGGACCCTGCCGTGGGGCTGCTGAGGTGCTTCAGCCCTGCTCTGCCCTCCCTGTACCCCTGCAGGTGGCCGGGGGGGGGAGGCAGTGGTGGCAGTGCCAGGGGTGGCATGCACAGGACCCCCAGCATGGTGAAGGGACCCCCCAGCATGGCCACAGGCCCTGACACAGCCACAGAACCCCCCAGCATGGCCATAGCTCCCTCAGCATGGCTGCAGGACCACAGCACAGCCATGGGACCCACGACGTGGCCTCAGCCCCCCCAGCACAGCCACAGGGCTCCCAGCATAGCCATGGGACCCCTGGCACGGCCATGGGACACCCAGCACAGCCACAGGACCCCCAGCATGGCCACACAGCTCCCAGCATGGCTATGGCCCCCCTGGCACAGCCACGGACCCTTCCTGCCTCCCCCAGCCACTGTCCCCGAGAGGGGTCCATTTCCCCTGGCCCCAGCCCCATGGCATGCCAGAGCAGGGGAGAGAGGGGCCGTGGGCTGGAGTCTGCCACCACCTGCCCCTGATGGGGCCAGCTGCCCCCCTGCCCCTCCTGCCAGCTCCTTTGGGGGGCCATGGGCAGTGTGCCCTCCTTGGGGGGTCCCACGTTCGCGCCAGGAGGCTGGATGTCCCGCAGGGGTCCCAGGCCTCCTACCAGCCCCCTGCCCGGGGGCTGTGGGGCGGATGTCCACCGCAAGCCCCCAGTTTCCCTGCCCCTCCCGTGTGGGGCTGCCGCTCCCCACCCAGTTCCTGCCATTGATGTGCCAGGCCGCTTCCCAGGGGCCCCCGGGCCGGGCACCCCGGGGGGCTGTGCCCCGGCACCCTCCGAGGGGGGGGGGGCGGCAAGGGAAGGGGCACACACTGGGGTGACCCTGGGGTGGGGGGTCACCCGAGCTGCCGGCGGTGCTGGGGTCCCACGGTGACCCCCGAGGAGGGGGTCCCGGGGCGGGGTGGGGGCCTGGCTGCGGGGTTCTCGGGGGGGCCCCCGCACCGACGGGAAACCGCGCCCGGCCGCGGCTGCCGGCGGTTCCTTCCTGCGGCGGGGGGAGGCGGGGGGCAGCGAGGGGGCGGGCGGGGCGGGGTCAGCGAGGGGGCTCAGGGACTCCCAGCGGGGCACGGGCTGGGTGCCGGGGATCCAGCCCCGCTCCCCCTCCCGGCTCGGGGACAATGCCGGCTCACCCCGTCCCAAGGGGGTCTCCGCGGCCCCCGCTGCCCGGGCTGTTTCGCGCCCCCCCGCGCCGCGCCCTCCACGGGGGGCGGGACAGGCCTGTCCGTCACTGCAGAGCGCCCATCCGATTGGCTGCCCTTTCTGGGGGGCGGGGACTCGGCCCTGGGGAGGGGGCGGGTGGGGGTGCTTAGGACTGGTCTTGCCACACGGCTGCGCCCCCTGCCCCAAGGCTGCGCCCCGCCCCTCCCCACGCGTGTCCCCCGCGGGGCAGCCCGGGGTGGGGCTCGGCTCGGCCGGGCCAGCTGAGCGGGGCCGCCTTGAGCCGGGCTGAGCCGAGCTGGGCTGAGCTAGGCCGAGCTGGGCTGAGCTGGGCTGAGCTGGGCTGAGCCGGGCTGAGCTGAACTGGGCCGAGCTGGGCTGAGCTGGGCCGAGCTGGGCTGAGCTGGGCCGAGCTGAGCCGGGCTGGGCTGGGTTGAGCTGGGCTGAGCCGGGCTGAGCCGGGCTGAGCTGGGCAGGGCTGAGCTGGGCTGAGCTGAGCCAGGCTGAGCTGGGCTGAGCTGAGCCAGGCTGAGCTGGGCTGAGCTGGGCTGAGCTGGGCTGGGCCAGGCGGAGCTGGGCCGAGCTGAGCTGGGCTGGGCTGGGCTGGGCTGGGCTGGGCTGGGCTGGGCTGGGCTGGGCTGAGCTGGGCAGGGCTGAGCTGGGCTGAGCCAGACAGAGCTGACCCAAGCTGGGCTGGGCAGGGCTGAGATGAACTGGGCCGAGCTGGGCTGGGATGGACTGAGCTGAACCGGGCTGAGCTGAGCTGGGCTGAGCCAGGCTGAGCTGGGCAGGGCTGAGCTGGGCAGGGCTGAGCTGGGCTGAGCTTGGCAGGGCTGGGCCAGGCTGAGCTGAGCTGGGCAGGGCTGAGCCAGGCTGAGCCGGGCTGAGCCGGGCTGAGCCGGGCTGAGCTGGGCTGAGCTGGGCTGAGCCGGGCTGAGCCGGGCTGAGCTGGGCTGAGCTGGGCTGAGTTGGGCTAGGGTGAGCTGAGCAGGGTCCTGGCGGTCACAGCTCCGACCGCGCGTCCGGGCCGGGTCCGGCTCCAGTTTCAGCACCAGGGACAGCGCCCGGCGGGGCGGCCGGACTGGGATAGGAGCGGAAGGAGACCGGGGTGGACTGGTGCTGAACTGGATCTGGGACTGCACAGGGACTCGACCGGGACTGGGCTGGACTGGACTGAGACTGGGATTGTGATTGGACTGGGGCAGGGCCCAGGACCAGCATCACGACTGGGACCGAGACTGGACTGAAACTGGGGCTGGGACTGGACAGGGACAGGGATCTGGCGTGGACCTGGACTCAGATTGAGACGGAGATTGGGCCTGTGACAGGACTGGGACTGGTGCTGAACTGGGACCAGGACTAGGACTTTACAGGGAATGGACTGGACTGGACTGGAACTGGAACTAATCCGGGACTGGACTGAGACAAGGACTGGGAGAGGACTGGACTGGGACTGGGACTGGTGCTGAAATGGGACCAGGACCCGGACCGGGACCAGAACCTGGACTGGACTGAACTGGAACTAATCGGGGACTGGACTGAGACAAGGACCGGGACTGGACTGGACTGTGGCTGGGACCAGCATCATGACTGGGACCAGGACTAGACTGGCACCAGAACCTGGACTGGACAAGGACTGGACTAGGATTAGACTGGACAGGGAGTGAGACTGGGATGGGACTGGACTGGGACAAGAACTGGGACTGAGACTGCACTGGGATAAGGACTGGACTCAGACCGGGACAAGGGCTGGACTGGGACTGGGAATGTACTGGGATGGGAAAAAGACTGGGACAGGACTGGATTGGGACTTGGAGTGGGACTGGACTGAACTGGAACTGGGACTGGAGCCAGTACCAGAAGCAGCATCATGATAGGGTCCAGGATTGGAATGAGACTAGGACTGGGACTGGGACTGGAACTGGAACTGGGACAGGGACTGGGACCAGTATCATGACTGGGACCAGGATAGGACTGGGAATGTGACTGGACTCGGACTGGACTGAGACTGGACTGGGACAAGGACTGGGACTGAGACTGGAAATGGGACTGGAATGAGACTGGCACTGGGATTGGGACTGGGACTGGAACTGAACTGGGACTGGGATCGGAACTGAACTAGGACTGGGACTGGGACTAAGCCCAGCAACAGTAACAGATCATGATTGGGGCTGGAACTGGACTGATTCTGGAACTGAGAGTGGTACCTGGACTAGACTGGACTGGGACTGGGACTAGCACTGGGACCAGCATCATTATTGGGACTGGGATTGAACTGGACAGGGATGGGACTAGGATTGGGACTGGGCGTGGGACTGGACTGAACTGGGACTAGGACAGGGAATTGGATGAGCACCAGGACCAGCATCATGACTGGGACTAGGATTGGAATGAAACTGGGGTGGGGACCAGGACCTGACCTAACCTGGCCTGGGTCTGGCACTAGGGACTGAAACTGGGACTGGGACCAGGACTCGTACCTGGTCTGGATTTGGACTAGGGCAGAGGCTGAGACTGGGACAGGGACTGGTGCCAGGGACTTGGACCAGCACCAGCATCATGGTTGGGACCAGGATTAGACTGAGACTGGGACTGGACTGGGATTGGAATGGGGAATGAAACTGGGACTGGGATGGGGACAGGGACTGGAACTGGGACAGGAGTGGACTGCAACATGGACTGGGACCAGCACCAGGACCAGCATCATGACTGGGACCAGAACTGGAATGAGACTGGGACAGGGACCAGGTCTGGGACTGGAACTAGGCTGGGACCAGGAATGAGCCTGTAACAAGGACCCAGAACTGGTATTGGGACCAGCACCAGGACTGCATTAGGAGTGGGACTGGGACTGAAACTGAAACTGGGAGTGCAGCCAGGACTGTGACTGGGACCCAGAATGAGACTGGGACCAGCACCAGGACTGGAACTAGAGCTAGACTGGGACTGGGACCCAGCACTGGGAATGGGATCAGACCTGGGCCCAGCAGTGGGATCAGCACTGGGACTGGAACCAGCACTGGGAGTGGGCCAGGCACTGGGCCATACTGGGACCTGGGGCGGCAGGGGGTGCTGGTGGTGGCTGATTCTGTGAGGGCAAGGGGAGGGATGGGGGGACATGCACCTGCCCCCATGGGCCCCACCGTGGCCAGACCACACATAGTCACCCAGACCCCGGAGTATGGCCGTGCCCTGAGCCTACATGACCCCATGTGACCCCACTGGGGAGCAGGGCTGGGATGCGTTGAGACTGGCTGGTCACCAGCATCTTGGGGGACCCCGGCACCTGCCTCTAGAAGGGGCACAGGACCCCAGGCCAAGGGAGGGGGGTCCCGCAGCGGGAGGGGCCCAGTGTGGGCAGTGTGGCACAGGGATGGCACCACACAGCTGTGTGGACAGGGTCCCAGCAGCGTGGGGGGGCAGCCCCCTTGCTTGCTCCCAGCAGCTGGCACCGGCCCTGCTAGTGTCGCAGCATCCTGGCATCCCAGTATCCCAGGGTCCTGCCATCCTGGCATCCCAGCATCCTGGTGTCCTGGCATCCCAGTATCCCAGTGTCCTGGTGTGCAGGCATCTTGCCATCCTGGCACCCTGGCATCCCAGTGTCCTGGTGTCCCAGTACATCCATCCCATCCCATCCCACCTGCAGGAGGGGTGGGCAGGCAGCAGCAGGCAGGGGGATGTGGGCAGGGGCTTCTGGTCTGCGGCCCTGAGGGTGCAGGCAGGGGTGTGGTAAGGGGTGCAGGCAGGGCAGGCAGAGAGGGCAGGGCAGGGCAGGTGGGGGGGCAGGGCAGGCAGGGCAGGGCAGACGGGGGCAGGGCAGGCAGTCAGGGCAGACAAGGCAAGGAGGGCAGGGCAGGGCAGGTAGGTGGGCCGGTGAGCGCTGGGGTCGCAGGTGGGTGGGGCTGCTGGGGGTGCCGGTGTGCCCGGCCCTGGGGCGCGGGGGGGGTCCGGAGGGTCCGTGCTTGCGGGGCGCGCCGGGGGACGGGGCCTATGGGCGCCCCCGGGCCGGGCGTGGCGGGGGGCCCCCTCGGGCTCCCCCCCCGGCCATTGGCTGCGGCCGCGCTCGCCCCGCCCCGCGGGCCCGGCTGTCAACACGCAGCGCCTGCCGCCGCCCGCCGAGCCGAGCCGAGCCGGGCCGGGTCGGGCCGAGCCGAGCCGAGCCCCGCCCCGCCGAGCCCAACCCAGCCCAGCCCTGCTAAGCCTAGCCCCTGCCGGGCGGAACCGAACCCAGCTGGGCCGGGCCGGGCCGAGCCGAGCCGAACGGATCCGGGCCGAACCCCTTGCGGGCCGGGCCGAGCCGAGCCGAACCGAGCCGGGCTGAGCCGAACCGAAAGGAGCCGGGCCGGGCCGAACGGAGCCGGGCCGAGCCGGGGCGGGGCGGGGCGGGGGTTCCATCCCCCCCGGCCTCTCCTTGACTAAATAAGGCCGATGCTGCGACCGCCGCGGCGCGCACCCAGCGGGTAGTGCGGGGGGGCCCGGCCCCGGCCCCGGCCCCGGCCGGGCAGGGTCCGGCCCCGGCGGGGGAGGGCCCCGTCTTAACCCCTTGCGTGCTCCCCCCCCGCATCCCGCCTTCCCCGGGGCCGGGCCGGGGCCCCCCAGCCCCGCCGTAGCCGCCCCGCCGGCGCCGTCCTTGGCTCAAGGGCAGCGGGACCCCCCGCGGCGCGGGGCCGCCTCCCCCCCGGCCCCCCCCGTGCCCGGGGCCCGGCGGTGCGGCGCGGGCGGCTGCGCTGCCCATGGGACGGGCAGCATGCCGGTGCGGCGGGGGCACGTCGCCCCCCAGAACACCTTCCTGGACACCATCATCCGCAAGTTCGAGGGGCAGAGTGAGTGGGGCCGGGGGTGGGGGGGCGCCGGGAGCCGGGGGGGCGCCGGGAGCCGGGGGGGCGCCGGGAGCCGGGGGGGCGGGCGCGCGCGCGCATGGCTCCGCGCAGGGTTTGGGGTGCGGGTGATGAGGCAGCGCCCCGGCTCCTGGCCCCCGCCGGCCCCAGGGCGGCCGTGCCGGGGTCCCCCTGCCCCTCGGGGGGGCCCAGCGCCAGCGGTGATGGAGACGCCGGCGGCGGCTCGTCCGCCGCGGCTGCCGCCCGGCCAGGGCACCCCGGCTGTCCGCGGCCCCCCCCGAGCCGTGCCGTTGTGCCGGCAGCGGGGCCTGCGGGGGGCCCCAGTGCTGGGGAGGATCGGGCACGGCATCCTGGCAGGGCTGGGCGGTGGCCCGGGGGCGATACCACCCCGTGGGGCTGAGCTGTGGGGTGTCACCGTGCTGGGGGACAGGCCATGAGCCAGGGGCTGGTGGCAGCATGGTGTCCTGGGGAGGGCTGGGCTGGCCCAGCTGAGCCTCTGTCCTCAGGCCGCGGTGGCGGGGGGGTCCCCATGGCGGGGGAGTCCCCATGGCGGGGGGTCCCCTCGGTGATGGTGGCAGTGCTGGCAGCCTTGGGGGGGCCCTCCAGGGAGTGAGTGGGGCAGCTTGCAGGTGTTCAGTCACTGGGAGCCCAGAGCCGTGGGTGGATGGAAGGATGGATGGAGCGAAGCATCCCGGTGGGGTGCTGGTCTGGGAGGGGCGTGAGGGAGTGACCCTTCCCTCTCCCCCAGGCCGCAAGTTCATCATTGCCAATGCCCGGGTGGAGAACTGCGCGGTGATCTACTGCAACGACGGCTTCTGCCAGCTGTGCGGGTACTCACGGGCGGAGGTGATGCAGAAGCCCAGCACCTGTGACTTCCTCCATGGGCCCCGCACCCAGCGCGGTGCCGCTGCCCAGATCGCCCAGGCGCTGCTGGGTGCTGAGGAGCGCAAGGTGGAGATCTGCTTCTACCGCAAGGATGGTAGGGACCTGCGCCATGTGGCCGCCGGCGGAAATTGATGGTTATTTGCGTGGGGGTGAAGGTGGCTGTTCGTTGTGTCATGGGCAGATAGACCCTCGAGTTGTGGCCATCCATCAGCTGTGCCGGGCCCTGCTGCATTGTGGGTGGCATCAGCGTGGGTGGGAGCCTGGCACCAGCAGCTGGTGCCTGTGTGCTGAAGGGCAGCACCTCTGGCCTCGCAGGTGGGGATTTGTCCTGCCTCACTGGCACTACTGGAGCTCTGCCGGCTGCCCTGGCTGCTGCCCTGACTCGCAGCAGAGCGATGGTGCTGGGGGCACCAGTGGGGTGCCAGGAATCCATGTGCCATGGGGCTGCAGCTGTGGGGTGGGAGCAGCGTGCTGCGACCCAGTGGGGGATGACGTGGGGTTTGGGGGCACTGCGCTGCCTGCCAGCAAGGACATGGGGAGCAGTGGGGGGACATGATTTGGAGCAGCGTGGTCTGAGTGCTGGGGAAGCGGAGGGGGGTAGCAGGGTGGCAGCCTCTGTGCTGCTGTGCTGCATGGCTTTGCTGGCCTGGGCCAGCTCCTGCCCCACCAGCAGCCACTCAGCCTGCCTTGTCCTGGGGGTCTGGCTGCCCCATGGCTGGGTGGGATGTGGGTGCTGCGCTGCACCCAGCCCTGGAGCAAACCACTGAGGCTGTGGGGCTTAAGCCTGCAGTGGACATCGCAGTGCTGCCACACCGGAGAATGTGGTGCATGGGGGGGGTCACTGGCCAGGCTGGGCACAAGGGCCGTGCTGCACCCCCTGCCTTGCCCCAGCGCTGCCAGTCCTGGGGGTCCCTGTGCCAGTGGACGGTGACAGCAGGTGGGTGCAGCTCCACGTTGGCGGTGCTGGGGCTGCCCCGCACCGCAGCCCCATTTGTGCCTCCACCAGGTGTCCCGGCTCTCATGGCAGCTGTCCCGGCTCTCGGCACCCGGCCCTGGTTCCGGCGGCAGAGTAAACAAAGCTGGTTCCCAGCTGCTGGCCCCATGTCGGCTTTGCCGGCAGCCACCACGTGCTGCAACGATGGCTTTGGCTTCCTGGTGCCACCTGGCCTCTGGGGTGCGGGGTGCCAGGGGTCCCGGCTGGGGTGGCTGCCAGAGGCTCTGAGGACTGAGCTGGGGTGGGAGGACACCCCAGTCCCTGCCGTGCCCCTGTCCTGCCGCAGCTGGCTGCGGCTCTGCGGTGCTGGCCAGGCAGCTGGGCACTGTGGTGCCTGGCACAGCCAGGGCTGGCAGCTGGGGCAGTGGCGCCAAGGCGGGCGTACCTGGTGCCAGTGCCCTTTGGACCTGTGCATGGTGCTGGGTTCTGGCAGGGCACAGGCAGCACATGGCTGTTCCCTGCCAGCAGTGTGGGCAATGCTTTGTTAGTTCTCATTAGGGCTGTGCTAATTACCCTGCCCATTGCTTGCTGGCTGGTGTGTGCCAGCAGACTGGCACGGGGCTCAGGCTCCTGCTGGGGCCCTTGCTAGGACCCCCCAGCTGCTGTGCTTGCAAGCAGCACCCGTGCCCACCTGCTGCCTGCCTGCACTTGGTGCCTCCAGCCCTGGCTCTGGGCAGTGGTGGGCAGGCTGAGCCAGCAGCCCAGGGGTGCCTGTGCCCCTCAGCTGCCAGCCAGGATGGGACGAGGTGCCCCATCTCCAGAGAGCAGGGGATGAGATCTGTGTCCCCGGGCCGGGGGCTGCGGCCCTGGCACCAGTTGGGGGATCTGATCTGGGCTTGTGCCCCCCCAGCACTAAGGCTGCCAGGGCAGTGCTGCAGCAGGACAGCTGTCAGTCCTCTGCCAGCCCCCTCCCCAGCCTGGGCTCTTGGGTGCTGCTGTGAAACCTGTAAGCAGGCGGGATGTAGGGTCCTGGGGGTGATGTCAGTGGGGTCCCCTAGCCCAGGGCCTGACTTTGCCCTGGATGGCAGGGCTGACCCCGAGGGGGCAGCTCTGTCCTGCAGCCCCAGACCCTGGGTGGGGATGGGGCTTCCCCTGCCCACAGGCCAGCGGGGGCACCCAGGGCATGTGGCAGCAGGTGCTGGCAGTGGCTGGTGCTGCAGCAGCGCTGCCCGTGCCATGTCCCTGGGGAGCGTGGTGTTTCCGATGGGATATTTATAGGCAGCAGCAGTGGCGGGTGTGTGCAGTGGCTGGGGAGCTGCTGCTTAACTCTCTCTGTCATGGCCGGGACCTCCCTGGGGCAGGGGGCCAGGATGGGGGATCTGTGGGGACCTGGCTGCCCTGGCCCACGGGGCAGAGCTGCGTGGGGCAGGGGAGTGGGCAGGAGCAGCGTTGGTGGCAGAGTCCCACTGCCCTTGGGGTATGGGGTTTTCCTGTACCCACAGATTGGCCCTGTGTCCAGGGGGCTGGTGTGGTGGGTCCTGGCTGCAGTGGCACCACTCATGGGCATCCCCTTTGCAGTGTGCTGCAGTGCTGGTGCCGCCTGCCACGGTGGGGCTAGCACTGGGGTGGGGAGGCTGCCCACCGCACTGCGAGAGCAGGCACCGGGTGCTTGGGAGGTGGGGTCCCACCTGCTGCCTCTTGCTGCACTGGGGCACCTGAACCCCGAGCAGGGACCCTGCTGCCACTGGCTGTGGCCTTGCTGCTGGCCCTGGCAGCCCCGGCATCTCCCTGGCATGGCTGCCATTGCTCATCCCATCCGTGCCTTTGTGGTTGTGCTGAACCCCGCTCCGCTGCCCTGGCATCCCCCTGGCACCAAGCCCTGCCACAGTGCCCGGCCAGCCTGTCCTGGCACGGCCCTGGACCGCCATGGTGTGGCACACGGAAGTGCCGTGCTGTGCTGCAGGCAGGTGGCTGGGCCCTGCCGTGTCGCCAGCCGCTGCTGCAGCCATTAGTTTTGAGCGACGTTGTTTATACAGCCCTGGTGCTGCCAGGGACGCCGGAAGGTCGTGGCAGCCACAGAGGAGCCAGGGCCCTGCGGGGACAGCCTTGGGCACAGGGGCAGCTGCTGTGGTGCCACACCACATCTGGGGCAGGGAGTGGGCAGAGACCCCTGACACCCATGGCTGGGGAGGCTGATGGCCTGGAGCCAGGGCCAGCTGCAGCAGCGCCTGTCCCTGTCTGCTGGCACAGGCTGGGTGCTGGCCTGGGAGCGTGAAGGAGCCGGATCAGGCCCCCAGTCCCCACCAGCCTGGCAAGAGCTGGCGCAGCCGGGTGCAGGTGCTTGCCCTGCGCCGGTGGGGCTGCCCTGGCCCAGCCAGGCACCGCGCTGGCACCGCACTTGCAGCTGGGTGGCCATGGGCCAGTAGTGCTGGTGAGGAGCATCAGTACACGGTGGCTCCCGCTGGTGTTGCCAGCGCTGCCTGGGCAAGGTCATGTCCTCACCGCGGTGGGAGCCAGGCCAGGCGCCAGCAGCCTCAGCCCCGGGGGGTGGTGGCAGGCAGCATGCCAGTGCCGGCACGGTGGGTGCTGTGGGGATGGGGATGCCAGCGGGGTTTGCATGGGGGAGCATGGAGGTGCATGTGTCTGGGTGCCCCTGCCTGGCCTTTGGGTCACAGCACCGTGGTGCAGGGTGTGGGTCCCACGGCATGGTGGGGGCTGTGCAGCAGGGAGGGGTGCGTGGTGCGGGCTGAGCTGTGCCATGGGGTGCCTGGTGTGGTGTGGATGCAGGGTGGGGTGGGTGGTGTAGGGTTGCGCGGTGCTGGGCAGGGTGTGGGGGTGTATGATGCAATGTGGGGTGCAGGGCGCACAACATGGCACAGTGCGTGGTGCGTGATGTGGGGGTGCACAGTGCACTGCAGGGCGCAGGGGTGTCAGGGTGCTGGGTGCTCAGTGTGGTGCAGGGTGGGGGCACAGGGTGCTCAGTGCAGGGAGGGATGCGGAGTGCTTGGTGCATTTGGGGGTGCACGGTAGGGGTACCGGGTCGGCGGCAGGGTGCTCAGTGCTCCCGGTGCTGCCCCCTGGCGGTCGTGGGGAGCAGCTCAGCCTCAGCTTGGCGGGGGCGGGGGCTGCAGCGTAGGGGGGTGCATGGATTTGAGGCGTTGGTCTGGAGGTGTGTGGGTGCATTTGGGGGGCGGGAGCAGCCTCCCCCCCGCGGGGTACATTCCGTCCCTGCCACTCGTGACTGCAGTCCCAGAGGCCGGGAGGGCCCGGGGGTGCAAGAGCCCCCAGACCTACTAGGGCAGGGACGGCAGCCACTTTGTGCAACTCCTGGCGCAGGGCCTGTGCCGGGCTGGGCAGGGTACTGGGGGTGTGTGGCCAGGGGAGGGGGACGTGTTGCAGGGCTGGAGGTTGCTGGGGTCTGGCTTGGGGGGGATGCTGGGAGGGGGGCTGGGGGATGCTTGGGGGGGGAAGTGGGATGCTGGGGCAGGACAGGGGGATGCTGGGGGGGGGAGTGGGATGCTGGGACAGGACAGGGGGATGCTGGGGGGGCAGTAGGATGCTGGGGCAGGACAGGGATGCTGCGGGAGGCAGTGGAATGGTGGGGGGGGATACAGGGGGACACTGGAGGGGCAGGGGTCTCAGCACAGCCCCCACCTCTCCCCCCAGCCAGTACCGCAGTACAGGCATGTGTAGGTCTGGTGTTTTGGTGCCCTGAGCCCTCAACCTTCGCCCTGGGCATCCCTGTGCCCCAAAGCCCTGCACCCCATTTCCCCACGGGCAGCTGGTGCCGGGAGGGCTGGAGGCAGCTGGCAGCTGGACCAGGGCGCATGGCATGGCATGGCGTGGCCGTCCCGTGGCGCCGGCAGCTGCTGCCCGCAGCCATATTTAGGCATAAAGCCGGCACAGCGGCGGTGCCAAGGGCCGCAGCCCCTGAGCTCAGCAGCTGGGCTGGGGGGGCAGCCGACGGGGGTGCTGCACACCGTGGGGGGGGTGTGTGACCTGGGCTGGCCAAGGCCACGGCCAGACTCAGGACCCCCTGCACCTCTCCAGCCCACGTGGGTATGGGTCCGCATGCCTGCAGCCCCAGGGGTGCATGGGGCAGGTGCTGGGGGACCCTGACTCCCCCCGGAGGCCCTGCCGGCAGCAAGGTGAGGTGCATGCACCCGGCGCGGGGGTACTGCCGTTGCCCCTGCCCCGGGGCCGGCCGCCTGCAGGGAGTGGGATGGGGCTGCCACGGGTGGGAGGGCCGGAGGTGCCCGTGGCCGGTGCTGGCATGCATCCCAGTGTGGGGGATCAGGGGTATTAGGATTTCCCGCAGGAGCTGGGTACTGGGTGGGCGAGGATGAAATAAAGCTGCTGGCGGCGCAGGGTGGCCATGTGTCGGTGCCGCTAATCCCCCTGCAGCGGGTGGCCCAGCTGGGGACCCTGCTGTGGCCCATGGCGTGCCATTCTGTGCCCTGGTGTGCCATGCCCATGGCATGCCACATGCCTCCTGTGGTACTGGCCCCCTGCCCACAGCCCCACGTGCGGGCAGGGATTCCCCATGCGGGGCTGGGGATGGTGCCGGCGCCAGCTGGCGCCTGCCGTACTGGGCTCCACGGCGCAGGCTACCGGGCCCGCTGCCAGCTGGGGGGATGCCGCGTGGGGGTGCAGTGGGGGCTGCGGCTCAGAGGAGCCGCGTGGTGATGATGCAGCGCTCTGGCATTATGTGCTTGTCACCCCATCCCGTGTCCTACTGCAGCCATTGTAGGTGCTGGGGCGTCACTGGGATGCTGGGGGGGGGGAGGCGGGGGGGAGCTGCAGAGGCCACCCCATGCATCCCCAGGGTGGACAAGGACTCCTGCAGAGGGAAGGGCAGTGGCTCCGTGGGGAAATGGTGGGGATGCGGGATGCTGGAGCCGTTACCCTGGGCTGCCTCTGCCCCGCCTGCCCCCGCCCCCCCCCCCCCCCCAGCTGAGTTTGCAGCTGTGGCAGCAGGATTAACGCTGCAGCTGTTAACAAGTCCTGAGCAGCTTAAGCCTGGCCTGGCACCCTGGCTGCCCCCAGCGCTGCTTCCACCACAGCCCCCACCTCCTGCAGGCCCCACGCTCACCCCACATGCTCTCTGGAATGTTTTTGGGGGGCTCTGGGGAATTGAGGGCCCCTTCCACCCTCTCGTGCCTCAGCATCTCCCTGTGATGTGGCTGCAGTGGGGCTGGCATCCTGCTGAGTCAGCAAGTTCTTGCCCCCCACCCCCCACCAGGGCAGATGGCAGCAGGGGGTGCCCAGCAGGGATGGGGGGCAATGCTGCCACGGTGCTGAGCACCCCCTGCACCATAGGCAGCTGCTTCCTGTGCCTGGTGGACGTGGTGCCGGTGAAGAACGAGGATGGGGCCGTCATCATGTTCATCCTGAACTTTGAGGTGGTGATGGAGAAGGAGCACCCAGGCTCGCCCGACAAGGATGCCAACCATTGGGTCACCCCCGCCAACTGGTTCCCTGCAGGTAGGGCTGGTGCCAGTGCATGTGGCATGACTGGGGGGACCTGTGCTGGCACTGCCGTGCCAGTTGCAGCACCGAGTCCTACCAAGGTGGTGCTGATACTGCTACCACTGACCCCACATCCCGGGTGCTGTGCCAAAAGCGCTGTGCCACACAGCACGTGGCGAGGGCAGTGGGTGCCCAGGTCGCCAAGCACCCATGGAGTGGGTTTGGTGGGTGGACCCCAACCCTGACCGTGCCCCTTCCTCCCTCCAGGGCGCAGCAAGTCCTTCAGGCTGAAGCTGCCGGCGCTGCTGGCACTGGCGGGCAGCAAGCAGTCACTGCCGCAGGAGCCACCTGACGCCGTTGTCGTGGACTTCTCCAAGCAGAGCAGCGAGTCTGGTGCTGAGGAGGCCACCTCCTCACTGGAGCCCAGCTGCCTGGGGGGGGCCCAGCCTGAGGACCAGGCAGCACTGATGGGGGACAGACCCCCTGAGCCACCCGTCACCCACTCCTCGCCATGCGCCGACCGCCTGGCCCTGCACGCCGCCTTCTCCAACTGCAGCCTGGCACGGAGCCGCTCCCACGAGAGCATCCACAGCGTGCGCCGTGCTTCCTCCGTTGACGACATCGAGACCATGAAGGGCGAGGGTGACAAGCGCTGCCACAACCGCCACGCCAGCACTGGCACCAGCATGCATCGTGGCTCCAGCACTGGTACGGCACTGCTGGCACACCGCGGGTGTTGCACACACCAGTGCCAGCACCTGCAGCTTCTTGCCCCGGCGCAGCGTGTGGCCATGGGGTGAAGTCATTATGGCTGGCAGCTCATTAGGGCCAGGGCCATCTCCTGGCACGCAGGGTGCCGGGGCAGCTTTCAAGCGCAGCCGGAGGGAGCTGCCGGCAGCTTGGCAGCAGTGCCAGCACGGGGTTGCCGCGGCACTTGTCACTGTCAGGCTCCTCATTGCTGTGATGCTCTGCGCTGCCGGCAGCTCCGGCGCCTGGTGGGGCCCGGCACCTGGCATGGGGTGGGCTGGGGCAGCCTTGAGCCCCGCCCCCCGCCCCGGCACCAAGCCCCGCCCTTGCGTGGCAGGGACCCCGGCGCCACCCTGGTGTGGCTGCCCAGTGCACACCCCCTGCCTGGCTGCAGCGCATGGGGTGAGGGGCTCCCTGGCTCCCCTCATCGCGCAGCCCCCTGCCCCCCCCCGCGGTGCCCGGCCCCACCTGCTGCAGCCCATGATCCCCTTGGCCGCACAGAGCCACCAGCAATTGCCTCGTTAACCCCCAATCCTGCTAAGTGCATTAGGAAGGGAAAAATAATTATATTAATGGTAAATGATAGCAAGCTGTTGGGTCACAGCCCTGCAGCGCCTGGCTGGGGGTGCTCCCCTGTGCCGGGGCTTCTCGCTCCCTTCATCTGCCATCATGACCCCCTGAGCCCTGGGGTTCCCTGCTCCCCTCGCCCTGCTGTGGGACCCCAGCCCTGGGGAACAGCGGGGCTATGGTCCCCTATGGTGACAGTCCCCGTGCCCAGGGGCCATGAACAACGTCCGGAGTGCCCTGCTGAACTCCACCTCCGACTCGGACCTGATGCGCTACCGGGCCATAAGCAAGATCCCCCAGATCACCCTCAACTTCGTGGACTTCAAAGCGGATGCCTTCCTGGCTGCACCACCCGGCGAGAAGGAGATCATCGCCCCCACCAAGCTGAAGGACCGCACCCACAATGTCACCGAGAAGGTCACCCAGGTGAGCCCACCGGCACCTGCCACGCCAACGGAGGTGGCTGGGCAGCGCCAGAGGCGGTTGGGTGGGGCTCGGGGTATGGCCAGAGCCCAGAGGATGCTCTGCACGGCAGCTGGCTGCCGGAGCTCGCAGGGATGTGTTGGAGTGTGCAGGATGATGCTGGAGCATGCAGGGAGGAGCTGGAGCTTGTGGGATAATGCTGGAGCTCTCAGGGTGATGCTGGAATGTGCAGGCCGATGCTGGAACACACAGGGCAATAATGGAGCTTGTGGGATGACGCTGGAGCATGCAGCATGATGCTGGAGTGTGCAGGGAGGTGCTGGAGTGTGCCAGATGGTGCTAGAGCTCACTGGGAGGTGCAGGGGGCTGCAGGATGGGGCTGGGCGCTGCAGGAGGGAGCCGAGGGCAGGGCCGGGTCCCCACGGTACCCTGGCCCAGTGGCGTGCTGGGGGGGCTGGCTTGAGCAGGGCATGCTGGGGCAGGTTGGAGGTGCAGGCTGGTGCTGGTTGTGCCACATGGCCTTTGTCATTCCCCCTCTGAGGTCCAGAGGGTCCCCATTGCTCCTCGCCCCCGGGGCAATTGGCTGGGGTGGTCCTTGCCCCTTGTGTCAGGGCGTGAGGATGGGTGGGATGGATGCCATGGCTGGGTGGCATGTGGCTGGGACAGACTCCACATGGCACATGGGATCCCCAGGGGGCTCCTAGTGGGGAGGAATGGGGCAGGCGCCCCCTGGGACTGGAGCATCCCTCGGCCCCGGCTCTGTCCTGGTGAGGACACAAGCCCCAGCATCATGGCAGGCTGTTCCATGCCTCCAGCTTGCCACAGCTCGTGCTGGGGGTGCCCAGGGGGCTGGCAGTGGTGGCTAATCCTTGGCACGTTGTGTAACTGCCATCTGGCTGTGGGGAGCAGGCGGCGGTGGATGCTTAATTACACCCTGATTCTGGCTCCAGCTAATGAACTGAAAGCTGCTGGGGGCTGCTGGGCTCCCGGGACCTCTGTCTACCCTCACAGGGAGGGCTGCCCGGGGGGGTTGGGGGTGAGGTTGCAGGGACGGGGAGCTCTCCCTGTCCCTTCTGCCTCATCCCCAAGCCACCCAGGCAGCCCCTTGACATCCCCTCTCCCCAGGGGCCCCAGCAGCTGGCAGGGGATGGAGCTGCTTGGGTACGTCTGCCCACGCTGCTGGTCCCCGAACAGCCCCGCCCCCTGCCCTGCGTCTGCTCGCACAGGTGAGGGGGGCCCCATGCAGGACCCCCGTGATCCCATGGGGAACTCCCAGCCCTGCTGCTGGGGCTCCTCTCCAGGCAGTGCTGGGGTGGGCACCCAGCCCCTCCCCCCTCGCGGGGTGCTGGGGCAGCTGCAGGACCCCTCTGCGGGGCTGGGGACCCCAGCCCCACAGACACAGGGGTGGGGCCTCCCCAAACTCCCTCAAAGCCCCCCAAACCCCCTCCCCACTCCTTGTGATGTTCTGGCTGGCCTGCCCTGTTCCTCTCCAGTGCGCTAACAAGCAAAGCATCCTGATTGCTGTGTAATTAATTCTGATGCTGTGGTGGCTGCTGCTGTGTGGGCAGGCAGCAGCCTGCACCAAACCTCGGTCGTTCCCTCCTGCCCGTGACCGGCATTGCCACGCAGTGCCCAGCGGGTGGGGGGGCACAGCAGCCCTGGCCCATGGTGCCAGGCCAGGGGTCTTGGCTGCGCCTCGGCTGCGCTGGGCTCCCTTGGGCGGGAGCACCCACCGCCTCCCCGGGGTGGGGTGGAGGTCCTTGCTGTCCAGTGTGTGCCTGCTGTGGCCTGGGGGACACCACATGCTGGCGTGGCATGGGGAGTGGGTGGGCCACGTAGGGGTGGCCACCGTGCTCAGGACCTTGCCAGTGGGTTGTGGGGCAGCCCCGGCTCAGGCGCAGTGAGCCACCGGGCTGGCAGCACTGGAGGGGCCAGGGCTCCCGGGCAGCGGCACCATGAATCACCCAC
Organism: Falco biarmicus; assembly: GCF_023638135.1. Taxonomy (NCBI): domain Eukaryota; kingdom Metazoa; phylum Chordata; class Aves; order Falconiformes; family Falconidae; genus Falco; species Falco biarmicus. The sequence goes on along the minus strand of NC_079291.1, from coordinate 62,178,771 downwards.
AGTAACGGCAGGTGAAGGAGCCCACGCACTGCCCGCTCCCACACCGCCTGCTCCCGAAGCCCATGAAGGTCACCACACTGCTGGGCCTGCCAGCTCGCCGCGGCCAGCGTGCTGTGCCAGCCTGGTGGGGACAGGGACACGGACGGGGCCTGGCGTGGCTGCGTGGCTGCGTGGCTGGCGCTGGGTGGTGCGGATGGGGAGGCAGGAGGCCCCACTGCCACGCTGGGACGGGCTCTGTGGCATCTCGGCAGCTTGCGGCAGCCCTGGGGACCCCCAGCCTGCTCTGGCAGGAACCCCTGCCCACAGTGTGGTGGGACAGTGCTGGTGCTGGGTGCTGCCGGCACCATGCTGACTGACCGGCCTGGACAGAGCGGGTCTCCGGTGTCGCAGGGCAATGGAGCATGTGCCACTGCCTGCTGTGACTGTCGTGGAGGCTGGGGCGGCACATCTGGGGGGACCCCCAGCCCTGCTCAGGGCTAGTGGGTGCCCCTGCCGGGACACCGGCTGGGAGGAGTGTCATCGGGAGTTGCCACAGGCCCGGGGCTCGCTGGCTGGTGGTGGTGGGCGGGAGTAAGGGTGGGGGGCGCAGGGAAGACCCCAGGTGATGGGGCGGGTGCTCCCCCGGACCCGCTAGGTGAAGATGCTGCCCCCCAGGGCTGCCCCTCGGCGAGGGGAGCGGGCAGAGGCGGTGGGCAGGCGCAGCAGTGTCTCGCTGCCAGGGCTGGGCAGCAGCCAGGGACACCGGGCACTGGCAGTGCCGGGAACCAGCCGGGGGGGGCTGCCAGCGCCTCCCCATCCCCACCCCGCAGCAGATGGGGCTGGGGGGTCCCTGGGGGTCCAGGCTCTGCGGGCAGCAGCAGGCAGGGGCACCCCAGGGAGTGCCCCCCCCTGCCCCCCGTGCCTCAGTTTCCCCGCGGGGGGTGTTTTCAGTCCCTCCCCGCGGCGTGACGGGCCCACGGGGAGTGGCGGAAGCTGGAGCCGGGGGGGGCGGCGGCTGCCGGGCGGGGAGCGGGACCGGCGGAGGCGGGCGGCGGCGGGGGGGCTCGGGGGGGCGCCCGCCCGCTCCATCTGCCGCTAGCTCGGGCAGCGCCGGGCCGGGCCGGGCTGGGCTCGGCCGGGCCGGGGGGCGGCGGGGGGGACCGCAGGGCTCTCTCCGCTGATCGCGACCATGGCCCCGGCGCGGCGCGACAGCGGCGACCGCCCCGACGGGGAACGGAGGAGCGACCGCGTCCGCCGCGCCGTCCGCATCTCCAGCCTGGTGGCCCAGGAGGTACGGGGGGGGGTACGGGGGGTTGTCCCGGGCTCCCGGGGCTTGTCCCGTCGCGAGTAGGTGTGGGTGTCCCGGGGCCGTTCCCACGCTGGGTTGGGGCGCAACCGGGATGGGAGGGGGCACCAGGCGTCGGAGCAGGCGGCGGCCGCGCTCCGGGGGGCTGGGGGGCAGTGAGGGGCTGAGCATCCTGGGGGGCCGGGGAGCCGCGAGAACTGTCGTGACAGCCGGGCTCCCGCCAACTGCTGTGGGTTCCGTAAGCCAGGGTGGCAGGGGCACTGCCCACCCACGGGCACGCTGCCGGGCTCGGTGCTGCGACCGGCTCTGCCACGGCGGCTCTAGCGTGGCCGTGGCAGTGGCAAGGGGTGTTGCCAGCTGGGGCAGCATCGGGAGTTTGCAGTGGCTACCATGTCCCCAGGTGGTCCCCATGGCTGTCCCATCGATGGTGGTTTGTGGCACGGTGGCTGTGGGCTGTGTGGGTCAGCCCCGGGGACCCTGGGTGTCTGCGTCAGCAGGTGGGGCTCGGGTGTTGGGGCGGACGCACCGCCCCGTGGGGACGTCACCCCGTCACAGGGCTCGTCACCCCGCTGTGCCACCGGTACCGCAGGGTGTCGGTGCTGCTGCTGTGCTGTCCGTAGCAGGGTGCCTGCATTGCCTCCTGGCCTAGGGTGGCCACCCATCCCTGGCGCCCATGTCGGGGGGTGCCAAGGGAACCGCACCGCTGCCGCAGCTCAACGCTGTGAGTACCGGCCACTGCTGCCGAGGTGGGGACAGTCGGGTGTTGGGGTGTCCCCACTGCTGCAGCACCTGCCGTCCGCACTGCCAGGGCTGTGCTGGTGCCTTGCCAATGGCCGGTGCCCACTGCCGTGGAGAGCGAGTTAGGTGATGCGGGCACTGGCACCTGTGAGGGTGGCAGGGGTGTCACAGCTGGTGTCAGGCACCTGCACTTGTGGTGGCCACTGCAGCTGTGGGGCAATGTGGGCCCTGGGTGTCAGTGCCTGTCCTGCTTTGGGTGTCCCCAAGGGTGCTGAGTCCCCCATAAGCGCTGGTGTGGGAGCTGTCAATGCTGGGCAGCACGGCATTGTTTGGTACCACGGATGCTGCGGTCAGTGCGTGTTGGGTGCCGGTGTTCTGGTGTTGGGTGTTCTGGACAGTGCTGGAAACCTGCTGGTGGGGGGTCCCTGGGCAGGTGTCAGGTGGGTGCTGGTACTAGTGTTGGGTGCCTGTGTTGGTGCTGGTGGGGGGTCGCTGTGCAGGTGTCGGCTGAGTGCCGGTGCCAGTGTTGGGTGCCTGTGGCTGTTGGGTACCTGCAGGTGCAGTTGTTGGCTGCCGATGTGGGTCTTGGGTACCTGCGGGTGCTGGATGTCGGTATCAGCGCGTGGATGCTGGGTGTCTGGTTGGGGGTGTCTGTCAGTGTGGGTCTTGGGGTCCGGGGGGGGGTACCAGCACGTTGACACCTGCCTGGTCTTGGTGCCGGGCAGTTTTGCCATGGTGCACAGTGTCTGCTGGGGTGGGGGTTATCAGGGTGCTGGGTCATGGCAGGGTGCAGGTGCACCAGTGTGCCAGGTGGCAGTGGCTGGGGGTGCCTGGGGGTGGCCCCCGGCCACGGGTTGGGGTATTTGTGGCAGCAAGGGGGCTGTGCCCCGTGGGCGCGGGTGTCTGGGTCGCAGCAGGTGCCGTGCTGGGTGTCTCCGGGTGTGCGGGCTGGGTGTTGTGTGCCAGTGTCACAGCAGGTGTCGGTGTACGTGTCACCGTGAGTGTGAGGTGCTGCGTGCCTGTGCTGGGGCGGTGTATGTGTCACCGAGTGTCGGCACCACCAGTATCTGTGTCACGGTGACTGATAGGTGTTGTGTCACCGCCAGTGGTCCCACTGCCTGTCGGCATCATTGGTGTGGTATCGTGACCTGCTGGGCTGGTGTGGGTTGAGGGGCCACGAGGTCGCCATGTGCCAGCCCCAGTGTGGGGTCTGGGCTGAGGGTCTGTGCCCATGGGGTGGGTCAGGTGCTCTTGTTGTGGGTGCGGGTCTGTGACGGTGCCAGCCATGGGGATGTGCTGTCCCCATGGCTGGGGGGGCTGGTGGCTGTGCCCCTGCCATGCTGGGAGTCCCCAGCTCTGCCTGGGGCTGAGGCATGGGCTAGCACCAGGAGGTGGGGGAGCCAGGGCTGCTTCCCACTAGCAGTGCAGCCTTGGGGCTGGGGCCACGGCAGGGAGGTGGCCAGATGCTGGGGGTTGATGGTGTGTTTGGGGGAGTGGAGTGGGGTGGGGTGGGGGGTGTATCCGTGGGGCTGACAGTGCCTGTTCCCTTGTGTCCTTCAGCCATCCGTTCTCAGCTGCCAGCACAGCCAGGGGTTTCCTCAAATGGGATTTTTTTGGGGGGGGAGGTGTCCAGGTGGGAGAGGGGTGCAGGGTCTGTGCCACCCCTGGGGATCTGGACTGCCCCCACTCCATGCCCATGGGGTCCGGATGATCAATGTGTGCTGGGGTTTGGGCAGGGGTCTGTGGTACCATGGTACCTGCCACGTCCCTGGGGGTCTGGGGCTTGTGCAGGCTTTGGGGCCCTCTACCGCCATCCAGCCCCCGGGAGGTCCACCCTGCCCCACACAGCGTGATCCCGTGTGGGAAGGGGCATGCGAACGGCCCCTGTGCTGGGCAGAGGGGAGCAGCATGGGGGAGTCTTGGGCAGAGGGGTCACACCAGGCTGAGTGGGGACACGGTGCTGGTGGGGCTGGTGGGGCTGGAGGAGGCAGAGTGTGGCACTGCTGGGGCCGTGGGCAGCTGCCCGCACTGCCCGTCCTGCCTGCTGCAGGCAGGGATTTGTCCCAATTTGGCGTGGCAGCTGCGTTAATTTTAGAGGCAGGAGCCGGCTGGCTGTTGGAGCTGCCCCCCCCCGGCCCCCCTGCCCTGGCTAAAAATGGAGCCGGGCTGGCAGAGCCGCAGCTTAAAGGGGCAGCCGGGACCGGGCCACAGGCGGCTCCTGGGGCTGGGGGCCACGGCTAGGAGACCCCCAGGGCCCCCACCCGCCATTGGTTGTGCTGGAGCCTGGGGCGGGGGGGGCTGTGCCCCGCGGTACCTGCGCTCCTGTGGTGTCCTTGACCCTATGTGTCCCCGTGGGACCCCAGCCCCATGTGTCTCACAGCATCCTCACCCCCTGTCCCCCCTCACCGTACCCATGACCTCATGTGCCCCCGTGGGAGCATGACCCCATATGGCCCCACATCAGCGTGATCCCATGTGGGAAGGGGCATGTGAATGGCCCCTGTGCAGTTTCAGCACGCAGCCCCCCCCCAGCAGCGCCGCCGGGACCACCCACCGCGCGCGCCGCACGTGTGGCCTCGTCCGTCACCATCACGCGGTGCGTGGGGACACGGGTGCCAGCGGGAAACCCCTGCGCGTGGGTGGCGGCGGGTGAGCCAGGGCCGACGGGAACTGCGGCGCATCCCCGGCGCTGCTGCCGCATCAGTACGGCAGCTCCTGCGGCGCCGTGCCACTTCCCCGAGCTCAGCCCCGGGCACCACGCACCCCGTGAGGCCACTGTGGCACCTGGGGACGGGGGGTGACACTGGCTGCACGTGTACCCTCCGGCGACATCGCTTGCTGCCCCGTGGCCCGAGGGGGTGGCGGTGGTGGTAGGAGGGGATGTTTTGGCTGAACCGGCGGGGTGGGAGCCGTGTTCCCCAGCCCGTGAGCACCGCGCAGGTGCCCGCGTTGTGTCCGCGGTGTGCTTGCACGCCGTGATGCCCTGTTCACCGCTGCAGGGCCAGGCTGCGTCCCCCCGTGCCAGGCGCGGGTGCTGGCACTAGTGCGGTGCCCGGTTGGCCGAAAGATGCTGATGGGGTCAAGATGCGTCCCACCCCGTGCCGTGACAGGACAACTGCCGCCTGGGCTGGCTGCCTGTGGCCACCCGCGGCCGCACCAGGGTCTGCGCCACGGCGGCCCCGTGGCCCCGCGCCCGGCCAAGCGCCGCGCCGTGCGGCGCCGTGCCGTGCGGTTCCGTGCCGTGCGGTTCCGTGCCGTGCCGTGCTGCGCCGTGCGGCGCCGTGCCGCGCCGCGCCCGGGTGCGGGGGGTTAAGGGCTGGGGGCAGCACCGCCGTCCTGCGGGAGCGGAGCAGGCTGGGAAAAATTTCCGCCCCAATAATTTTCCTCTCGTCTGCCGGTGGCGCGTGCCGCCTCCCGCCGCTCCCGCCGAGCCGACCCGCGAGGCGCGCCCGGTGCCGGGGGCCGGAGGGGCGGCGGGATGAGCACGGGCGCCGCCGGCGGAGGGCCGAGTGCCCGGTGCCCGGGGCGCGGGTGGCGGGCGGGCGGCAGGGAGTGAGCGCCGCCGGTGCGCCATGGGCCGGGGCCGGGGCCGCGGGCAGCCGTGAGGATGCTGGCGTCGCTCCTGCAGCTGCTCCAGGAGTTGCCGGGCCCCCCCGCCGCCCCTCCCCGGGCCGGAGCAGGACCCATGCCCGGCATCTCCCTCTGCGGCACCTGCCTGTGCCTTGACAGCGACACGGCCCGCTCCGCGGGGCAGAGCCAGGAGGAGAAGGTACCAGTACCGCCGCCGCCCAGCCCCGGCGAGGGGTGGTGGGTGCTGCCACACGGGTGGCAGGAGGGTCCGGGTGCTGTGCCTACCCCGGGGGACCTGCATCCTGGTGGTGGCCGCGGGTGGGCTCGGGCTCTGTCCCCCCGTGACTGCCACCGGCTCTGGGTTTGGGGTGGTTATGTAAAGCTGCCTCTCGCTCTGACCCCCGCTCGGACCACAGCCCCCCGGGGCGACCCGGCACGGGGAGCCCTCCCCAGCCCCCCCGGAACGGTGGACCCCCCGGGCTGGGGGCTGGATGGGGCCCTGCCGCGTGCTTGTGCGGCCGTGGCGCAGCTGTTGTGATGCGGCCGGTGGGCAAGCGCCCGGCCGCTGCGGGCACAGGCAGAACGGCACGGCACGGGGGGCGGGGGCTGTGGCCCTTGGCCGTGGTGGGGTGGTGGGCAAGGGCTGCGGGTCGCCCCCGTCGCTTCTCACCTGCGCCTCGGGGCTGTGCCTGCTGCCAGCTCCCTCGGTGGCGGTGCGGGGACACGTGGTGGCTGAGAGCGGGACAGCACAGGGAGCGACCCCCTCAGGGACTCCCAGGGGGCCCCCGGGATCATGCTCCCAGGCTGTGCCCCCTCAGCCGGGCAGGGCTGTGCCGGGTGTCCTGCCACCTGGTGATCTGGCATCACCCCGGCTCCCACCCCTGCCCTTGGGTACCCGGCGCTCCGTGTGGAGCCACTGGATGCAGCCGGTGGCCACCAGACCCCGGCTGCCTGAGCCTGGCAGCTGCTCTGAGCGGGTCCCGTGCGGCTGGTACCATGCCCAGCCTGGCTCTGCCTTGTGGGGCCCCGGCACCCTCTCCCCACCGCAGGGCCCCTCTGCCCCCCGGCACCCACTCACCCGGTCCCTATTTATAGCTGGTGCCCCTCGCCCCACAGCCAGTACATCTAATCCCCATGCCAGGCGGCTGGGACGGATGGGCACAGCTGCCGGGGCACAGTGGTGCCCCTCAGACCCCTGTACTTGGGCTCTGCCTGTGCATGCACGTGTGTGTGCAGCAGGGATGGGGTGGGCAGCGGCCCTGTGGGACCCAGGAGGATGGAGTGCAGTGCTGAGGGCAGTGGGATGCCGTGGGGCAGGCGAGGCAACACCTGGGGGGGGTGTGCCCCCCCATATGTCAGTACCGTGCTGGGGTGTTTTGCATGCCAGCCCTCATTTCTATGGGTGCTGCCTGCCCATCCCTGCCTGGGGAAGGACAGGGTGGGGGATGGCTTTCAGCAGGCAGCGTCCTGCTGAGGATGCGGGAACTGTCCGCACCCACTGTGCCCACTGTGCCTGCTGCACCCAGCTGTGCCTGCTGCACCCCACTGTACCAGCTGCACCCTCTGCACCTGCTGCACCCTACTGTGCCAGCTGCAACCACTGTACATGCTGCACCCCACTGTGCCCTCTGCACTCGCTGTGCCTGCTGCACCTCGCTGCATCCGCTGTGCCAGCTGCTGGAGTCCCACTCCCTGAGCTGGGACCTGGCTGGCAGCAGCCCCAGCCCTATAGCCCAGCCCTGTGGCGTGGCCGGGGCTCTGTGATGCTTCTGCCAGCTGGCCTGGCACAGGGACAGGCTGGGGCACCCGTGGCAGCCCACAGCTGCGTCACTGTGTGCCTCTGGGGCTGCCGGCCCCAGTCTGGCAGCAGCTGTGCCAGGGTCCTGCTGGAGCAGAGCTCTGGGGCGGCTGCTGCCGCTTTGGAGGTGGCATGGGCAGGGGGGCACAGGGATGTGCCTTGCCGAGGGGTAGCATCGTGTCCGTGCAGGGAGGTGCGAGTGTTTACAGGGGGAACTGCACCTGGGCAGCACCGGTGGGGCAGGGGGGCTCGTGGGTTGGTCTGCGGTGTGGGGTGGCTTTTTTCCAGCCGTGCCTGCCAACTGTCTCCTCCGCATCCCTCACCGCCAGCTCTGGGGTCATGCTGCACCCCATAGAATCACAGAATCGTTGAGGTTGGAAAAGAGCTTTAAGATCACCAAGTCCAACCATTAACACTGCCAAGCCCACCGCTAAACCATGTCCCTAAGTGCCACATGTACACTTGTCAAATCCCTCCAGGGATGGTGACTCCACCGCTTCCCTGGGCAGCCTGTTCCAGCGCTTGACCAGCCTTTCAGGCAAGACATTTTTCCCCATATCCAATCTAAACCTCCTCTGGCACAACTTGAGGCCATTTCCTCTTGTCCTGTCACTTGTAACCTGGGAGAAGAGCCCGACGCCATGTCGCAACAGCCTCCTTCCAGGCGGTTGCAGAGAGCCATGTTGTCACCCCAGAGCACCCTTGGGTCACTGGTACCCACCAGAGCAGCCCTGGCCCAGGGATACTCTGTCTGTGGCTGGCAAAGGCAACTCGGGGGGGCTGGGGGGCTCAGCCCCATGGGGCAGCGGGGAGCTGCAGGAGCTGAGCCCCTGCCCACCTGCCTGCCCAGGTGCTGTCGCTGGGTGCCGATGTCCTCCCGGAGTACAAGCTGCAGGCACCACGCATCCACAAATGGACCATCCTGCACTACAGCCCCTTCAAGGCAGTGTGGGACTGGCTCATCCTGCTGTTGGTCATCTACACGGCCATCTTCACCCCCTACTCCGCCGCCTTCCTGCTCAATGACCAGGAGGAGGTCCAGCGCCACAACTGCGGCTACTCCTGCAGCCCCCTCAACGTCGTCGATCTCATTGTGGACATCATGTTCATCATCGACATCCTCATTAACTTCCGCACCACCTACGTCAACTCCAACGAGGAGGTGGTCAGCCACCCTGCCAAGATCGCCATCCACTACTTCAAAGGCTGGTTCCTCATTGACATGGTCGCTGCCATCCCCTTTGACCTGCTCATCTTTGGCTCTGGCTCTGAGGAGGTATCAGCTGCCCCACGGAGTGCCACAGTGCCATTATGGCACTGGCTGCGCCATGCCCTTTCTGGGCTGGGTGCTGTTTCAGTGCTGGGTCCTCCCCTAGGGTGATGCATGGGGGGTCCCGTGTGTGCCCCCAGGCTGGGGCTGGGGCCCCACTGTGCCATGGTGGGTATTAGGGCAGTGGGTGCTGTTCCCCAGGTGCCGAGTCCTCCCATAGGGTGATGCCTGGGGGTCCTCCACACACCCTGAGGCCAAGGCTAGGTGCCTGTGGTGCCACAGTGGGAGCCAGGGCAGTGGGTGCTGTTCCCTGGGTGCCAGGTCCTCCTATGGGGTGGTTCCTGGGGGACCTGCACATGCCCCCAGACCAAGGCTGGCACTTGCGGTGTCATGGGGGGTGCTGGGGCAGTAGGTGCCAGGGAAGGCACAGGCAGCATGTGGCACTGAGCGCAGGTGCAAGTGAATCTGGGTCTGGCCCTGGGGGACCCCCACCCCCAGCACTGATGGAGCAGTGCCACGTGCAGTGGGGGAGTGGGCTTAACTGCCACCCTGCCACGCACCTCTGTGGGGCCCCCTAGCACCGGGGGGTCTTTCCCCCAGGGGTGTGTGTGGGTGGGGCACTGGGGTCACCGGAGCCTGAAGTGGGGAGAGGGGCCAGGGCTGCCTTGCCTGCAGAGAGGCTGGGGGGTCCCCGGGTTGGGGCAGGCCGCCCCCTCTCTTCTGGAGGGCTGGGTGGGAGTCTCTGTGGCAGTAGCCCTCGGTGACCCCTGCTGTGGCCCCCCTCCCCTGCAGACCACCACGCTGATTGGGCTGCTGAAGACGGCACGGCTGCTGCGCCTGGTGCGGGTGGCCCGCAAGCTGGACCGCTACTCAGAGTACGGGGCAGCCGTGCTCTTCCTCCTGATGTGCACCTTCGCCCTCATCGCCCACTGGCTGGCCTGCATCTGGTACGCCATCGGCAACGTGGAGGGGCAGCGCATCGGCTGGCTGCACTCCCTGGGTGACCAGATCGGCAAGCCCCTCAACGCCAGCAACCCCCTCTATGGCCCCACCATCAAGGACAAGTACGTCACTGCGCTCTACTTCACCTTCAGCAGCCTGACCAGCGTCGGCTTTGGCAACGTCTCCCCCAACACCAACTCCGAGAAGATCTTCTCCATCTGTGTCATGCTCATTGGCTGTGAGTGCCCCCGGCGTGCACCCTGGCGGGCTCGCTGCAGGGGCTGTGGGGGGCACATGCCTGGAGGGGGGGGGCGGGGAACTGCAGGCACACATGTGCGCACGTGTGTGAGTCTGGGGGTGTGTGGGTGTCCGTGTGCGTGGGCATCCATGTGAGCGTGGGGGTGTGTGTGCGTGCAATCATGTGACTGTGTGTGTTGGGGGGGGTGTGAGTGTACATGTGCCTGTGCATATGTGTGGGTGTACATGTGAGTGGGGTCATGCGTGTGCAAGCACATGTGAGCATGCATGCACGTGTGTGGGGGGGCGTGCATGTGTGTGTGAGTATGCATCCATGTGTGAGTCCATGTGTGTGTGTATACATGTGCGTGTGGGACCATGCACGTGTACGTGTGGGCATGCATATGTGCATGTGAGCATGCATGTGTGTGTGTGTATGTGTGAGGGTGCATAGGTGTGGGTGTGTGCGTGTGTGTGGGGGGGGGTGTGAGTGTGCATGTGTGTGAGTGTGCCTGTGCACATGTGAACATCTGTACATGTCATAGAGCATGTGCACGTGTGAGCACACACTGCTGTGCCTCTGCACGCGAGCATGTGTCTGCGAGTGTGCGATGGCCAGAGCACGTCTATGAGACAGCTCTGCATACACGTGCGCGTGTGTGCACGGCTCAGTGGGCTCACGGGGTGCCTGCAGGCCTGGGCACCGCTGTGGGTGTGAGCACAGCAGTGAGGGTGGGTGCAAGGGTCACAACACCAGGGGGAGCCCAGTGGGACCCCTCGTGCCTGCCAGGGCTAGGCAGGGGGGTGTGCTCACGTGCGTGTGCAGGGCTGCCCAGGGCAGGGGGGGCATGTCTGCAGAGGTGTGCCCCCACAATGATGGGTGCCCCCCATGATGGTGGGTGCCCCGATGATGATGGGTGCCCCCACGATGATGGGTTCCCTGCACCCTCAGCCCCCATTGGCGGGGGGGGTCTGGGGGAGCGGTGCTGGGGGCTGCCCCTCACACTGCTCACCCCACCGCAGCCCTGATGTACGCCAGCATCTTCGGGAACGTGTCGGCCATCATCCAGCGGTTGTACTCCGGCACGGCGCGCTACCACACACAAATGCTGCGCGTCCGCGAGTTCATCCGCTTCCACCAGATCCCCAACCCGCTGCGCCAGCGCCTGGAGGAGTACTTCCAGCACGCCTGGTCCTACACCAACGGCATCGACATGAATGCGGTGAGTGCCTGGCAGCACGGCTCCCCCCTGCCCTTCTGTGTGCCCCCATCCCGGCACCCTGTGACCCCCACCATGTCTCACAGGTGCTGAAGGGCTTCCCTGAGTGCCTGCAGGCAGACATCTGCCTGCACCTGAACCGCAGTCTGCTGCAGAACTGCAAGCCCTTCAAGGGGGCCACCAAGGGCTGCCTGCGCGCCCTGGCCATGAAGTTCAAGACCACACACGCCCCCCCCGGGGACACGCTGGTGCATGCCGGGGACGTCCTCACTGCCCTCTACTTCATCTCCCGCGGCTCCATCGAGATCCTGCGTGGGGACGTGGTGGTGGCCATCCTGGGTGAGCCCCGGGAGTCCCCTCCAGCCCCGGGCACAGCCGTGCCCCATGGGCTGACCGCCCCTCCTCACCGGTGCCTCCTCTCCCAGGGAAGAATGACATTTTTGGGGAGCCGCTGAACCTGTACGCACGGCCAGGGAAGTCCAATGCGGATGTGCGGGCGCTGACCTACTGTGACTTGCACAAGATCCACCGCGAGGACCTGCTGGAGGTGCTGGACATGTACCCCGAGTTCTCCGACCACTTCTGGTCCAGTCTGGAGATCACCTTCAACCTGCGCGATGTGAGAGGCTGCAGCGTGGGGCACCCATCCTGCTGGGCCGGGGGGGAGTCCTGAGCAAACTGGGGGTTCGTGGTGTGGGGCGTGCTCAGGGATGGGGGACACTCACACTGGGATGCCCACCGGCAGTGCTTGGCTGATAGGGGGACACGGCACCAAAAGCCCCCCAGCGTCACCCCACCAGCTTCCTTCTGCCCCCAGTCCCTGCCAGCCTGGGGGTGTTACACCTGGCTTTCCCCCCAGTCTCACCCCCTGTTCCCCGTAGACCAACATGATCCCTGGCTCCCCGGGCAGCGATGAACTGGACAGCGGCTTCAACCGCCTGCGAAAGCGCAAGCTGTCCTTCCGCCGGCGCACAGAGAAAGGTGAGGCCGGGGGGTGGTGCACCCAGGGGGCCGGGGGGGGGCCGGGCCCCGGGGGGCCATGGTGACCCGACATCTGTCCCCCGCAGACGCGGCCAGCACCGGGGAGCTGCGCAGTGGGCAGAAGACACTGCGGCTGGGCAGGAGCTGCCAGGCGCCTGGTGCCCCACACGGACCGGCCGAGTGGGAGCCCTGCCACTCCAGCTCGCCCTCCGGCTCCCCCTCCAGTGACGAGGACGAGCTGCCCGGGCCCGGGCCGGGGGCCACCGCACTCTCGCCCTTCTGCAGTGCCCGCCCAGGCAGTGAGGCGCCTGCACCCACCGAGGCCGAAGAGTGCAAGGGCAGCGATATGTGCAATCCCCTCTCAGGTGGGGATGGGGACCAGGGGGCTCAGCGTGGGGGGGTCCCTGGGGTCCCCCCGCTGTTCTTCCCCTCCTTGCTTAGGGCTCTACCAGCCCCCGCTGGCAGCTCCCGAACCCCCATACCCACAGTTGCACCCACCCTCTGGATCCCCATTCCATGCAGCCCCTACCCCCCTGCACCCCCTTTGCTTTTGCATCCCCATGGCATGCCTAGGGGAGCGTCTGCCTGCTGGGATGCATCCCTCCCTGCTCCCATGCATCTGCCAAGAGACCCTAAGGCCACTGATTCTCCCCCCACCCCCTGCTGCTGCCCTTACAGGAGCTTTCTCGGGGGTCTCCAACATCTTCAGCTTCTGGGGGGAAAGCCGGGGGCGGCAGTACCAGGAGCTGCCACGCTGCACCATCCCAGCTCATGCCGCCCTCAGCATCCCGCTGCCATCCATGAACCGCCGCCAGCGTTCTGAGGTGGAGATGCGCCTTGACCTGCTCCAGAAGCAGCTCAACAGGTACTTGTGGGGCTTTAACGGCAGCACGACCACATGGGAGCCCCCCAGTCGCTCCCAACGGGGCGATTAGGGGGCTGCCATGAGGTTGTGCTGCCCCACGGCATGCAGTGCTCTCCATATACCCCGATGCATGTTTGTCTGCAGGCTGGAGACCCGCATGGCCACAGACATCAGCTCCATCGTGCAGCTGCTGCAGCGTCAGGCTGCACTGGTGCCGCCCGCCTACAGCACGGTCTCATCCCCCCACCAGCCCCCCGGCCCCCCGTGTCCACTGCAGCCCGTCCTCCCCATCACCCCCATCCAGCCGCTTTCTCAGGTGAGTGCAGCCTGCTCCCCAGACCCCCAAGTTTGGGGCAGTCCCTCTCCTGTGCCCCATCACCCCATCTTCCAGCTCTACTGCAGGTTGAGGTCATGCCTGAACTTCCCAGGCTTGGGGCAGCCCCCTGCCTGTGCCCCATCTCCCTGTCCTCCAGCCCCACAGTAGGTTGGGGTCACCCCTGAGTCCCCCAAGCTTGGGGCAGCCCCCAGCCTGTGCCCCATCTCCCTGTCTCCCAGCCCCACTGCAGGTTGGGGTTACCCCTATGCCCCCCAGCTTGGGGAAGCCCCCTTCCTGTGCCCCATCACCCCATCTTCCAGCTCCACTGCGGGTTGGGGTCAACCCTGCACCCCCAGGCCTGGGGCCATCCCCCTCCTGTGCCCCGTCTCCCTGTCCCTCCACCCCACTGCAGGTTGGGGTCACCCCGAGCCCCCCGGCTCGGGGCAGCCCCTCTCCTGTGCCCCATCACCCTGTCTTCCAGCTCCACTGTGGGTTGGGGTCGACCCTGCGCCCCCAGGCTTGGGGAAGCCCCCCGCCTGTGCCCCTGCCCCACTGCCCACCGGCACAGCCTGGCGCTGGGTGGGGGGCACACCGAGCCCCCTCTCCCATGTCCAGCTGCCCCTGCATGGCGCTGATGCCGGCTGCCCTTGCTCCCGCAGGTTCCCAGCTACCCGGTGCCGCTGGAGCTGCCGCGCACCCCGGACCCCCACGACGAGCCGCCCCCCGCCGCCGGACGTGGTGCTGCTGGTGGAGCCGGCAGCCGCCGCCCCCCGTCGCCGCTCGCTGCCCGGACAGCTGCCCCCCGCGCCCGGGGCACAGCCCCTGCACAGACACTGCTCCGACCCTGGCAGTTAATGGGCAGGGACGGGGACGGGACCCCCCGGCGCGACGGGATGCGGGACCCCTGTCCCAGGACGCTGGCCAGGCCGGTGGGCTCCAGGCCTCCGTCCCCCACGGACAATCCCTCCCGCCGCTGGCAGCCCACGGGGCGGGGGGCAGCGGGAGCCCCTCGGCTCCCCCACGTTAGTTAGCTGGCCTAACCCGGGGGACCAGGCCCCCCGCCCCGCCGCCATGCCGGCGCTCCCAGGGCTCGGCCGGCGGGACTGTCGGACGTGTGCTGCTCATCGCCTCCCCTCCTTCCTCCTCCTCCTCCCCGTAGTGCCGCAGCCCCCTCCCCAGTGAGACCCCCAGCCGGCCGGGGCCGTGCTGCCCCACGGCCAGAGCCCTCCTGGGGACACGGGGGGCAGCGTGGCAGGGGCGCATGGCAGGGGCTGCACACGCGTGTGTGTGCATTGTGTGTTTCCATGTGCTGCAGGTCTGCTTGCCTGCACTCGCCCTGTGTGTGCCTGCGTGCATGTGTGTGCACATGTGTGCGTGTGCGTGCACATACCCATGTCCAGCGCCCCAGGATGCCGCGTGTGTCTCGGGGGGACTCCCGCTGAGTCAGGATGCCGGACCATGCTCCTGGGCCAGCCTGTGCCTGTGTGTATGTGTGCGTGTGTCCATATGTCCACCCAACCATGCTTCCCCGCTTGCCATGGCATGCGTGTGCACGTGTGTGCATGCATGTGCGTGTGCACACCCGTGCTCGCTAAGCCACAGCATGGGGCAGAGGTGAAGTGCATGGTGGGTGTGTGGAACCCCTCCAAGCTGTGTCCCTGTCCTTGTCCCAGCTGCAGGTGGCCCTGCTGGCCGGGGAAGTCTGTATGCCCACAGGACAGCGCTGCGTGGCTGGGGGGTGCCCCCCTTGCCAGCCACCGGTGCCCCTCCCCCAGATCCCTGGAACACCCCCCCACAGCTGGTGGCAAGGGCAGCAGGGTGCAGCCCCCCCAGCATCGCCCCAGCCTGCGGTGCCACCCTACACACAGGGAAGGGGACACCCTGGCAGGGAGGGGGGTGCAGGCAGGGCTGGGGGGCTCCTGCCCACCCACCCGCTTGCTCGCTGGCTCCTGGTAGTGTGTGCCGTGTTTGTGCCGTTGTCCCGTAACCGGGTGCCATGTGTGCCCGACCCCGCTGTTTCACACAGCCCTGCATGTCGCCTTCCACGGTAGGTGCCCCCTGCCTGCCCCCCCCCCCCCCCAATAAACCGGACAGACACCCCAGCTCTGTGTGCGGCTGCGCTGCGGGATGGGGCCGTGGCAGAGCTGTGCCCCCACGGCGGGTACCAGGAGGGGGCCAGGGCCCTGCAGGAGGGAAGAGTCCCCCCCACCATGGGGTGGGGGGGTGTGATGACAGCACCTGCCCCAGGTGGGCCGTGGCCTCAGGTGCAAAGGGAGGGGGGGGAGCAGCCTTGAACAGTGGTGTAATTAAATATTGCACTGCGTAATTGGGGAGGGGGGGTGCGTGCCCCTCGCCCGTGCAGGCTCCAGTGCCTACAGCGGTGCCAGTGCTGCCACGTGGCCCAGGCAGAGACGGTGCTGGAGAAGGTGGCATCACTTTTACTGAGTTCAGGATGCAGCAGGGCACGGCCCACACCTCGGTGTCCCCGTGGCCGCCCTTGTCCTGTGTGGCATGGGGTGCGCAGGACCCCCGCCAGCCCCAGGGCAGGTCACTCCTGCCGGTAGGTGCCATTGTAGGTGAAAGGCTCCGGGGCGACGCAGGGGCCGGGGCTGGCAGGTGTCCAGCGCTGGATCTCCAGCCGGGAGAAGGTGGGGGAGTCCAGTGGCCGGACGATGACAGGGCTGCGCGAGGCCACCGAGGGGTCCTCGTCGAAGAAATTGAAGGGGCGCAGGAAGAAGCCGACAGCGTTGCCAGGGGTGGCTGTGTTGGGGATGTCCTCAGCGTGAGGGACATGCAGGAAGCCAACGGTCACCCAGGCCACCAAGTCCTGTGCAGAGGGGACTGTGGCCATTGGCAGGGCACATGGCACGGCAGACCCCCACAGTGAGCGGTGGTGGATATTGCCATCCACCCGCCCAGACCTGTCCCCACTGCCCTGTGTCCCCTGGCTGTCACCTGGTCCTCGATGGTCTCGTTGTTGTGGATGAAGCCCTCGAAGCTGACCAGGGGCTCCCAGGGGTTGTTCTGGGCGTAGATGCTGCTGCTGCTGGGCTCATTCTCGTGGTGCCGCGTCACAGCCAGGTGATACCTGCGAGGGCCAGGAGCAGGATCAGGCCCACTGCTGGGGGCAGGGGGCAGACCCACCCATGTGCATGGGTGCCACCTCCCACCCCTGCCCAGGCTCCCCCAGCTGTGCCACCCACTGCCCAGCTGCACAGGGGAGACATGGAGCTGGTGGGAGGCGAGGGGTCCCCAGCTCTGGGGGTACTTGGCACAGCAGCCTGCACTGGTGAGGCCACTGGCCACATCCCCACTATGGCAGGACAGGGGGCCAGGGTCCCCCTTGGCCAGCGTGCTCACAGCTGGGACCCCAATGCTGTGTGGGTGGGTGCTACCACCTGCTCCGGGGTGCATGGCAAGAAGTGAGGTGTCTCTGGTGGTCACCCAGCAGCCAGGGATGGTGGCAGCCACAGCTATGACCAGCTCAGCTGGCAGCACGGCTGCTGGGGTGGGGACAGGGAGCCAAGGGCACGAGGTGCTGCCAGGAGACAGTCCCTGCACCATGTTCGTGCAGCTGAGTGACGTTGGGGGCCGTGCCACAGCCCGTGGAGGCTGGCGGGAGCCCCGTCCTTGTGCTGCAGGGACCCCCCAGCCCACCTGCCCCAGGAGACGCCCTTCTCCTCCTGCCAGCCACGTGGCAGCACCCGCCCGGCATGGGAGCTGTGCTGGATGCGGTAGCTGCGTGGGTGGCCCCAGCGGTTGCGCTGGTGCGGGTTGTAGAAGAGCAGATAGCGTGGCAGCGCCTTGCCAAAGGGGAAGGCAGCCTGGCGCTCGCTGCGACGGGGCTGCCGGTGCAGCCAAGGCTGCACCACGCGGGCGCCCGGGCTCCAGGGGTTGGAGATGTTCTCGAAGCGCACGTCCATCGTCTCGAAGCTGTTGCTGGTGCCTGCAAGCAGAGAGGCCGTGAGCAGCAGCAGGGCCTGGGCTGCACTGGCACAGACGGCAGCCCGCCCGGTGGCCCCAGCATGGGGCTGGGACCCCGCAGAGATGCCACCCCAAGGAGGGGGGGATCATCTTCAGAGGGTCCGGAGGTGCCCAGACAGCAGTGCTCCCCTGGGGCCCAGGCTCCCAAGCCCCTGGCACTCCACATGGGGTATGGTCCCGCCTCCCGGCACCCTCCCCAAAGCCATGGGTCCAGCTGGGGGGCAGCAGGGGGCTGCACCTGCGATGTCCAGGTCCACCTTGTAGTGCACCAGGTGGGTGTGGAGGTTGCCCAAGACGTGACTGTGGACACGGCTGCCGTAGCGCCGTCCCTGTGGTGTGTAGAAGGTGGCATGGATGAAGCCAGTGGCATGGACTTTGGCCTCCATCACGCCGTTGGGGTAGAGGAGGAAGTCCCAGATGTAGTCATAGTTGTAGACAGTGGAGGTGGTGCGCAGGACCAGCGCGTGCCCCTCCAGGCCGGCATAGAAGTGGAACCCCCCCTGGAAGTCGCTGTCAAAGTGGCGGCGGAGCGGGACACCGGTGGGCAGCTCGAAGATGCAGATGGCATGGGAGAAGCGCACTGGCCCGTCGGTGTCGTAGAGGTGGTGGGCATCCAGGTAGGTGGCTGTCTCGGGGCAGTCGATGCCGCGGGCCAGCTCATAGGTGACAGAGCCCATGCCCCAGCCAGCATCCATGTACTTGGTCTGCATGGCGGCCGGCGTGTGGCCACCGTAGAAGGCAATGGCCTCCTGCACGCTCACCTCGTAGGCCAGGCGCTCCCCATTGAAGCGCAGGTCGAAGAGCTGGAGGCCGGCGGAGGAGCGCAGGCGGAAGGCCAGGCTCCAGCCCCCGTACTCCAGCTGGTTGCCCTGCAGCCGGTACCGCCGGCCCTGGGGCTCGCACACCTTGGCCCCGTGCACCTCGGTGGGGGTGCCAGTGGCGAAGTGCCCACGGGGCTCATAGCTGGAGAAAAGCTGCCGGAGCGGGGGCTCAGCCAGGTAGGCCACCGCCAGTGTCCCCTGCTCATAGCGCTCGGCCAGCTCCTGCGCGCTGGAGAAGTACTGCCCATTGTACCAGAGCCGCTGCACTGCCCAGCGCCGCGGGTCGGGGTCCCCATGGTCCACCAGCACCTCCAGCCCCACCGGGTGCAGGAAGAAGCCCTCCACAAAGCGCTGCAGCACCAGCCAGCTGCGCCGCTCACCGGGTGCCAGCCCCCGCGGCGCGATGTCCGAGAAGGTCAGGCAGCGCTGGGAGCAGTTGTGGTACCAGAAGCCGGTGGAGTCGCGCAGCAGCCGGTAGAGTGGCTCCATCGCCTCTGCCAGTGTGCGGTGCAGCAGCTCATACTCCAGTTGGGTCATGGGCCGGGCAGCAAAGGGCACGGCGCAGCCCCCCTTGAAGCGCAGCGGCTGGTAGGAGCTGGGTTGCGGCAGGGGCCCCACAGCGAATTCGGTGACATTGGGCTCTGCCTGCCCCCCAAAGAAGATGACTGCCCGAGCCTGGCGCCGGGGCCGGGGGCCGCCCTGGTCCAGGTAGCGCAGGGCCAGCCGCTTCTTGGGGGGCAGCAGCTCCACCAAGAAGAGGGTGTTCTTGGCCAGGGGCGCCCCCCGGCTCGGGGACAACCCCAGCTCTGGGCGGCTCATCAGGAAGGTCCGCACGGCCCTCAGCTCTCCTGGAGACAGGTCAGCGAAGATGGATGCCTTGTCCGGAGGCGGCACAGTGGGGCCAGGGCCAGAGCCAGCCGCAATGCCCAGCACAGCCAGTGCCCAGGCGAGCCGGAGCAGCCACATACTTGGGGGACCTGGGGGCAGAAGTGGTGGTCGGCCGTGGGGCCATGTCCCTGCCTGCAGCCAGCTGCTGCTGGCTGCACTGGCACCACAGCAAAATATGGCACAGGCACCCCTGGGTGACACCAGCACATGTGTCCCGTCCCGTCCTGCCCTGCAACACTGTGCCAGCGCAGCAGGCAGGGCACCATGCCGTGCTGTGCCGTGCCGGCTCTCCTGTACCTGGGGAGCATGACCCTACAGGTGCTGAGCACCTGCCCCATGGCAGCACCCAACCCCAGGAGCCCAGAGGGAGCTGGACAGGTGCTGGTGGTCCAGCCATGGGCACAGTCGCCCCCGTTGAGGGATCCCTGATGCCAGCTGGAGCCCAGGGGGGGGCTCTGCTGGAGCCTGGCCCAGGGGGTGCCCAGCAAAGCCTGCAGTGGTGGGTAACAGGAGGGGAGCAGGGGGGGCTGGGCTGGCCACAGCAGCGGGAACGGGCTCTGCTGGGGGCACCATGGCCCCAGCCAGCCAGCACAGGCACTCGGCAGTACCCCGCAACAGCTGGCACCCCCCACGGGGGCTGCACAGCCTCTCTGGCCCAGGCCTGCCAGCACATGGGACCCATCAAACGTGGCAGCTTTGGCCAGGGGGGTACACTGGCTTGCAGGGCTGGGGAGCTTTTGGGGCAGGGAGGGGGCCCATGGCATGTGCGGACAGATGGGGGCTCAGACCTCACTCCAGTGGGACAGCGGCACAGGGGCACAGCCAAAGCCCTGACGCTGGTAGCCCCGAACCATGCCAGGGTCCTGTTGGGGGGCTGCTCCCCCTGGAGCCCAGCCAGCTGCCCCCAGACCCTGCTGTGCTGCCTTGGGGCTGCCTTGGACCCCAAAGCACCCACACACCACGGCTCTGGGCAGGGTGCGAGGGGGCTCTGTACCCCCCAAGGGCGGCTGCTGGACCCCACCCCGGGGCCAAGCACCCCACCGGGGCAGACTAGGCAGGACCCCTGGAGCCCGAGGAGCACACACACACCCCCCTTGCAGGCAGCTGCCGCCGGCCCTCAACACCCCCCAGGCCCCCTCCTCGGTCCCCCGCTCACCTGCTCCCGCTCCGGGGACCTGCCTGCTCGGTGGCTGCCCGCTCTCTGCCCCGGCCCCGCCGCCCTGGGGGTGCTGACACCCCCCCCGCACTGCGCGAGCCTGCCCGGGGTCAAGGCCGCTGCCGCCGGGGCCCGGCCCCCCCCCTGCTCCGCCACACCCCGGGGCCGCACCACTCTCCGGGTTTCCCACTCCCCCCCGGAGATATGCGCCCCCCCGGTATGGGTTTCCCCCATCGCCCCCCCACGGCGCATGCGGTCCCCCCGCTATGGGTTCCCCACACACCCGCACCCGGGGGATGCGGGGGCCGCCCAGGGTTTCTAATCCCCGGGGGATGCGCCCCCGCCGGGTTTTCCACACCCCCCCCGGGGGGATGCGGCCCCCCGCTACGGGTTTCCCACACCTCCTCCCGCGGGATGCGGCACCCCCATTCAGGGTTTCTCACCCCTGGGGGATGCGCCAAACCCCCTCCCCGGGTTTCCCACAGCCCCCCCCGGGGATGCGGCCCCCTCGCCGCCGCCCCGCACCTGCGCGCTCCCGCCGCCGCTCGCCGCCGCGCTCCTGCCCGACACGCCCACGCGGGAGGGGCCCCACGCGTGGGGAGGGGGGAGGGACCCCAGAGCACCCCTGCCTCGCACCCTGGAGCTGGGTACCAGGGGGGCGCAACCCGCGCCCCGTGGCTGCAGCCCCCGTGCTGTGTGCGGCGTGGGGGGTCCTTGGCGGTGCTCCCCGCGCCCCCCCGCGGGGACGGGCGTGCGGGGGAGGGGGGCCCGCTCCACGCGTGGGGCCGCGGCCCGGGGCCGCGGGTTAATGAACACCCGGTGGGTACCGGCCCCCGCCCCCGCCCGCCCGGTCGTTCCCCCCCGCCAGGGCTCGGCGCTTTATGACCCCGCCGCGATCAAACTCCAGGGACGAGCCGAGATAACGGCCGGGAGGAACCCACGCGAGACCACGGCCACGCAAAGCCCCCTCCCCCGGCGGCCTCAGCAAGCGCAGAAGCCCCAGACCCCCCTTCCACATACACCCCGAGTGCCCCCCGTGGGTCATCGCATCTCTGTCCCGCGTGGGAAGTGGGACGATCCATGCGGGTTCCCTCGGTGCCCTGGAGAGCCCCCAGCTCTAGCAACCTGGGGGGGGGCGGGCTCTCCGGGGGGAGGGGGAGTGGAGGAGGAGGCGGCGCCCCCCCCCGCCCCACGGCCGGGTTAATGATTGCCGGGGTCAGGCGGGTCCCGCTGCCCGGCCGTGCCCCCCCGGGGCTGCCCGGCCCCGGCCGTGCCCGCTTCGTGCCGCTGACCCCGGGGAGGGGACCCCCACCCCGCCGGCACCCCCCAGCATCCCGCTGCTCCCCGCCCCCGGAGCTGCCACGGGCGGCAGTGGGTCTGGACGTGGGCGGCAGGAGCGGGGGAGCTCTGCAGGAGCGGGTGACACGGGTGCGGGGCTCCGCGGGGGAGCGGGCGCTGAAGGGGTCGGTGGGTCTGCTGGGGTGGGTGAGGAGGGACGGGGTCTCGGCGGGGGCAGCACCGGGGCTGGACAGGCTCCGGGTCGCTGCGGGTGGCCCCGGTAGAGCGGAGCTGTGCGGGGGGCCGAGGGAGGGCAGCGTGCCGCGGGGACGCGCGGGGGCTCAGAGCTCCCACGGCTCCGCCCGGGGGTCGCAGGGCCGGGGCAGCTCCTGGGGGAAAGGCTGCGGGGGGCTGCCTGCGGGGGGTCGATGTCAGAGCAGCCTGGTGCTGCTCCGGCGGGGGTCGGCAGGGGGGTCCGCACGTGGGCAGCGACCCCCGGGACGCACCGGGGTGGAGGGGAGCGATGGCGGGGGGCGGGGCGGCACAGCCGTGCTGCAGCGCGTGGGGGCACAGCCCCTTCCCCCCGGGGCCGGCAGGAGGAGGGGAGAGGACCCCGCACCCGGGGGGCCTCTGGCCCTGGTCGCCCACGACGCACAGCATCGGCGACATGGCCCGCGCGGCCCCGCATCCACATGTGCCGCTGCTCTCCCAGGCAGGGGCAGGCAAGGGGGGCTCAGCTGTCCCTGGGGACAAGGGGTGCCATGAAGGGTTTGTCTCGTTTGCCCCTCCCCCCCCCCCCCCCCCCCCGCAGCGAGACGGGTGAGGGGAACGGATTTGGAACCAGAAATCCAGGGAAAAAGGAAAAACTGGATGTGTGGTAAAGCGGGGGGTGGGGGTGGGGAGGTGACCCCTGGCTCCCAGAGCCCTGGTGTCTCCTGCCCCCCCAGGCGCTCCCCGCCCCAAGCAGCCCCCTCCCCACTGGCAGTGCTCTCAGTGGCACCCAATGGGCCCTGTACGGGTGGGGGACACTGCGGGAGCAGGGCACAGCCCTGGAGCTGGGATGGTATGCTGGGGGACACCTTGGGACCCACCCCAGGGCCACCCCCAGCCCGAAGCCCAGCGGGGCTGTGCAGGGGGAGCAAGCCCGGGACTGGGGGCCTGAGCTCTGCCCCGAGGAGCCCCCCAGCCTGCCATTCCCTGGGCCTGCAGCAGCCATGGTGTTTCCAAGCCCCCCCC
Source organism: Falco biarmicus (assembly GCF_023638135.1). Lineage (NCBI taxonomy): Eukaryota > Metazoa > Chordata > Aves > Falconiformes > Falconidae > Falco > Falco biarmicus. The sequence goes on along the minus strand of NC_079291.1, from coordinate 62,156,186 downwards.
CAAATTAAATATTGTGATGATGGAGACGTTTCCTGCTCCGCAGCTGCTAGCACTGGGGTGTGGGACATCCCTGGCCGGCCTGGGGGTTTTTGGTACAGTGGGTGTCTGCGCCCTGGGGTGACACTGATGCTGGCCCCTGCCTCAGGCACTTTGGTGACCTCCCGCAGGCTTTACAGCTGGCCAGGGTGACAGGGACACGGACTGCCACTGCCCACCTGTCAGTTCCCTGCCGTGCTCCCCATGGCAATGCCCACCATGCCAGGGTGCTCCGGGGGGCTGGATCCCCCATTTCCCCACCTCTGGGTGCTGCCACCCCACTAGGGGCCACGGGCAGTAGGGCCAGGGGTGGCAAGCTGGCACCCCTCCTGGAGACTGACTGTCCCTGTGGGTGCTGGACCCTGCCCTGGGGCCATCCCACCCTGTCCAGCTCCCCCTCACGGGATGGGGGGGTCCGGGGAGCTCCCTGAGGCCGGGAGGGCCCGCAGCCCCATGGCGATGCCCTGGCTTGTCCCTCCTACACCCGTTCCAATGGCAACGCATCCGCAAACCCCCATCCCTGTGGGTACATCCGTCCTCATGGCAACGCATCCGTGACCCACGCCCCTACAGCCTTATCCGTCCCCATGGCAACGCGTTCCCGCCCCCCCCATCCCCATGGCAACGCCTCTCCTCACCCCCACTCCGCCCCTCCCACTCCGTCCCGCACCGTTCACATGGCAACGCCTCCCTTAGCTCCGCCTCCCACTCCCTGCGGTCCCGCCCCCTCAGGCCTCCGTGGGGGCGGCTGTGGGGCGGGCGGCCCGGCAGGGGTCGCGAGGCCGCCGCCGCTCTATGGTCGGCTAGAGCGGCTCCGTCCCGGGACCCGCGGCAGGGCCGAGGGGCGCGGGCAGGGCCCCCGCGGAGGGGTGCGGGCAGCTCTCCGTGCCGGTGAGGGGCGACGGCAGCCAGCGAGCCCGGCGCAGGCCAGGCCGCGCTTCTGCTGGTGGAGCTGGGAAGCCCTCGGCGCTGGACAGCGCCATGACACCCCTCCCCCTCCGCCCTCCCGGGCGCCGGTTCGCGGCCTCCCGCGGGCCCTGCGGCACCCCGGCCGGGCAGCAGCGCGGAGGGCTCCCGGACTCCCCAGCCGTGCCTGAGGGGGGCCGGGGGGTCCCTCAGCAACACCGAGTGCAATTCCAGCAAAGCTTGTGTCTTCGGGGGAGTAAGCCCCGGAAGACAAAAAGGCATGTGGCTGGCAGGCTTGGTGCCACCGGGTGACACAGAGGGCGCAAGGACCTTGTAGAAGCAGAAGGGTTTCACCAGTCGTGGATGGGGAGCAGCAGGCTGGCGTGGTGCGTGTGTGGCAGTTCCCCGGTGGGAGTTTGAAGTGCATCTTGGCAGCAACAGCTGCTTGGCTGGCAAAAGCATCATATTTGCCATTTTCTTGGTAATGCCGAGGCGAAGCTGTGGTTGTAGAGTGCTTTAGCAGCATTCTAAAATCTGAGATGCAGACAGTGATCCCTTGTGTGGCCCTGGTGTCCTCACACAGTACAGAGTGTTTACCGTCGCAGCTCCTGCAGAGCCATACGCACCAGCTGCTGGGTTATAAACTCAGTCTCACTGAGGGTATGGAAAACTGTTACAGTTTTAAAAGCAAAATTCCTCTGTTTCTATAAAAGGAAACCACACAAGGATGCCTGGAATCAAAGGAGCCTTTGAAACAAAACTTCTGGGCGGGTGTTTGTGTTTCATAACAGATTAAGTTATCAGCCGCATGCAGAGCACGGCGCAGGTGATAAATGGCCATGGGAGACCGGAGGCCGGTGCTTCCTCCTGCCAGGCAGAAACCAGGGCAGAGCTCCTTGTGTTGATGAACTCACTTGTGCCAAAGGAAGGGCGAGAGGAAAGCAAGGACCAGGGAAACAGCAGAGGCAGCTGAATAAACCCAATAGTTAACTGGAGCTGCTTGAGCCTGCGGAAGGCAGAGAGTCTGCTGCAGCGGGAGGGTGTCTAGTCCTGCAGGGTTTGTGCCTCTCTGTCCAGGAATGGGCTGTAGGGGGTTTTGCGTAGAGCAGAAAATTGTGTTTCACAGCACAGCTAGTTAACTGTCAGAGCCTCCACAGGCAAGCAGTATGGGCTGATGATGTATGATGAGGTAGTAGTCTGTCTTCAGTGTCTCCTGGATCAGGAGTGGAGCAGCAGGAGGAGTATCTTGATCCCTGCTTTGATGCTTTTACACTGTCCCTCAGCAGCTCACCCTCACTTTTGGGAGCGGCAGCCATAGGCATCCTTTCCTGCCATATCACACAACGGCCACCTGCAGGAGCTTTTCCATGTCCTGTTATGGTGTGTCCCACCAGGGAAAGGATGAAAGAATTTGTCACTGTTGCACATGCCAAGCTGTGTTATTTCTGTTCCTGGAGGGCATGGTGATGCCATTATTGCAACAGTCAGGGTGGACCAGACAAACACCTCTTTCTGATTTTTTTAAGGTGCCCATCTGAAAGGCTTCATGTTCGTAGGGGATAGGTGGTCTGGTGGCAGCAAGAACTGGAGAGATTCTCCCTTGTTTTGGAGCCTGGGTTTTGAGATAACCCAGTTCTCTGGAGGAGGCGGCAGCAGATCCATGGCCTCTGAAAGGCTTTGAGAGGAGGCCAGAGAAACATGAAGACTTTGCAAAAGCAGCTGCTCGCAGTATCGCTGGAGGTGCATCAGGCACATCTCTGGTTTTCAGTGAGGTGAGAGTTCCTTACAGATACTCACTTATGCATTGTTATTAGCCTGCAGTGAGGTTCTTGCCTCTGAACACATCACTCTCCTCCTGACACCGAGTTTTGAAATTGGGTCCTGCTTGCTTTGCCTAGAGGCCCCCATTCCTGTGCAGGAGAGACAGTGAACAGGCAGGTGATCTCTGTCCGCCCTCTCCAGATGCTTGTGACTAAGCAGAGCTCCGTCACCTTCCTGACAACCTCTTCCCCAAATCTGAAGCCTCCTGGCCTGTTGTTCCTCAAGTGGAAGCTGTTCCAGCTGATCCCTTTTGGGAAAAGGGCGACCAGGAGTGCTTGCTCTGCTGAGAGTTGGGTGAACATGAAGGAAAGCGCTGGTGGCAGGGACATTGTCTCTTGTTCTTCTTGTGTCTCAGGTGACCTGACATCTGCATTGTTTTTTTACCTCATGTTTCATGCCTTTGGTGTGTCTCTGAGGCGTGCCCTGGCTGCTGCTCACCCGTTAGGATGGGGCAGGGAGCAGTTGTATGTTTCCCACGGGTTTTGCAGCATGGCCATACACAGGGGCTCTGACAACAAGACAAACCAGAGAAGAAATGTGCCATCATCTGGTGAGCACCGGCTGGCAGCGTGCCTGCCTGCACCTGTGGTGGGCAGGTCCTGTCTGAGCAGCCACCTCCTGGAGCAGAGGGATTTATCAAATGTGGCATTTTCAAAATAAACCTCTGCGATGCTTCTGTGGCCTTGAGCTGTCATCCTGCATTCCCTTCGCTATCGCAGCGAGGACCGCCATCAGAGCAGGCTGGAGGGGAAAAATATGAAGATTTTAGTTACAAACAGAGCTGGATTGTGGTGCAACTTGTGAAAAGCAAACACAGGGATTGGACATGTCTGGAAAGCTTCAAACATGTTTCCAGAGCTCCACCGTGTGTGTTGTGAGACCTTAAGACCTCTTGTTTATGAGAAAATATTATTTGCCATCACCCCCCTCCACAATTAGAGCAGCCTTCTGGAAACTGTGTTGCATGCTGGTCAAAGGCAAGTGAGATTTTGCTCATATTCTCAGGAGCAGAATTAAGACCCAAAATGGACTCCAGTGCCAAGGAACTTTATTTGCCCAACAACAGGTTTGCAAATGCAAAGGCGCAGTCTGGGAGGAGAGAGGAAGGAAGGAAAGAGGAAGGAATGAATGAGTTCACAGCAATAGCTACTCCCCCGGAGCTGCAGTGTCCAAGTCTGATGGGGGAATGTTCTGTCTGATGTTGGTGTTTTTTACAGGGTTGTCACGAGCTGTTCTGCTTAACCACACCTTCCACCCGGTGGTGGTACGTGTGCCTAACACCGTTAGGTGATCCTCAGGTGTCTCCAGGCCCCTCAATCTCCTGACCCTGGGTCTGGGTGCATGCACAGGGGTTTGGTCAAGTTTCTCAGAGTTAGCCCCCCTGTTGTTCCGTGGTGTCAGCTGGTGTTGGTTGGTGGTTTTTCACCGACACAGTCTACACCATGTACCTGGCAAGCCACAGAAATGGGGTTATTTGTCCCCTTTTACCAAACATCTCCTCTTCCTAAGCCATCCCTTTATACTAATCCCCGTTAGACCTGAGAGGCTACACTTTGCTCCTGCTCAGCATAAAACAGAGTTGGTTGTCCTGTGCCTTCAGGGCACGTTGCTTTTAAAGCATGGAGGTGTGAAGCTGAGCTTTCCCGTCTCCTTCAATGCTGTCCTTCGGAGCCAACCCCTCCGCTCATGGTGCAGTGCGGTTGCTGCAGTTCTCAGATCTCCCCCTTCGGAGGAGGGTTTGAATTGCTCCATCTGGTGCCTTCGCACCAGATGCAGCTTTTTTCCAACTGTTCCATAACTGCAGTCAAAAACCTTGTAATCAAAAGAATAATCAAACGCACAATGGCCCCATAAACTCCCTCATCTCTTCTGCCAGCTGTTTCTTTCTTTTAAGAGAAAATCTTCCATTACTCAGGCCTTTTACAAGACTATGCTTCTTTCTGGGGCCTGGGTTCAGCATTTCACCGAAGGGACATTTCCTTTTCAGGTGCAGAGGTCTGCTTTGGGAAAGGCAGTTACTAAATCACCTGAGCTGAGCTGTGCCCTTGCTGCTGGAGAAAACGGGATAAATGGTTTTAAGTGCCCAACCGCCTCTCCCTGCAAGTGCAGCTTTCCTTGCTGCCCACCCCAGGCTCTGGTATGTCAGTTTGCCCCCACAGCGCCTCTGTTTTACAGTGCAGACTGTTGTCCCTGCCAGAGGATCAGTCCCACTCAACCCCTGGGTGTGGATGCTGCTAAGCCTGTCCCTTCTCAATCCCCTTTGGGCAGGAGAAGGACCTGCAGAGCCTCCTGGTTGCACCTTGGCGGCTTCTGGAGAGAACCTGCACGCTCCTGGCTGCCTCCAGCCTACCGCAGTCCCTGTCTGCAGCTTCCCCACCATCCTGCACGCTGGATTCCTGCTGCTGCAGCTCCTCCCTGCTGACAGAGCATCCCGCATCCCGCGGGCCCTGCTGGCGAAGCCTGGCAGCGTGCCTGCGTGCCCCAGGCTGCCTCAGTTCTGTCGTTTGTCACTAACCGAGCCCTTCATGGCATCGGCGGTGACGAGATTGTTTTATCAATTGAGTGTAGCCGGTTATCTCTGAGAGCAAAACGGTGCTCTGCAGCTCCTAGGGGACACTGCACCGCACTGCCCTTGCAGGGGCTGCCCACGTGCTGTCTTCAGGTTCTTCCCTTGGCTTTGCCCGTGCTGTTTCGTTAAAGTAGCACTTACAGCTGCGGAAGTTCCATGAAGAATTTCAGAGTGAAATTTCTCTGTGGGCAAATGAGATGGAGATTGAACCTCCATAATCCTCTGACCACTGTGAGTCTATCTGTGTCACCAAGGGTGTTTGTCACCGTGTCTCCTGTGTTTTTAGGGTCTTCTCTATGACTGAATATCAAGGGCTACATCTTCCCAACTGTCCAAGTGTGGGTTTTTGTTTTTTCCTCTGGACTTTGCAGCCTCTGGAGCAAGCCCTTCTGCTTTCCTACAGGCCTCTCCATCTGATGGGGTGTCCTTGCGATGTCAGCACTTGGGCTGATGCATCCAGACCTCACCCACAAGGTGTCCTCTGCCAGCCCCACGGTAGCTCCAGCCCTACCGAGCGGCACGCACCTACACCGAGCAGCACCACAGCAAGCCTGCAACATCTCTGGCGCGATCCTGAGCAGGAGGAGGTGACATGTCTGTGTGAGCACGGCATGCTCTGTGGCATCCCTCCAAGATGTGCTCTGTATTCCCTTATTGGTATGCATGTAATGAAGTCTCATCTGGGGAAAGCTAATCACACAAAGGTTAATTGAAAGCTTGCTGTGTGGGAGGCAGGGAAGCATGATCTTTGGCCAAAAATACCTGGCAAAGTGTTTTGGAACAACTGAGCAATTTTTCATTCTGTTCATCTATTTTTGTTGCCGACTGTGATGCTGTCCTCCTCTTTTCCTTCTCTGGTGCCCCATGTGAAGTGGGCAGTGGGCTCATATCCCTGTGAGAGACAGCATTTTCTCTGTCCCGAGAAGAGGGACTGGCTGCTGCAGGCTTTGCTGTCCCCTGTGTCTTCCTGGCTGCTGTAGCCAGGCCCGCAGAGCACGAGCCCCTGCCGTGGCAATGAGCATGCTGGCTGCTGCCCGCACTGTGGAGCACAGGGAGGAGGAGATCTTGCAAGGGCTTTGGTCCAGAGGAGGCCACGGAGATGGCCAGAGGGCTGGAGCCCCTCTGCTGCGCAGCCGGGCTGGGAGCGCTGGGGCTGTTCAGCCCGGAGAAGGGAAGGCTCCTGGAGACCCTGGAGCACCTTCCAGCACCCAAAGGGGCCGGCGAGGAAGCTGGGGAGGGGCTTTTCCCAAGGGCCTGCAGCGCCAGGACAAGGGGGAACGGCTTTGCGCTGAGAGAGGGCAGATGGAGATCAGAGCTGAGGGAGAAATCCTTCCCTGTGAGGGCGGCGAGGCGCCGGCACGGGCTGCCCAGAGCAGCTGTGGGTGCCCCAGCCCTGGCAGTGCCCAAGGCCAGGCTGGACGGGGCTGGGAGCCACCGGGGCTGGGGGAAGGGGGCCCTGCGCGTGGCAGGGGTGGGACTGGGGGCTCTTTAAGGGCCCTTCCAACTCAAACCGTTCTGCCATTAACCCTGGCAGTGCCAAAATAGTACAAATGAGGGGCAATTTGTCATGAAAAATGTTTGGCCAATTGTGAAGACTTTTATTGTTTGGACTTTCTTTTTCTCCACAGATCAGGAGATTTCTGTACTGGGAAGTCCTAGTGGATATTGTTCCTGGGATGAGATGTCTTACAGGGAGAAGTGTTGGTGCTTCCAGCATCCCTAGGCACCTGCAGCTTTGGTAACTGGATTTTCCTAGGGAAAGCTGGAAGCCAGCTGCAGGGTGGCCTCCCCCGTGCCCCACTGGCCCTCGGGGCAGCCCCCCTCCCTCCCCGGGTCTGGTAACAGAGGGCTGTGCAGTGTCCCTGGTAAGCGGGGACACAGGTCTGGTAACAGAGGGCTGTGCAGTGTCCCTGGTAAGCGGGGACACATACTGGCAGGGACAGCTAACGATGGAACACAGGGACCACATAACCAACTGCGACATCACTGTCTGTGATGCTCTCTGGGAATATTTGACCGATCTGGATAGTTTTTGTCTAAGGGCAGTTGCTTTGCACTGCAGCTGCTGTAGGTTAGGAGGTACATCCCTCTGCCTGTTGCAGCTGCCCGGGGAAGATGTGTGATCCCTGAGGGCCCTGAGGACATGAACTGGCATGCAGGCACGAGGGTGGTGTGCTAGAGAGGCTCTGTGCATTGTCTGCTGCCTCAAAGCCAACACCAGCATCTCCTTCCTGAGGCAGGTGTCTGCTGCCGTTGCCCTGCTCCATCCAGTGCCTGCCTCGGTGTCTGACAGAGCAGAGCAGCTCCAGCTCTTCCCTGAGCTCAGCAGCCTTTGTGCCCCATCCCACCGACCTCCCGGAGATGGATTTCTCCTCCCAGCTGGTGCTGCTGCAGGTGCCAGCCTGGTGACAGTCTGATTTTTCAGCATATAAGAAAACTGGAGGAAATGTCCTTTCCAGACTTCTGCCCTCTCACTGGGAAGAGCACGCAGGTCCTGCTGGGTGACAAATGCTGTGTAGACTGCAGCTTATGGCTCTGGGCAAGCCACATCCAACCTCTCCTTATCCTTCAGCACTTGGTTCACAGTGAGGTAATCGCCATAATTTTTAGCACTAAGAACATGTAGACCAAGAAATCTGTGTCCTTACGGGTATTAAGGAGAGACTGATGGACACTCTTCAGTGTCTTAAATTCCCCCGCCCCTTCCAGCTCTGGTCTTATTCCAGAATTAGAATTGGGAAAATGTCTCACAGCCTCATGAATTCGTTCTGAATGGCAAAGAAAGAAGACAGTGAGTTTGGGACTTTCTGTGATTTTTTGAGTCATAAAGCACAAATGAGCATTCATGTCCAAGTGAGATCTGCTTCGCGGTCCCATGCTCCCTGACCCCCCTGCACGTGACTGGCACTTGGCCTGGTTACCATTGGCTGCATCATGTGTACACCTGGCACATTTGTGGGACAACTAGGGCATCCAAAAAAAAGCCACCTAGGGCCACGGCATGTGCTGCGCTCAGAGGTGGCACAGAAATCAGCAAAAGGAGAAGCATCTGTGTAATAACCAGCATAAATCACCAGTGGTACATCCCCCCACCGCCGAACGCTGGCCTGGAAATGCTCCTCCCATGCTGCCGTGGCGCTGAGCTCTGACTTCTCCTGATTCAGCTGCCCCAGTTCCTGCTGACATGTTCTCGCCCTGCCTAACAGCTCTGGAGCAGGGGGTCACAGGCAGATGGGGAGACATGAGGCCGCCGGCAACACCGAGGGGGGTTTGCTCCTTCTCGATGATCTCATACAAGTGTGAATGTTTGCAATATGTCATCTTCTGCTTGATGAAAAGCTTCTGGCTACTGGGTCTTAAATTCCTTGACTGGGTCTTAATTTCCTTGTCCTGCAAGTGCACTGAAGCAGCCTGGCCTGCTTGCTAGAAACTGGAGAAAAAATATTCCTCAATTTATGCCTTTGGGATGCCCGCGTGGAGCGGAGCGGAGGCCAGCATGGGTGGTCAGGTCACGGCTGGAGGAGCAAGGTTTTCCAGGCCACAGCACATCTGTCAGCACTGGGGAAGCCCCTGTTCCCCCAGAAGTGGAGCAGCGGGAGGGCAGGCAGCGTGGAGTAGGGCAGCATATGGACTGTGGGCACCCCTGGAGGGAAGCTGGAGTGGTTTGGTACATGGTGGTGCAGTGTGCCACAGTCCCACGTGAGCATGGCTGTTAGAATCAGCACTCTGCTGTTCGACCATCAAGGGGGGCTCTGGACCCCACCAGGGCCCCGTGTTGTGCGTGGCTACAGGGCAATGGTGAGGGTACCGCTGGCTGTCACCAGGCATCTTCTGCGCAAGACCAGGGCCTGTGCCCTGGTCGGCGTGTCCAGCCCTGCCACCCTGGTGCTCTGGGGGGTCCTGGACACCAGGTTGTCACAACCTGAAAGGGGTCATTTAGGACGTCCCTCCCCTTGGGGCTGATGGCCAGATCTGCAGGGGACCAGGGGATGGTGCATGCGGTGTGTTGCTGAACACCCCCCACCCCCACCTCTGACCGTTATCAACGGTTTCAGTTTTAATTAAGAGCCTCAGGATAACAGCGGTTCCTACTGTCCCCAACTCCCAGCAGGATATGTGGCTTTTAGATCACAAGCCTGTTTTCCATCAAGTTTCACCAGACTCAGGATTCCTGGTTCGCCATCTGGTCCGAGGCCAGATGCCTCCTGCCTGGCCTTGTCCGGCTGGGTCCGCAGGGCTCTCTCGGGGCCAGTGCGAAGGTGTGAAGCCACTGGGCGGCATCGCGTGCAGCGGTGCGTTGCCTCTGCAAGTTTCTTAACTGCTCTCACAGGGAGTTACCTGCCTCTTGCAAGGACTCAGCTGTCCCTTTATCTGCTTGATTTTCCTTCTGGGCAGCAATTAACACAGCCCCTAAAATGGACCCCAGGCACCAGGATGGTGGAGGGGAGGTTTCTCACCAGGCTTGCTGTGAAACAAGCAGCACATCCCACGGGAGGCTGGGGAAGGGTCTTGTTGGGAAGAAAATACAGGGGACATGGCGGGATGGCAGTGGCCCTGCTGCCCTCAGCTCCCACCGCACCCTGGGCAGGACTGCCCCCCTGCTGCCCCTTGGCTGCGGTCCCTGCCTGCTGCCGGCACCAGGGCGCCCAGGCTTTGCCTCCCTAGGGACGAACTGTGCCACCGTGCTCCCACGCCAGGCGTGAGCCCTCCTTGCACCGTGCTCTTCCTCGCCTGCTTCTTTATTTTGCATTGTAATGCCAGGCCTGCAGATGTGGCTCTTGACCTTCCCCCTGGCCTGGAGCCAGCACCGCTCTAACCAGAGCTCACTGCCCCAGCGTGTCAGTGGGTGCCCATGTTCCCTGGCATGGCACGGCACAGCACAGCATAGCACAGCTCAGCACGGCTCAGCCTCCCGGGCCACCCACGTCTGCTGGGTGGGCGCGTGGGGGTGGGGATTTCTCACGTGTATTGACAGCAGCAGAACTTTGGCATCTTGCAGGAGTGTTTCAGCTGTCTGCAAAATTTCCATTCTCTACTGCAGAAAAAATCAGGGAAAAAGCTTCTTCTGTGGTTTTGGTGTTTCCAGCAGTGTCACAGCTCCCACATGTGCAGGCCCATCCCTCCTGCTGTGTGCCCCGCAGCTGTGGGCAGGGGAGGGCAGAGGGACAGCGGGATGTGGTATGGGGACCACATCCCTCCTCCTGTCCTGGGAAGGTGGCTGGGCTGCCAGGAGCATCAGCAAGAGTCTGTGCCAGCCCCTGCCACCTCATGTGGGACAGGGGAGAGAAGGGGATGTGGGATGCACCGGGGCGGTGGTTCCCAGCCCAGGACATGGCCCTGTGCTCTGTGACAGCAGGTCTGGGGGCTGCAGCATGTGGAGAGCAGCTCTTGGCTCCCTGTGCCAGGAAAATCTCTGATTCGGCACCTCCCGTGCCGTGCCAAGAGAGGTGATCTCCTCAGGCACTGGGGGTGTTCACGGCTTCCCCATCTGCCGGGCTGCTCTCTGGCTTTGCTCCACCCTGGGGATTTCGCAGCAGTGCTGGTGCCCAGAGCAGCACTGCCAGCTCCCTGCCGGTGCTGCCCACAGGTCGATGCTGGTGCTGGCGTTTTCAGGGCTGTTCTGTGTGGGGATGAGGAGCACGGAGCAGAGCATGGGGAAGGGATACCTGTCCCGGTAATCTCCCAGAGGGAGAGCCCAAAGGGCTTTCCTTGAATGGGGCCAGTGCAAGCTCTGGTGTGGGAGTGGGAGTGGGAGAGCAAAGGTGGGGAGGTGGAGGACATAATTTTCACCTGGTTTGGCAGGTGCTGGCCCATGGCGAGCGCCTCTTGGGACCCATCCTGAAGACCAAGGTGCAGGAGCTGGCCCTGAGCTCGGGCTGGGACTTTGAGGCCACCGACAGCTGTCTGTGCCGCTGGAAGACGCGCCACAACATCATCCTCAAGCGGCACCAGGGTGAGAAGGCAGACGCAGACGTTGGCAGTGCCCAGAGCTGGGTGAGCAAGGTGCTGCCTCCCCTCCCAGCCAGCTACCGCACTCAGGACATCTTCGGTGTGGGGGAGACGGGGCTGCTGTACCATGGCTCCCTGCAGCGGGCGCAGGGCCCTGGGGACCTGTGGGCACCAGGCAGCAAGAGGGAGAGGGACCATGTCTCCGTCCTCTGCTGCACCAGCCACACTGGCATGGAGAAGTGAAGCTTGCTGGCGGTGGGCAGGAGCCGGTGACCACGCTGCCTGCCTGAGGACCCCTGCACACTGCCGTCACCTACACCAGCTCAGCCAATGCCTGGGTCACGGCGCGCATCTTCCAGGAGTGGATCCTGCAGCGGGACCAGAAGCTCTGCTGGCACCACCACAGGGTCATGCTCTTCATGGGCCACAGTAGTGCCCACCCTCCCGAGCTGAGTGCCAAGCTGTGCAACGTCGAGCTGGTTTTCTTCCACCCAACGCCTCCAGCATCACTCAGCCCATGGACGCCAGCGTCATCCCCAGCTTGAAGGGCCACTGCCAGGTGCTGGTGCTGGCCAAGGCAGCGCAGGAGCTGGTGATGGCCTGAGCAGGGCAGGCGGCTGAGATTGCCGTCTGGGTGACACTGCGGGATACCACCTACCTCCTGCACAAGGCCTGGAGGCTGGTGCAGCTGGGCACAGTGCAGAGCTGCTTTCGGAAAGCCAGCTTCTGCCTGATGCTGCTGGAGCACTGAGAGGCCAATGTGCAGCTACTGGCAGATGTGTCGTGGCTGCCCTTCATCCACAAGCAGGACCTGCTGGCCTTCACCGACATGGGTGCGGTGGAGCCGGCTGCGGGCGAGGTGGCAGACGAGGATTGCTTGCTGGCACAGCAGGGCTGGTGGGACATGGGGGCTGTGGGCAGGGAGGCTGAGAAGGGTGAGCTGGAGGCCAGGAGCCCCATCAGAGGTGCTTGCTGTGCCGTCCACAGCCATGAAGTGGTGCCAGATCCATGGGCTGGCCTGCCAGGCTGGGTGCTGGGAAGCAGGACGTGTGCCCCAGAGCAGGGAGTTAAACTGCCAGAGGGAGCAGAGCCAGAGCTCTTTGCCAAACCGCAGAAGTTAATTTATGACTCCAAGCAGAAGTGCAACGCCTCTGCTCCCTTTGCTGTCAAAGAGCGTAGTGAAAGCGTTTTGGGTTTTTATACTCTGACCGGACCAAACTGGCACTTGCCAGCCACCAGCACATGGCCCTTCAGCATGAGCATGGACCCCAGCCCCGGCAGAAACTGGGGGGCAACAGCACGTGCACTCCATGCAGCCCCACACACCCCAACGCAAAACCCACCAGCGTCCTGTAGGATCCCATTCCTGCTGTGGCACAACATGGAATTTCTAATGCAATAGCAGACTGGGACAAACAGCCCACCATTCCCAGAACCCACTCCGTGTACACCTCACCACCCCAGGTGATCCAAAGGCCAGGTGGGAGAAGGCAACTAAGGATTCCCAGTGGTTAAATGCCAACACAGCCCCAACAACGGCTGCAGCACCCAGTGCTGCTGCCCAAGCAGCCGTGCTGCAGGCAGCCGTGCGCCTGGGGATGGCAGTGCTGGATGGAGAAGATGCGCTCTTTCTGGTCCCCTTGCAAGAGGAGGATAAAAAGCAATTTGCTTTGACTTAGGAGGGGATACAATCTGCCGTCAACAGGCTCCAGTGGGGCTATAAACACCCACGCCGGGTCGCGCTGCGCTCACTGGGCTTTCCCAGGCAGCCCCGCTTCCCCAGGATGTGGCACTGCACCAGGGAGAGAGGCTGTTCCAAGGGGAGGGGGCTGCCCTGAAATGGTAGGGGATGCAGCAGCAGCCAAGAGCAGAGGTGGGATCCCACCCAAGCCACGCTGGATGGAATCGCCGTGGAAGTGTGAAGTACTGGGGACCTCGTACCAGGCCCTGAATGAAGTTGGCCTTTAGATGAATCCAACAGCCTGACCATCTGCCTAAGCTTATACAATGTCAGCTTTGCTATTTTGGTATATTAAGCTGATGATTACCATTTTGAAATAATGATAAACAACAAGAAAAGGAAGCAATCTAAGCAGAAATGGTCAGTCCTCGTGTGGGAGCATGTCACAAGACACTCCAGATACTTTGGTACTTGAAATTGTCTTGTGAAAAGCCCCAGATGGTTTGACCAGACGTCTTGTTTATTATAGTCAGTTTTGTAATAGTCAAAAATACCTCTCTGGGGCTCCTCCCTGAGCCCTGGCCAGGCTTGGGACAGAATCCAACAGGGGGAAGTTGCTCCAGATGTTTCCGCCTTTGAAATCATGAAAGGTGCTTGTTCAACTCTGTAACAGCTGGGCCCTCTTGCAGCGAGTTTGGAGACCTCATCGACGAGGGGACGCCCTGCATGGGACTTCCCCACTGCCGGGAGAGGGTCTCCAAATCCTCACCACAACCGGGGCTTCCCTGTGACTGCGGATCTGGGCCATGGTAACGTATTAGGGCAATTGGTGATGTATCTTTCTTAATCACTATAGCTAACCTGGAGGAATAATGATTAGGTGTGTTGCCTTGCTGATCTGGTCTATTGCTTGAACCAGGGTATCATGGGTTAATCCCTTTGCATGTGCATATTGCCTAATTTTCTGTATTAACTTAAAACGAACAATAAATTAAGGTTATTCTCTTCATTGGTGTCTGTGTGCTATCTACTGACCCTGCCAATCAGCAAAACCAAGCGCCCCCTCTCCGTTAGGCTCTGGGCTCAAGCCAGGAGCAACATGCCGACGTTGATGCACGTGGTGTGCGGGAACGATGGGGATTTGTCCGTGAAAGGGACAGCATCAAGGCCCAGGACGTGTCCCCTGCCCCTGAAGCAAGTGTCTGTCATTTTGATATGGACCCTGACAGAGCCATCGAGTGGGGGTCAGGGGGTGTAAAGGAATTATAGAGGAATGAAGGCAGGTTAATTAACATTGATAATATACAGCTGTGGGCTGGCTTCAGGGGCAGCGCGTTCGCTGTGGATAAGGTGCAGCTGTGGCTGGTTCCTGCTAAGTAGTTAAATAGCTCTAAGGGGGATGGAAGGGGAGCACTGGGTGAAGAGAGACCTGGAAGAAGCAGAGTGAGTGAGTGAGTGAGTGAGTGAGTGAGTGAGTGAGTGAGTGAGTGAGTGAGTGAGTGAGTGAGTGAGTGAGTGAGTGAGTGAGTGAGTGAGTGAGTGAGTGTCCTGGAGGTAGGAGAGACAAGGGGAAGGATGCAGGTGAGGCAAGAAGCAGAGGGACTGGCCTGAAGAGGATGAAGAAACAGCACAGACAGTAGATGAACTGTTGAAACCTTGTGGGGGATTGGTGGCTGTGCCAGGGCAAGGTGTGGGAACTACTTATTGAAGTTAATCTGGTAAGTGATGGTAAAAGCCTTGTTACAGCTGGCTAGTTTGTTAGTGCTGTGACAAGGAGGGTATTTGTATGGGAACCCACCATAATTCTGTATTCACAGACACAATCACCACAGACAAAAAATCACTCAGATAGCTGTAATTCTACCAAAACTATGGAATGTGACTTTATTCAGTTCCTGTCCATCAAACTACATGTTTTGCCAAGATTGACACCCCCTACCCCTTGAGGATGAACCTCATCTTGGTAAGAAAACTACTGTAGTGTGGTGGCCAGAGCATGGGTGATCCTGTCCCCCTGGGTGAGGGGGTCTGTTCCAAGGCTCTCCCCCACCCCCTGGCAGCTCTGGTCCCCTGTAAATCACCCCGGCCTCACACTGGCTCAATGTACCCCCGCACAGCCCTTTCATGCAGCATGGGATGGGGCAAGCCTGGCCAGTGGTGCTGCGGTGTTACCTTCAATGGTAATTCTTCAGGCAACCAGTCACTCGTCTGCAACAGCTCAGTGGCAGGACGGAGAGAGGTGTCCTCGAAGTGTGGAATAAATCTGAGCCCCCAGTTCTCAGGTTTGTGATAACTGGCTCCTGCCCCAATCAGTGTGATGGGGAGGGTCTACTGGGGAGCCCCTGGGTCCTGCTCGGTTCCCTCTGGCCCCCCAGGCAATCAGGAGCTGCTGACCAGCCTGGAGCTCACTGGGGCCAGCTCCCTGTGATCCCCGGTGCCTGGGGCTGGCGTGTGGCATACTGACACACGGGCTCTGAATGCGGGTCGAAGACCCTCTATTAAAATCAAGCGAGCCTTTTCATACCTTTACAGCGGGCTGACATACCAGCCTGTAACCGTGCTCAGTAATTTGCCATGTGACTCTTTTTTTACTGCACAGACACAGCAGCTCAGGAGCTCCCTTATCTACAAGGCCACAAGCTCTGCTGACGATGTCCTGTATCTTAGTTTCCCTTGTGGCTCCCATGGCCTCCTTCCAACGAGCACAACTGCGTCCTCTTCCCTGGGTCTGTCTTTGTTCACTGATGCTGTCCTGATTACACCTATTTGTAATAAGATTTTTATCCATCTAGTTAAGCCTAATCCACTAAAAAGATTTCTGAAAATATTAAAACCATAATTTTGTTGTAATTTCTGTTCTCCTTCTTGCAAGTTTTTGATACTTTTGTGAATAGATTCAGAATGACCAGACAGATTCATACAACAAAGCCCATCAAAATGCTGACAACCATGACCCTGCGCTAACAATAAAAACTGCTGTGGCTCTCTTCTGCAGCGTAGCACGCCTCACTGAACTGACATCCAGCAATAGTCCACTTGGGGCCAACGAAGTCACACAAGTTTGTTTCGCAAGCCAGTAGCCAGGCTTATTCAAGGTGGTTAGTGCTCGTGCTGCTCCTACTCCTGGAGCCAATATAGATGCTGCTATAATTTCACCAGAGCTCCAAAACTTTATATTATCCTTACAATCAGTTTGCAAGGCATGTGTAGCATGTTTGTGGTGGTGTAACTTCTGAGTTATAACCATGGATGCATTGGGTGTTAACAAGGTTAACCTTCCAGTGCTACGTGGTCCTCCTTTCGTATGGGCAGGAGTGCCAGGCCATGTGCAATCTCCACAAATTAGAAATAATCCTGTGGGCAGTTTAAGTGGGCGATTGCTAGACTTCGATATGTTGGGAGAAGTACAATTACCCCAAGCACTAGCATTTCTATATGCAGGTATGGTAGCATTTAGCCATTGAATTGTTTTTGTATCATTTTTGCCTGTATAGCTAAAATATAAACGATAATCCCTTTTTACAGATCCTATTAAGTCCAGTTCCTGTGGTTCAGTCCCACCGTACAGTAAATATGGAACCCAACCATCCTAATTGTTAACCACATCGCCAAACTCCTTAGCCGCATCCTCTTGTCCTGAGGGGATGGGCCAACCTTCGACAGGTGGTCCAGACAGACAGGTTGTAAAAGGATTTTCCGGAGAAGCGGTTGGTAGACATAATATGCCCTGTCCCGTGGGATTGGCCAAGGTTACCCAGATGTCAGGTTTGGGTTGAGGTGGGATCCATATTGATGCAGCTGATGTCGTGGCACAGATGATGGCGATGACTGAGGTAACGATGGTTTGATCCATCAAGCAGGCACTCATCTTGGGCCAGAACCGTTTCACTTCTTGGATTGTTTGTTTTGATTCCGCAGCAATTAAGATGTCATCCATATAATGGTAGATTAGAACATTTTCAAAATACTCTCATATTGGTCTTAAAACTGCCACTACACATTGTTGGCGGAAAGTGGGGCTGTTATTCGTGCCTTGCGGCAACGCTTTCCGACAGCAGCTTTGATGTGGCTCTGCAGCATTGATGGAAGGTACAGAGAAGGCAAATTCACGGTTCATCTTGTGAGGCGCGAGGTATGTGAAGAAACAGCCTTTTAGGTCACTGACGGTGAGAGCCCATGGTTGTGGTAACACTGTCAGTGAGGGGAGCCCAGGCTGCAGAGCTCCCATATCTGCAGTGACCTCATTTATTTTTCCTAGATCATGTAAAAGCCTCCAAGAATTAATTTTCTTCTGCATCACAAAGACAGGCGTGTTCCATGGGCTAGTTGTGGGGGCTGTGCAACCACCCTCTAGCTGTTCACCCACCAGCCTGTGTAGCTGCAGCAGTTTTTCTTTCGGGAGGGGCCACTGATCTCCCATGGGGCTCAGTGGAGGCTCCAGGTCAGTGGTGGGACCTGCAGGACAGCAGCCCCCTGGCAGAGCCCGTGCCGAGGAGTGCACCCCATGGCCTGCACAGCCCCTGCCCCACAGGGCAGGAGGTCCAGGCAGCACGTAGGAGCTGGTCAGAACAGATCTCCCATCTGGTCCAATAATGGCAACAAGCACTTTACTGGGTTTTGGGAAAGTCTGACCACCGATTCCCAATAAGGAAGCACCAGCATCCACCGAAGGCCACTGACCAGGCCAGTGTGACACAGAAAAGACAGCGACATCTGCTCCACTATCAGTGATTCCTCACATAGTAATTCTTGTCTGTCCTGGCTGTAAAGTGCAGGATGATTTGGGTCGATCCACAGTTAATTGTCGAGTCCAATAAGTTTCTGGCAACCCTGTAGATCCCAGGTTGCTGAGCCTGGCGCTGTGCGGGTGGCGCTGGGTGAGTGGGGCAGCAATGCCCCCACTGCACCATTTGGCTCCTGCTGGCACCGCACACGGTGGCACTGGTGCCCATGGCGTTACTAGTATTTCTGCCTTGCAGTCAGCACCTGTGGCCCCAACAGCACAACGAGGCCTCTCAGTGTGGGGCTGGTCCCCTTGGCAGCGCTGCCCCCCCACTGGGCGGACGCTGTGTGCCCCCTGGAACAAGCCCATCGTGTCTGGGGCTGCAGGTGTAGAGGTGGCTGGGTGGCCTGGGCACCGCCTGCGAGGCCACTCGGGGGGGCATGGGGGAGGGTCTGCTGCCATAGCTGGGGGGCGTGAGGGTGATCTGCTGTCATAGCGGGGGAGCATGGGGGTTGATCTGCTGCCATAGCGCGGGTGGGGGGCATGGGGGGTAACTGCTGTCGTAGCGCGACCCCTCGTGGCGCTGCCCTTGCGGTTCCGCGCTAAGGCTGGGGACCGGCCGTCCCGGTCAGTGGTGACCGACACCGATCTGCGGAACGCGCCCTTCGCCGCGCGGGCAGATCCCAGGCGCCCCCCCCACTCCCCGAGCTTCCCCTTGGGACATCCC
Organism: Falco biarmicus; assembly: GCF_023638135.1. Lineage (NCBI taxonomy): Eukaryota > Metazoa > Chordata > Aves > Falconiformes > Falconidae > Falco > Falco biarmicus. The sequence goes on along the minus strand of NC_079291.1, from coordinate 62,137,774 downwards.
TTGGTCATCTGCTTTCTCTTGAGACAGCCCTTTCGCAGGGGCCGTGCTGACCGCACCAGAATGTTGCCGGGACTGAACTGCCAGTGCAGTGAACGTTTCCCTGAGCAGGGACACCGTATTGCCCAGACCCAGCACTCCTACAAGCATTCAACATATCATCCATGCTAGGATTCCTTAAAGGTTGTAGTACTTACTGACAGTCAGCGTTGGCATTTTCAATAGCAAATTGTTTAAAAAAATACTCACGTACTTGCTCATTATCAATCGGCTTTTCCAATGCCTCATTAAGTCGGTCTAAAAACTTCATAATTGGTTCATTTGCTTCTTTTTTAATACGGACAAAAGTCTGCCCCTGTTTACCGGCTTCAGGGACAGCTTTCAAAGCATGGAGTGCCAGTTGTTTAACTTGATGCAAACCTAACTGGCAAATCCTAGCTTGTGCAGCACTGGTGCTATGTTCAGCTTGCCCTAGTGATACATCGGCATTGACCACTCGCAATGGGTCGTGCACCCCCAACACTGAGTTCTCAGCAGCTTGGACACCTGCAAGCTGCTTCATTTTTGACTCCCACATACTGTATTGCACGTCTGTCATTATCAAGCGAAACAACATTTTAAAATCATTTGGGGTAAACACATGAGTATCACAGAGAGATTGTATCAAACGGGTTGTATAAGGAGCCCCAAGCCCATGGCCCGTCACTGTTCACCTGATCTCTTTGGTAAGAGCATATGAGACTTTCCCATCGTGGGTCTTGATCAGGCATATACACCACAGGGAAAGCACGCAGCACAGCTGTGTCCCCTGCTCATCTCGCTTCCCCCTTTACAGCCACCCATTTATCATGAGGAACTGGAGGATATAAATCAGGCTTCTTCTCTGGATAAATAAGGCCTGGGTCAAAAGGGTCATCCAGGTCATGATTATCTGGTAATAGAGCCACAAGAGCAGTAGCATCAGGTTTAGTTTTTGGTCTTACGGCAAGGTCTGCCAAAGGGGGTGGCGGAGAAGGAGCTGAAGATGCTGCATCTACTTCCTTTGCTTGTGAGCCAACATGAGCTTTTAAAGTTTCAAAAATAATTTGCCAAGGGCTCAACAAAGTGGCTGCTACCTTATCATTTTTTGTAGCACAGTCCTATAGTTGGACGCCTATTTTATCCCAAATCTCTGGAGTATAAATGTTAGTAATATTAATGGGTGGGTTGGCTTTTGATGTCCATAGAAGAACGTGTTTCAGTTCTTCCTCATCTACTTTCTTCCCATACTTCTTAAGAATATTAGTAAAGACTTGTAAAACAGTGCTCTGCTCCTCTGTTGAAGCAGTCCCTGTAGTTCTCAGCAGCTTACCTTTGTCCTGCGGTGGGTTATGGAGCACGCTGGATACACCGCCCCATGGTGCGTGGTCCCGTGGTTCAGCTGGGCTGTGCCACCGGACTGACCGCCAGTCGATTTCAGGCCCCGTGTTTGTCACGCACTGGTCATAAACCACAGCGAGGTTGTTGCTCGTATTCTCAGAAACAGAATTAAGACTCAAAATGGAGTCAAGTGCCAAGGAACTTTTATTTGCCCGACAACTGGTTTGCAAGCATAAGAAAAGAGGAAGGAAAATGAAAGAAGGAAAAGAGAAGAGTTAATTGCAATAGGTACCACTGTGGCGCTAGGGTGTCCCAGCAGTCTGGCCTCTCCAGTCCGGTGGAGAAAGAGATCTGCCGCTGATGCAGGTACCACACACACACAGAGGACCCAAAAAGAATGAACGAACCGTGGTGTTTGTTGTCACTGTTCTTTTATGGAGTTGTCTTGTTGAATATTAATTATTTTTCTCAGAACCATTTTGCATATTCCAGGAGCTGGTTTGCATAACCCCCCCCACACACACACCCACACACACACACACACCCCCCCACACACACAGAGTCTAGTTGGTCTTCGGGGGTCAGTGGCCCCCCCCAACCTTCCAAACCCCAGCTCTGGGCACATGTGGAAGAGTTACATGAGAGTTCCTGGAACCAGCTCTGCGTTCAGGCTCAGCAGGAACAGGAAAGCCCTCACCTGGCAGTTAGACCCCGTGCCGTTGCTGTGGCAGCGAGGTTCTTCGGGGTTTGATGTCCTGGCAATGCTGAGACAAACAACCGACTCAGCCTCTCACAGCGCTGGGCCATGTGTGGCATACTGACACACGGGCTCTGAATGCGGGTCGAAGACCCTCTATTAAAATCAAGCGAGCCTTTTCATACCTTTACAGCACGCTGACGTACCAGCCTGTAACCATGCTCAGTAATTTGCCATGTGGCTCTTTTTTTACTGCACAGACACAGCAGCTCAGCAGCTCCCTTATCTACAAGGCCACAAGCTCTGCTGACGATGTCCTGTATCTTAGTTTCCCTTGTGGCTCCCATGGCCTCCTTCCAACGAGCACAACTGCGTCCTCTTCCCTGGGTCTGTCTTTGTTCACTGATTCTGGCAACTGGCTCAACAAACACCCTCACCAGCGCTCCCCGTGAGCCCTGGTACCCGGGGCCGGCGCTCCCTGTGGTTCCCGGTGCCCGGGGCTCCCCACCGCTGGGACCGAGGCTCCCAGTGCCCGGGACGGCCGTTGCCGGGGGCTCCCCATGCCCGGCGCCAGCGCTCCCCACACCTGGGGCTCCCCGCGCCCGGGCAGGATGCTCTGGTACGCGGATCCCCTCGCCCGAGGGTCCCCTCGCCCGGGGCCGATGCTCCCCGTGGGTCCCCGTGCCCGGCGGCCCGGCTCCCGCCCGCCGCCGCCGCGTCCCCACCGCCCCTTCCGGGCGCGCCGAGGCGGGGCCGGCGCCATTGCGGCTGCGGGCCGGGGCGCGCTCGGGCGTCGCAGCCGCCGGCCCGGGCAGCGATGCAGCGGGTAAGGCCGGGCGGGAGGCGGCGGGGGGTCGGGCCGCGCTCGGCGGCAGCACCGGACGGAGCCCCCCGGGTCTGCGGCTGCCGGTGCCCGGGGGCGGGGGGGGCGGGCAGCCAGCCCTCGGCCCCGCGTCTGCCTGTGGCCATGGGGGGTCCCGGGCAGCCCCCGGCCCCATGTCTGCCGGTGCCCGTGGGGGGGGGGTTGGGCTCCGGCCTGCAGCCCCCCGGCAGCTGCCGCAACCCCCGGCCCCGCTCCCGGTGCAGGCAGGCGGTGGCCCGGGCCGCCCTGGCCGGGCTCGGCGGTGGGGGCCCCGGGTCTGGGGCGGCGGGACCCTCGGGGCTGGCTGCGGAGCCGGGACCCCCCGGCTGGACACAGCGGTGCCGCGGCAGCCCAGCGGCAGGCGGCCCGGCGGTGGGGACGCGGCAGGGCCGGGGCGCGGTGCTGGCACCCCCGACGGGGCGGCTGGCGCCCCTCAGCCCCGGCGGCCCCTCAGCCCCCGCCCTGTTTTGCAGGAGCAGGTGCCGGTGACGTTCGAGGACGTGGCCGTGTACTTCTCCCCCGAGGAGTGGGCACAGCTGACGGCGTGGCAGCGGCGGCTCTACCGGGAGGTGATGCTGGACAACTACGACCTGGTAGCCAGCCTAGGTAAGCGGGGGCGCCGGGGGTGCCCCAGGACGGAGCCGGCAGCGCTGCCGGGCCGGGAGCACGGCCAGTGGCTCAGCCGGGGGTCCACGGGCTCAGCCGGGGGTCTGCAGCTGGAGCCCCTCGGGCCAGCCGCGCGGGCAGAGCTCGACCTGCCGTCTCTCCATGCAGAGCGGGACCGTGGCGTGCCCGCTGCCCCCCCCCGGGCCTGCCGAGTCCGTCCCTGGTCTGTGAGGAATAACTGCTGCAGGTACCCCGGCCCCGCTGCCCTCCACCCTGGCCCCCCCCTGCTTTGCTGCCATGGCTGGGGCTGGCGCCGGTGACTCCCCAGGGCCCAGACGTGGCAGCCCCCTGGCCCCACTGCTCCCACAGCCGGCATCCCTGGGGCACGGCCCCCGGTGACAGTGACACCCCTCGGGCGGTTGGGGGGATGCTGAGGTTCCTCTCTCCCGCACAGGCTTCAAATCCAAGCGCATCCACAGAATGGAGCCTGGGGAAGAGTCACATGGGGGCGTCCCTATCGGCAGGGGGGACGGCAGAGCTCCCAACGCCTCTGGCACCCGTGAGTGACTGCAGGGACGCTCCGTGTGGCTGGGGGCTCTGGGCTGGGGAATTGGTGCTGATGTAGCCAGAGACGGCAGCCTCGAGCGTGGCATGAGGCACCTGGCCCCGGCCAGATCCCGCAGAGGCGAGCTTCCACCTGACTTCCTCGCTGGGTGGGTTCAGATGTCCCACCCTGGCCCCCCAGTCCCAGCTGTCCCGTGGGCATTGCAGGGGCAAGGGGAGGCCGCGGTGGATGAGGGGCTGGTGCTGTGGGCATGGGGAATATCGCGAGTCTGGTGGTGCCCCCGTGCCGGGACATCCACGCCATGACTGTGCCCCTGTTCCTGACAGCTGCCTGGGGCAGGACTGCCGGCGAGGACCTGTCTGAGGACGACGACCGGGGACGCTGGGTCCCATGTGCATCACCAGCCAGGGCAGCCGAGGAGTGGGGGTACCCCACACTCTGCTCTGGCTGGTGCGACATGGTGCCGGGGGCCTTGGCCAGGGATGCCCCGCAGGCGCTGCCAGGGTGGGAGCAGGGGGAGAAGCTGCTGGAAGTGCCTGTGGAGGGGGGTGGGGGGCTCCTCATCTGCGGCATCTGTGGGCAGAGCTTCGAGGATGCAGCCAGGCTGAGTGTGCACCAGCGTGAGCATATGCGCCCAGCGCCCTCCTACCAGTGCGGTGCCTGCGGCAAGGCTTTCCGCCACCATTGCAACCTCCTGACACACAAGAAGCACCGGGGCCGGCGCCGGCACACCTGCATGGGGTGCAGCAGGACTTTCTGCTTGAAAGGGGACCTGCTGCGGCATCGGGCGAGCCACGGCGGTGACAGCGGCTACGCCTGCCCACTCTGCCGGGGCAGCTGCCGCCATAAACGTGACCTGCAGGCGCATCGCAAGGGGCACGCTGGCGCTGTGTGCCGCAAGTGCCCCGAGTGCGAGAAGCGCTTTGAGGACGAGGCCAGCCTGAGCCAGCACCGGGCTGCCCACTCCGAGGAGCGGCCCTTCCTCTGCAGGCGCTGCGACCGCAGCTTCAGCTGGAAGGAGAGCCTGATCATCCACCAGCGCAGCCACGCACAGGAGCGCTCCCACAAGTGCCCCGACTGTGGCCGCGGCTTCAGCCGCAGCGGGAACCTGCTGGTGCACCAGCGCGTGCACACAGGTGAGCGGCCCTTTGCCTGCCCCCAGTGCGACAAGTCCTTCTGCAACAAGGCCAACCTCATCACGCACAAGAAGCTCCACCGACGCTACAAGACCTTCTCCTGCTCCCAGTGCTGTCTGGGCTTCAGGTCCAAGAGCAGGCTGCTGCTGCACCAACAAGTGCACGGGGAGGGGGATGAGGGGACCCTCAGGGCGGGAGACGACTCTCAGGACTGCCAGCAGTAGCTGCGGCCACCTTGACAGGGGCTTATCCCTGTGCTGAGGGGCCATGAAGGCTGTGGCAGGGTGGGAGAGGATGTGACTTTGCGGTGCTCTGCCTGCTGCCTCCTCCCCGTCGCTCAGCCCCAGGGCACATCCAGGACCTGTGAGCCCCACTCCGCACTCCTTTGGACCTCAAAAAAATCCCTCCAAGGCACTTCTCAGTTCCCCCAGTCCCACTGGTGCCCTGTATTTAAAGCCAGAAGAGAGCGATGCCAGTGTGAGGTCTGGTCTCTGGCAGTGGGGTGGAAGGGCCCCATCCTGTGCTGGGGGTGGCAGCCCAAGAGCCTTTCCCTGCTGCCCAGCGCCCTGGTCTTCCCCTCAGAGCAGTGCCGGGGGTGGGCTGGGTGGCTTGGGGGATGAACAGACCCCCATCCCGACCCACTCCCAGCAGCGCTGCCCATTGGCACGGGCTGGGCGAAGCCGGGGTGGCCACCTCGTCCCCTGTCCCCTTGCCCAGCTGGGGCTGTTCACCAGCAGAGCTGTGCCAGGCTCCACGGGAGCTGTGAGCCCAGCTGGGGCTGTGGGTTGCCCAAAGCTGGGTGTGCAGGGCCTGGGGACCCTGCAGTGCAAAGCTGGGGTGCAGAGCATGGCCATGTGCCCAGCCAGTGGGACCCCTGGTCTGCTGGAGCATGGCCCCCCGGGGTTGGTGGGCTGTCCCGGCTCTACCTGGGGCTCAGGCTGTGATCCCTCCCCCACAGGGCTCGGAGGCATGGGGCAGCTCCTGGGGGTCCTTGTGGGGACACAGCTGTCCCTGTACCAGTGTCCCCAAGCCCAGACACGTGTGGGGGGGGTTGTTCCTGCCCCGTAGCGCTGCCCAAAGGGAGGGGCAGCACTTGGGTAGCTGAGGTGGGAGTGGGACCCCCCAGGCTTGTCTTCTGTGGCCACTCTGCTGCCAGGGTGCGGAGCAGGGCCCTGGGCAGCTCCCGGCGATGCTTGGGGACACGGTTACCCATCACTCCTGGGAGGAGTGGGCCGGGGTCTGCTGTGCCAGGTTGTGGTGAGCTGGTGTGGGGAGTTTCCCACTGTCACAGCATCGTGGTCCCAGGGCCTGTGAGCACAGCAGTGGTCACCATGCCAGGTATCTCTCGAGGGTGAGAGTCCCTGTGTGCCTTTGGAAGGTGGCTGTGCCAGGGTCCACATGGCCTGAGGGCTGGGGTGCCTGGCAGGGAGATGGATGCATGGCCCCGTGCCCTGGACGTGAAACGTCTGGAATAGGGTGTCATGAGTGTGCCTGATCACTTGTCAAAGGACACTGTAATCCCTGCAGCTGTGGGCACACCGGGCTGCCGGCAGGCCCAGCACATGGGCCAGGCTGTGGTTGGAGCTGGTGTTGGGGCTCCCACTTGCAGTGAGGGCATGGCTTTTGCTCCCCGAACGTTGTGGTGCTGGTCCCCAGAGCAGAAGGTGCCAGTGCTGTGGGGTGGTGGAGCCTGGGCGCAGAAATCCAGCTGGATTTTCCTCAGAGATGGTGCTGCTGGCTGCCCAGCTCCTCTGGGCCTGTTGCATCCCCTGTGTGCTCGTGTCCCAGCACTCACTGGCAGGAGCTGAAGAAAAAGCAGATTTTAGTGGTTGCAACTCAAGGGTCTGTGCGTGCTGCTCACCTCCCTGCCCCTGAGTGCCACGGTGGGGCAGCTGGCTTGGCATGGGCATGGTGGCATGGGTCCGGCGGGGTGAGGGTGGGACACAATCCTTAAGGCAGTGAAGGACACCCCTGAGATCAAAGCCACCTTTCAGCAAATGGGTTCCCTAAACTGTGCAGGGCTGATGACACGACACAAAGGGCTGAGTTGTCCTGGGTGCCCCGACATGTCCCCAGGAGCGTCCTGGGACCCACTGCATTCTGAGCTGCCTTGTACATTAGAGATGGGGGCAGTGCCTGGGGCGAGGGGTTGCTTCTCCCAGTCTTGGGGACCGTGGCCACTGAGCCCAGGTTGTGGCTTTTCCCTCGGGCACCACCCAGCAGTGGTTCCCCTGTCCCCAGGGAAGTGGCAGTCTGCTGGTGTGTTTGAAGTCACAGAGCACCATGCCCTCAGTGCTTGCTCATTATTTAATAAATTGCTTTGGCAGGAACGTGGCTGTTGGTTTGGATGAGTAGTTGCCAGTGCCGCAGCAGCACCCAGTGAGCAAGTACACTGCTCTCCTCCTCCTCTTCCTCCTCCTTCTCCAGTGCAGGACCAGCTGCTTAGCCCAGCCTTCCCCAGTCCTTGGCCTGGCATTGCCCAGGGACCCCCAAAGGTGTCTGTTCCCGAGGGCTGGAGGGACTAGGTGCCATTGGACTAGGTAGTTGCTGTAGGTCCCTTCCAGCTGAAATGTAACATAACATAACATGATATAACATAATGTAATACAATACAGTACAATATAATACAGCATGCTGTGCTGTTCTCTGAACTATGGCCTCGAAGGCAACATGCATCAGAGAGGGGCTGCAGCAGCCAGTGCTCACGTACTGGGGCAGCCCCCCAGCCCAGCAGGGGCAAGTGCTGGCTCAGTGAGCCCCTGCGCTTGCCCACTGTCACACCAGGAACCATGCACCGGCCATGCTGCCCTGCCTGTGCCCTGCCTGCTGGAGGGTCATGCTGCCCTGCCTGCTCCCTGCTAGCCAAGCTGTGGGACCGGTGGCTGAGGCCAGGCAGGCAGTGCCACAGCCACTTGCCATTTTGGTGCTGGCTCCTTCGTCACTGGAGTGGCCATGCTGTGCACTGGTGCAGGGAGCCAGGAATGGCCGCCAGGCCCCTCTGTCAGAGGCTCGTCCAAGTTTTGCAGTGAATCAAACTCAGTCTGGGGGGGCTGCCCTGGGGCAGGGGTCCATCCTGCGAGGGCCTCTGCTGCTGGCATGGGACGCTCAACCTCCTCCAGCTGGAAAATGCTTGGAAAATACAAGTATGTTAGTACTCAGGTGTACTTATTTGCACTTACTACTGCTTACTAGTCCTTGCTCGTACTTGTTAGTAGTTCCTTGTACTTACTAGCACCTATGAATAGGCGCAGGGGTGCAGCCCCTGGCCCCATGGCTGGCGGTGGGTGCTTGGAGCCCCACTCCACGGGTGCTGCTCCCCAGCCCTGCTCTGGGGGCACTGAGGCCGGAGCTGCAGCTGCACGTGGAGGGCATGGCCGCTCCGCACACCTGCTCGCACTGTCTGCCCAGAGCTCCCAGGCCCAGCAGAGCTTGGCAACGACTCTATAACATGGTGCTAAGTGATGGCTGGTGGTGGAGCCCCAGGAGCGGCGGTGCTGCCCACTGTGGTGCCCGTCTTGGTGGAGAACGCACACCGCCTCCCTGCCCTGCTCATGTTGCCCAGCCACTCACCAGACACCCCACCGTTTGCTTTTTTACCAGCAATGGAATAATGCACAGTAATGGCAAAGCCAACACTATGCTCCCCAGGGGCTGTGGGCACCCGTCCCGTGGCCGCAGCCCGGCACGGTGCCAGGAGCTGGCAAACCGGTGGCTGCCACTGGGCACCCAAACTATGCCCTTGACTGCCTGGCCGGTTGCTCACCCTGCGCGCCCCCCACCAGCCCCACCGCCCCGAAGCCGCCGCCTGCGCCGTGGGTGCCGGGGCCCCTCTGGCCGACCCTCGGCGGCTGGGCACCGAGCCCCGGCGGGTGTCCCGGTCCCCACAGCCCGTCGCTGAGCCGGGGGGTCCAAGGAGGGCGGCAGCAGCCACCGCTCCCCGGGAGCCAGCAGGCAGCGGGGAGGAGGCGGAGGCTGGCTGCGACCCCTTACCGCAGCCGCCCCGTACCGCCGGTACCCCGCACCTCCCGGTGCCCCCCCGCCCCGTACCGCCGGTGCCCCGCGCCCCCAGTGCCCCCCGCCCCCGCCCCGGCCGCACTACAGCTCCCGGCAGGCAGCGGGCGGAGCCTTTGTCCTGCCGCGCCCGCCGCGTCCTGCGGCCTCGGCCCGCGCCGGCAGCGCCCGGTGAGCGCGGGGGGGGCGCGGCACGGGGGGGGGGGGGGCACCGGAGCAGGCGAGGGGGGGACACGCCAGGCGGGGGGCACCGGAGACGGGGGGGTACCGGGAGAAGGGACACCGGAGCAGGCGGGGTGGGGGGGTACCGGGAGAGCGGACACCGGCGCGGCGGGGGCGGGGGGGGGACACCGGGAGGGGGGCATCGGGCCAGGCGGGGGGCACCGGGAGCGAGGGGTACAGCGTGCGGGGCTACCGGGGCCCGGCCGCCTCCCGCGGCGGTGCTGGTGCCTGGCTGAGCCCCCGCCCCCCGACACCCCCCGCCCCCGGGACGAGCTCCAGTCCGGGCCGTGCTCGCCGGGGGCCGCCACCGCCGGCCGGGCGGGGAGGGGGGCGCGGGACCAGGGGGGCCGGGGGGGGCAGCGCCCCGAGGGGGGTCCCCCCAACCCTGCTGTGACGCAGGGTGGGCGGCGTGGCCGCCTCTCCCGGCCCCCTGCCCCGCGGGGTGGGGGGCAGCACCCGGGGCTCCCCGTGGCCCCGCGGAGAGCTGCGGGCTTGCGGCTCCCGGCTGGCCCCTGCCCGGAGCTCCCCCGCAATCCCCCGGCCGGGGGCACCGGAGGCAGCCCCAGCAGCCCCCAGCCCTGTGCCCGCTTGCCCGGCGCTGCCCGTGGCAGGACCCCCGCCCGCGGGGGCGGCCAGCCAGCCAGGAGGAGGGCTGGGGGGGGAGAGGCCCCGCACGGTTCCCGCCTGCCAGCGCTGGTGGCGCTCCCCGAACCGCTCGGTGGTCCGTGCCATGATGTCTGGGGAGCACCCAAGGGGCCCGTTGCCCTGCCCAGAGCCACCGGGGTGGGGTGCACCCCTGCACCCCGCAGCCCCTGTGCTCGGGTCTGGGCCCCGGTGCTGCTGGTGGCTTTGGCACGATGCTTGCCTTCGCCTGGCCTGGAAGCCAGAGGCACGGGGGCTGGGGGGGCTGCGGGGGGTGCGTGGCTGCTGCACATGGCAATTTGGGCAATGGTAGGGTGAGCTGGCACCGTCCTGTGCCACCCTGTGCTGCATCACACCCACGCCACCCTCCTTGGCCCTGCCGACAGCCAGGGACGGGCAGGGGGCAACTGGGGTCTGGGGCAGGGGTCAGGGGGGTAGTTGGCACAGCCCGGGCTGCCAGAGTGGAGGGGATGAGGGGAGGCTGGAAGAGACTTTCCCATCACTCGGGCAGTTTCTCTGGGAGGCAGTGCCAGGACCCCACCGATGGAGCCAGAGGAGAAGTCGTGGAGGGGGGACCTGCCGGATGCCTGTGACACAGGTGAGGCTGCCGAGAGCTCCTGTGGGGACCCGGCTGCCCTGGCACCACAGGGACCTCGCAGCTGCCGGCATGATGCCGTGCTGCCCAGGAGCCCGAGAGCAGCTCTGTCTTCCTCAGGAAAGGGCTGGGCTAGTGTGAAGCGTGAGATCGTGGTGAAAACGGAGCCAGAGGATGAGTCCTACGTCAGCTGTCACCAGGGCCTGGATGCCACTGTCCCCAGGGTTCCCAGCACTGGTGAGCAGAGCAAGGGGCTGGGGGCTCAGCAAGACCCGCAGCCCCTGGGGAATTGAGTCCCTGGTTCCATACCAACTGCTGTGGCTGGTGTCCCATGCCAACTGCTGTGGGTGGCATCCCGTACCGACTGCTTAGGGCGATATCTGTGTGGGAACATGGGAAAGGCCGCTGCACCCGGGAGCTTTGCTCGCACAGTATGTGCCCAGTGCTGATCAGTAACCAGGTATTCCCTCCTGGAGGAAACGGGGTGGTTCCTTCTCTTGCACAAATATTTGATGACTCCAGGTGTCCTGGTTCCCCAGGGCTCTCTGGCCAGGGCACCCACCTCCTTTCCCGCAGGAGTGTCCCAGCACTAGGAGATACTCAGTGGCTGTGGGGAGCTCCTGGGAACCCAGGATTTGCAAGTGGTGCCTGGAGCCAGTGTCAGCACTGGCAGAGCACAGGGACGTCTCCAAGCACAGAGTCTGTCCCCACAGCAGACACACCGCGCTTTCCCCCTGGCAGGCATCAAAGCGGAGACCAGCATCAAAAGCGAGCCTGGGGCCGAGGCGTACGGCAGCGGCTGCCCCGGCTGCCAGGAGCGGGACGCACCGCACCACCATGCTGCCGGTGAGTGGAGCTGGGGTCCGGGGGAGTGCAGCTGGCGTGTTCCAAGGCTTTGCAGGCTGCAGGAGAGGTGCTGGGGGCCAGGGTGGGTGGGGGGCTGGGCGGGGAGTCAAGCTCGGCAGCGGGCACCCAGCCAAGCACCTTGATCCACTTCACCTGCCCACTGGCCTGATGCTGTCTGCTCTGCCTGCCTGGAAACTCTGCCTGTTGTGGCTGTCCCCTGCCTCCCTGGGGATGGTGACACTGTCCCCTGCCTCTCTGGGTGTTGGGAGAAGGGTTTGCTGGAGTCAAGAAGACGCTCAATATGAGTTACGCATCTTGCTCAACTTTATTATTTTCTAACACTACTTATATAGAACCGATACACATGCATATTCGTAAAGCAGAAATATAATTGGTTAGTAGTTTCTAAACGCGCGTGGTTCTCACACCCCTAATTATCATAACTAAAATAAGCATTCTATCCATGTAGCTAATTGTGTTGCTGTGCTTCAGCCTTGTAGTTTGTTACTCCCTATTTTCCCATACCGGTCCCTATCTTTCTTGGCCCTGCACCTGCTTTCCCAGCAGCTGTATCTTGTTACAGCCACGGCCTGTTGGCACAACATAATTACTTGGTCTCAGGATTCAAGAACAGCTCAAGGCTACCTTTCTTGTTAACTTCAGCACAGCAACTTCAGTGCAATTCTGATTACAGGCCTATTCTAATACCAGGCCTGGATTGTGCAGATCTTCAGAGATTCTAAGGCCATGCTTCTGCAGCCATTCTTTTACACCTGGGGATGGTGGCACTCTGTCCTGTGCCACCCTGGGCATGGCAAGACTCTGATCTGTGCCTCCCTGGGGATGGTGACACTGTCTCGTGCCACCCAGGGCATGGTGACACTGTCCTGTGCCACCCTGGGGACAGTGAGGTCCCACAAGAGCCCAGCCCTGCCCTCCCTGCCGGCAGTGCTGCCAGCCAGGGCCCAAAGCCCACTGGCAGCTGCCTGTGCCCGCCGAGCACCACGCTCTCCACGTGCAGGTGATGCCAGGCCCGAGGTCATCGTGAAGGTGGAGCCAGAGGAGGAGTCACACATTGGGTGTCCCCAGGATCTGGCTGGCCCAGGTGCTCCCAGCCACTGCGGCGGCGCAGGTGAGCACCGGGGGGGGGGATGGGGGCGGTGTGGGTGCGAGTGGCCCGGTGTTGGTGCCGGTCACTCTGCTGGGAGCCCAGGGCGCAGGGTCCTGAAGCGCCACTTGAGCAGTGGGTTTGGCCAAAATGTCCTTACGGGGCGGGGCGAGGAGGGGCGCAGTAGGCTCGGGGAAGGAGTCTGGAAGCCAGTGGAAGCTGAAAGCTTCAACCAGAGCTGGTACAGGGACAGGCGCCGCCAGGCTTGGCTGGAAACAGCCCCTGAACCGGACCAGAGCCTTCAGTGGTGCCCTCGGCTGGGGCCGGGGGGCTGGTGGTGCGGCACTGTGCCGGGACCCCTGCTCCCCTTGTACGCTGCAGGTGGTGGAAGGGGAAGGCAGCTGCCCTCCTCAGAGGGGGACCTTTGGCATTTGTCACCATGGAGCCACTGCCAGGCAACACGCCAAGGTGGCCACAGTGCTGAGTGAGGCTGCGGTGGAAGCCGTGGGCTGGAGGGCGAGTGGGCGGTCATGGGCAGCACCGGCAGGCGATGCTGGTCGCAGCTGCAGGATGGATTTTTCGTCTTTATGTTTGCGGCTTTATTTGGCATTTCAGTGTTCCTCGGGGTTTGGTGTGACCCTGCCACGAGCCTAACTCACACATGGTGTGCGGTGCCTGTGCTCCCCGTGCCAGTCCTGGCTGGGACTTGGCCGTGAGCTGGCAGCAGGCAGAGGTGACTGCGTGGTTGTCCCTGGAGCCATGTGGGTGTCCCCAGAGCCTCTCAGCTGCAGGAGCTGAGCCTGGGCTGCGTGGTGGGCTCGGGGCAGCCTCGCTGATGGCTTTCAGTGGTTAGGGGAGCAACTGTCCCCAGGGCTGGGGCTGCACCTGACGTGGCCCCCGCAGCCCCCCGTCCCACTCCCAGCAACATTCCAGATGGTCTGGGCGAGCCACTGGTCATGCAGGTGCTGGCATTGTGCTGCGCTTCTGCCTCTCTGGGCAGCCTCGGCAGCCAGGAATCATCCCTGTCCCTGCTCGCTCCCTGGGATCCCTGCCCCGAACTCCCGAAACTGACCCCACAGTGACGCTGCTGTGCCAGCCTTGCCACTCTGCTTGGCATGTGCTGGTGCCACCTGGCTCGGGGCTCCAGAGGTGCCCCCCGTTGCAGAACAGGGACTTGGGCTTAGGCCGGGGGGATCTGCGCCATTTTGGCTGTGGGGGAGGGATCACACATGGCACCTTCGGGTGTGCTGGGCCTGAGCGGGCATGGGCCCGGCTGGGTGCCGAGGGCAGGGTGGCCTCGTCCTGCTGCTCCATCACACGGGACAGGTCGGAGGTGGGCGCAGCTCGGTGCCTGCGGGGGTGGGTGCAGCTCTGCCCAGCCTGTGCTAGGACACCCTGAGGGGGGCTGCGGGAAGGGGCTGAATGTGGCTGCAGGGGTCTCCCAGGGGATCTCTGGAGCTGCGGCAGGTAACGGTGGGGTCACCTTCTCTTGGCAGGCCCTGACGGCGAGCAGCGACCCAAGGAGGAGCCAGAGGAGGTGAAGCCAGAGGCAGCTGAGCTGGAGAAGAGCCTGGGGGCTGCCTTGGGGGGCTCGCTCGGACCCTGGCCCCGTGTCAGCCAGTGGACGGTGCAGCAGGCACAGGGCACCGTTGCTGAGCTCCGGTGCAGCCCAGCAGTGCCCAGGGAGCGACGGGCTGCCCCCGAGCCCTGGGTGCTCTGCCTGGAGAGGGGCACAGCTCCGGTGGTGCCAGTGAGCAGCGCCAGGCAGAAACCTCCCTCTGCCTGCGGGGTGGGCAGTGCCATGGCCTCCGGTACCGAGCCGGCACGGCGTCCCTGTGGCCACACAGCCGAGCGTCCCTTCGCCTGCAGTGAGTGTGGGAAGAGCTTCCAGCACCGGGGGAACCTCATCACCCACTTGCGGGTGCACACAGGTGAGAAGCCCTTCACTTGCACCATCTGTGGCAAGAGCTTCAGCCAGAAGGGTGACCTGATGCGGCACCAGCGCATCCACACCGGTGAGAAGCCATTCAAGTGCACAGTCTGTGGCAAGAGCTTCTGCTCCAAGCAGACCTTCATCCTGCACCAGCGCATCCACACTGGCGAGAAGCCCTTCTCCTGCACCGAGTGTGGCAAGAGCTTCAACCGCAAGGCCAACTTCATCACCCACCAGAAGATCCACCGTGGTGAGCGCCCCTTCATCTGTGCTGAGTGCGGCAAGGGCTTCTGTGCCAAGAAGACCTTCATCCTCCACCAGAAAATCCACATCGGCGACCGGCCCTTTGGCTGCTCAGAGTGCGGCAAGAGCTTCAGCCGCAATGGTGACCTGACGCGGCACCAGCGCATCCACACCGGCGAGCGCCCCTTTGCCTGCACCGACTGCGGCAAGAGCTTCAGCCACAACGGCGAGCTGATCAAGCACCAGCGCATCCACACCGGTGAGAAGCCCTTCACCTGCACCGAGTGCGGCAAGAGCTTCAACCGCAAAGGCACCCTCATCACCCACCAGCGCATTCACACCGGTGAGCGACCCTTCGTCTGCCCCGAGTGTGGCAAGACCTTCAACTTGAAGACGACTCTGATGAAGCACAAGCGCATCCACACTGGCGAGCGTCCCTTCACCTGCCTGGAGTGTGGGAAGAGCTTCAAGTACAAGGGCAACCTCCGAACCCACCACCTCACCCATACAGTGGAGCGGGTCTACCCCTGCACTGAGTGTGGCAAGATCTTCAGCCACAAGAAGGAGCTGACAGTGCACCAGGGCGTGCACACAGAGGAGAGGATCCTCTCCTGCTACCAGGAGGGAGAGTCCTTCAACCCCTTCCTCCCCGTGCACCCCCTCCTCATGTCCTGCGCCCAGCTTCCAGTGCCACTGGAAGCCTTGTCTAAGTACAAGTAGGAGGGCTGGTGGCAGCAGGGACAGCCCACTGTCCTGCCTGTGGCACGTCCCCATGGCTCAAGCAGCCAGAGGAGGAACCAATGTCAGAGACTTGGCCCCGCTGCAGGGCCAGTGCCATGGGACACTGGCGGGTCCTGGGGACGAGGCGCTGGCTGGGGATGCCACTGGCTTTCAGCAGTGCTAGAGGGGCTGCCCTGCCGTGGCGGGGGCCGGGGCCAGTGGCAGGGACAGGCAGCTGGGCTGGGACCCTGGGCGTGTGGGGCTGGTGGCCTGCCACCACACCAGCACCAATCACACCCCCAGGTGATGGGGGGCTTTCTATTATGGCAGGAGATGTTGTCCCCGACCCGAGAGTCCGCCGTCCTGTTTGCTGTTGGAAACCTTTTCAAAGTGGATCACAACGAGTAGGTGTGAAGAGATGGGTCCCCTTGCCAGGTTTGCTGTCCCCAATGCCGGTGCCACCATCTGTGCTGTGGCAGGTGCGGCCACCCCATCCTGTGCCGAGGGGCCCGGTGCAGCTGGGGGAATGGGGCAGGTCTGGGGCTGAGCGCCCCTGTTTCCCCTCATCCCCATCAAGGATGCTGGACTCAATGAGGAGCCCATGGCTACCAGGCACAGCCCCTCACCACTATGCTCTGTGCACGGTGACCAGCCCCTGTGCGGGGGTGAGCCAGCACCCCTCTTTGTCCCCCCAAAGTCCCGTCAGGCATTTACCCAGGCATGGGTTTGGCTCCCTTCCTGCCCCAGCACCTGCTGTGTGCCGGGGAGCAGGGCCCTGCGCTTTGGGGCTTTGATGGAAACCTGAGTATTCTGCTGGGGGGCAAACCTCTTCCCTCGGCCACTGGTTCTGCAGGGGGGGCTGCTTTTGGAGGGGCCATGGAGGCGAGAGGCCCTGGGGCACACAGGGACCCTGACCTGGCTGTCTCCACAGCTTTGCCCTGGGGCTCAAGGTTATGCTTGTCACATCCCTGCCTCAGTTTCCCCATCTGTGAAAGGGGGGTAACACTACGTGCTGCCTCCCGGAGGGCGTGTTAACCCCTTCCTGACCATGCAGAGCCCCACAGAGGGCAAGTGCTGGGCTGGGGCGTGTTGGAGCTGCCAGGGACAAAGGACAGCTGGTGGCTTAGCTGACGCATAGGAGCCCCCACCATGGGACACAGTGTGCAGGGACCACATGTATTTATGGCACTGTTGGTTTTTCCTAACCTAGACACTAATAAAAAGTGCAAATGTAAGAGAACCCATTTGCTGCTTATTTCTGCTCACCCCCCGTGGGAGAGGTGGGACCCCTCATCCCTCCTTGCCAGGGGGTCCCACTGCCTCTCCCCAGCACCCAGCCCCATCCATGACTGTGGACCTGCTTGGGGGGGACAGAAGCATCGCCCCCTGCCCTGGCTCACAGGAAGGCACCTTGGCAGCACGGGGCCCAGGAAGGAACCACTCACCCAAACATTGCAAGCATCACATGCATGGCCAGCAGCCACTGGGTCACGGTAACAGCCCAGTGTGTGCAGAACCCCCCAGCTGCCCCTTTCTACCCACCACACTTTGACCTGGGCAGCACCATGCAGCCCGTCTCCCTGGAGGTCGGCATCAAAAGAGTTTAATAATGAAAGAATAATAAAAAATTGTAAATTGTAAGGAAAAGAGGAAGAAGGAAAAGAACAGCTCAAGCCCTGAGTGCAGGCCCAGGTGTGAGGGGGCCACTCAGCCAGCTGCTGTCCTGACACAGGTAGTGCCCCATGCCCAACCCCCCAGAGAGGTTGCCCCCAGTGCAGTGCCCAAAGCACAACAGGGCACCCACAGCCCTGCAGTGGGACCAGGGGGGCCACACACCCCGGGGAGGGGGGGGGGGCGCTGGGGGGGGGCCACTCACAGCCCTGCAGTGGGGGGCCGCAGGAGGCACAGGCATCCCTAAGGGTGGGAGCATGGGGGACACTCACATCTCACAGCATGGGGGGAGGGCATCCACGTCCCTGCAGCAAGGCTGTGGGAGGCACCCTCATCCCCGGGGGTGGGGGGGCACCTGCATCTCTGCAGCGTGTGTGTGTGTGTGGGACATCCCTGCAGTGGGCCCGTGGGGACGGGGCAGGGGGTGCCCCCCATCCCTGCGCTGGGGCCATGGGGGCAGGCAGGGCGCTGCGGGAGCTGGTCTCCCACTGGTGGGACTACACCTCCCGTGGGCACCGGTGCTTACCGTGCTGATGTGCCGCTCCCACCCCGGGGCTGCCTCTCTCAGCACAGGTAGGGGTGGCAGCCTGCGGTACGGGGGTGGGCACTGCCCCCACCACCCTCAGGGCTGCTGCAAATACCCCCCACCGGGCTCCCCGCTGCCCTCCCCCGCGGCCCCCCCCCCATCCGGCCTGGGGAGAACTGCAATCCCACACACCAAGGGTGCTCAGCCCCCCGGGGTGCGGGGGGGGTGGATGGTCAGCCCCCCAGACTGGGGGGGAATGGATGGTCAGTACCCCAAGATGGGTGCTCAGCCCCCCTGCTATCCCAGATGGATGTTTAGCCCCCCAGGATGGAAGGATGGATGGTCAGTCCCCCCAGATGGACATAGCCAGCTTTGGGGCACCAGGAGCGCCTCAAACCCCTGTCTGTATTGGCAATTCTCACCACTGTGCCAGCACGGCCGGCGGTGCAGGCAATGGGCTCAGGGACGGTACCTGTGCTGGTGGTTGTTGGGGCCTGGGGCAGTGCAGCCGGTGGCGTGTGGGTGCATTCTGCCCCAATTCATTAGTCCAAATACTGTGTTTGGCATGGAACAGCCATCCTTGCTGTGCTGGTGCAGCTGGTCATGGGACTGGAAGCTCCTGCGGAGTCCAGCACATCCCACCTCCGCCCTCCCAGATACACAGTGGGTGCCCCTGCCCGCTCGCCAACAGCTCTGGTGAGGCGGGTGCCAGCACTGCCCTGGCACACGCCATAAGCCCAGCTGCTCGCCCCTTGCAGCCAGCAGGCAGAGCCATGGCAGCCAGTGTGCCACAGGCTGAGCTCCCTGTGGTTGGTGCCATGGTGCAGAACTCCCAGGGCCAGGGGTCCGGTTGCTACAAGGTGGGAGGGAAGCGCTTGGAGACCTGGCACGGTGCATGGTACCCCCGGCATTACCTGCCGAGCCACACCGTGGGCAGGAGCACGCCTGCTGCCAGGCCTGGTGTCGCAGTGCTGCACCCTGCCGTGGCGAGGGCTCCGGTGTGCGGCACAGGTCCCACGCAGAGCAGCGGGGTCATGGGGAACCCCCGCAGGCCTGCCAGTCTGCCCTCTCCTGGTGTGGCTGGTGGGCTGCCCCCACCTGGGACAGGCCAAGCGAGCCCCCCATGCCACAGTGACCCTGCTGCACCACCCGTTGCCTTCACTCGCATGGGATGCTCCAAGCGCTCCTCGTGGTGCTACTGCTCCCAGCGCGCCTGCCAGCACCGAGCTAGGCATGCTACTCGCTCCAGGTGCTAGTGATGTGTGAGGACATGGCCATGTACTTCTCCCCAGAGGTGTGGGCACAGCTGGTGGCATGGCAGCGGTGGCTCTACCAGGAGGTGATGCTGGACAACTACCAGGCAGTAACCTCTCTAGGTGAGGACTCTCTGGTGCTACTGGGCCAGGGTTGAGCCAGAATCCCCCCTCATCGGCTGGGGGCCCTAAAAGAGAAAAGCTGGCAGCAACTGGTGCTGCCCAAGTACTGCTGCAGCAGCTGCAGCTGCCGGCAGGTTTTACCCAGTCGGGCAGCTTCCAACTGGGAGCAGGCCTTGGGTGCTGTGGGATGGCTTATTTCAGTGGGAACGGCCCCACACCAATAATCATATGCCCCCCCCCCCCCCGACCTGAGCACTTCAAGCCTGACCAAAAGCCAAACCATGTTAAGGGCATCACCCAAATGCCTCCAGCCCTGTCCGGCCTGGGGCATTGCCCCACTGGCAGCCTGTGCTGGGGCTCTGTCGCAGCACTAACAAACTAGCCAGCTGTAACAAGGCTTTTACCATCACATACCAGGTTAACTTCAATAAGTAGTTCCCACACCTTGCCCTGGCACAGCCACCAATCCCCCACAAGGTTTCAACAGTTCATCTACTGTCTGTGCTGTTCCTTCATCCTCTTCAGGCCAGTCCCTCTGCTTCTTGCCTCACCTGCATCCTTCCCCTTATCTCTCCTACCTCCAAGACACTCTCACTCTCTCTCCTCCCTCTGCTTCTTCCAGGTCTCTCTTCACCCAGTGCTCCCCTTCCATCCCCCTTAGAGCTATTTAACTACTTAGCAGGAACCAGCCACAGCTGCACCTTATCCACGCCAGCCAGCCCACCACCCCTGAAGCCAGCTCACAGCTGTATATTATCAATGTTAATGAACTTGCCGTCATTCCTCTATGCTTCCTCTACAGCGTTCAACCCCCTCTCAGCACCAC
Source organism: Falco biarmicus (assembly GCF_023638135.1). Lineage (NCBI taxonomy): Eukaryota > Metazoa > Chordata > Aves > Falconiformes > Falconidae > Falco > Falco biarmicus. The sequence goes on along the minus strand of NC_079291.1, from coordinate 62,117,833 downwards.
CACACTCCCTCCTGCCCAGCCTAAGCCCCCCATGCCACCCTGAGCCCTCCCCAGCGTCCTGCCTGAGGGAGAGCTGGTGGGGTGCCGAAAGCGAGGGGCAAGGGGGCTGCAGGTGCAGGGCTGAGGGGGCCACAAGCCGTCCCAGGGGTGCAGGTGGGGGGTCCGTGGCTCTCTGCCTGGACAGGTTGGCCTGCCTTCAAGCCTGAGATCATCTGCAAGATGGAGCGAGAAGAGACACCATGCATGTGAAACCCCCCCGGGGCACAGCAGAGGCGCTGGACTCGCATCCCAGGCAGGTACTAGGGAGCTGTGGGGGGTGGGGGGAGGATCTGCCAGCATTGTCCCCTCGGCCTTGGGTGCTCCATACACTGGGGAGGGTGGGCAGCTGGCAGGGTGCCTGTGCTGCTCCCCACGGGGAGTGGTCCCACGTGCTCAGTCCCAGCACTGACCCCTCCATCCTCCCCAGCAGCCAGTGATGCCTGGAGGCAGTGGGAGGCTGGGGGGGTCCCTGGAGAGATGCTGGCACCCGCTGCGCTGCCCAAGTGGGGCAGGAGGCGGCAGGGGTGCTTGGCTCACAGCCAGCTGGGCAGGAGCCAGGGGGGCCCATTGGGGCACCACCACCTGCTCCCCACCCCCCAGCTGCTGGAGAAGACACCCCCCCCCCAACATGCCCCAAGTGCAACAAGAGCTTCAAGAGCCAGACAGCGCTGGCCATTCACGAGCGGAGCCACATGGGCGAGCGGCCCTTTGGCTGCCCCTGCTGCAGGAAGGGCTTCCCCTCCAAGGGGACCTCGTGTCACCAGAAGACCCACGCCAGGAAGCCGGACACCCCCCGAAACCAGCATGGGCATCCTGGCCAAGCCGCTGCCGCCCTGCAGGCCCCTGGCCCCCAAGAACCCTGCAGCTGCGTGGAGGGGGAAGAGCTTGGGCAAGAGCCGGGACCTGTGGAAAAACCAGCAGATGCACATGGCGGCATGGCCGTTCCCCTGCCTGCAGTGTGGCTGCTGCTTTTGGCTGAGGCAGGTCCTGGCATCGCACCAGAAGGTGCACGGTGGGGAGAAGCCCTTCGGCTGTGCCGACTGCAGCAAGCACTTCGCTCAGAAGCATCACCTGCTGAGCCACTGGTGCATTCACACTGGCGAGAAGCGCTTCGCCTGCAGCCACTGTGGCCACCACTTCAGCCACGAGCACAACCTGGTCAGCCACCTGCGCATCCGCAGCAGGGAGTACCCCTTCGCCTGCACCCACTGCCCCAAGGCCTTCCGGGACAAGAAGACCCTCACCTTGTATCAGCACATCCACACCGGTGAGAAGCGATGAGTGCGGCAAGACCTGCAGCCAGAAGCAGCACCTGAAGAGCCACCAGCGGGTGCACGGGGGCTTGCTGGCCATGCTGGAGGGTGGCTGGTGGGATGGGGCGGGGGTGTCCGCCCCCGGCAGGGGGTGGGCGGAGGTCAATCCTTACCAGCGCGGCAGCCGCAAGAAGCGGTTTCAAGACGAGCAGATCATGCTGGCCCACCAGTGCACCCATGGCACCCCCAGCCCGTGGCTGCCCCTGCAGCCCACTGCCCCCTGAAGCTGCTGCTGAAGGGTCCCTGGGGTGCGAGGGGCTGCTGCAGGGGGGGACTGCGGGGGGGTCACCCACAGCACCAGCCACCAGAGCAGTCACACGTGAGCCCGGAGAAGCATCCTCACAGGTGTGGGCTGCCTCCTCCTCAGCTGCTCCCTGGGGACACATGGCACCTGCCGGTGGGGGAGCTGTCACCGCAGCCCCTTCCCCACCACGCTGGGCCCTACGGCACCGGCAGCTGCTGCGGCAGAGCACCGAGCCATGGGTGCGGGACTAGCTGCTGGGATGGGAGAAGGGCAATAAACCACGGTGCAGTCAGGATGGATTACAGGACAGAGGGGAAGGTGCTGCTTTATTTTTCCACCGGGAAAGTAAATAAAAGTCTTCTCAACGCTGAGGACAAGCAAGCAGCGCTGCAGCAGCACTGGGGCTGGCATCCCCCTGCTCGTCCCTAGGAAGCCCCTTGCCTAGCCAGGAGCAGTGAGCGGTGGGGTCTGCCCAGGGCTGAAGCAGCGTCCCGAGGGTTGGGGGCTCATCTTGGCGAGAGGTGCCGGACCCTCCCAGACCCAACTGCTCTTCCCATCAGCTGTTTGTAATTTTAGTTGGGTTTTTTTTCAATCAGACAGAAGCAGAAAACCACTTGTGCTCCAAATTTCCCTTTATTTCCCCCAAAAAAGCTGGAGCTGGGGGTTGGTTGGTGCATCAGTCAAAGCTCAGCTCTCAGGTTTGGCTTCAGATGGGTGCCGGGCAGCTGGGGTGGGTCTGGCAGGGGCTGCCGGGCTTGGGGGGCTGTGGAACTGGGGTGTGTGTGTGTGTGTGTCTGTGTCTGGTGGGACCTGCTGGGCTTAGGGGGGCTGCTGAGCTGGGGGGCCTGTGGAGCTGGGGAGGGTTACAGGGCTTGGGTGGGGGCGCTGCTGGGCTAGGGTGAGGTCGGGGGCTCCTGCAGAGCTGGGTTAGTGGCAGCCAGTGAAGGACTTTGCAGGTGTCACACCAAGAAAGCCGGGATGGGCATCATCGTCCCCCCCCACAGCAGCCCCTAGCCCCCTCAGCAGGCCACAGCCCCCTCACAGCATCCCAGGCACTGCCGCGGTCTCAGTCCCCGCAAACACAGTCGATCTGAGTCACATCACCCACTCCCCCTGCAGCCACGCTGCCCCCCCAGCTCCTCACCAAAAGCCCCCAGAGGGCCCCAAACCCCCCCAGCCCCCCCCACGAGAGGGCCTGTCTCCATTTCTAAAGGCAGCCAGACCCAGGACATGCCACCACCCATAGATCTGTTAGTGCCATAAGTGTGGCTCAGTGGGTGCCACTTCTGCCCCCCCCCCCCCCCCCCCCATTACCCACCGGTGAGCAGCCCCCAGCGGGACTGGCCCAAAGGCACCACCCTGAGCCCCCAGCCCCCGCCCCCACCCCTGAGCTGAGTGTTGGTGCATAACGAACCGGTGGGTTGGGGTTGTTTCACCTTCATCCAGCCCGAGGGTACCACGGGCTGGGGTGGTGGTCCCGGGGGGAAGGGAGGGGGTCACCACCTCCGAGCCCACCGGGGCCCCTTTTAAAGACGCTGCTGCACTTTGCTGCTGGTTCCCAGCGTTCCCCCACCGTGAGCTTTATTTCCACAGCCAGTGCCCGCCTCCCCCCTCTGGGACGCTCTGGGGAGGGGGCGGGATGTGGGGCCCCCCCCCCCCCCAGCCGTGCATCTGCCGTGAGGCTGCTGCTGCAGCCCCCCGGTGCCCCTGGCCTCCCCGAGCCCTTCACGGTCCCTCCCGTGCCCCCCCAGTCCTTCCCTGTCCCGCCCAGCCCCTCCCGGTCCATCTGAGCCCTCTCTCTGGCCCCTCCCTGAGCCACCCCCTGTACCCCCCCCCCCCCCGGTCACCCCAGTCCCTCCCTGTGACCCCCAGTTACCCCTGGACCCTCTTGGTTCCCCCTTCATCCCACAGTCCTCCCCCAGACCTCACCAGTTCCCCCAGTCCCCTCCCTGGTGCCGCCCAGTCCCTCCCTGAGGCCTTCCCAGTTGCCCCAGTACCCTCCCTGATCCTGCCCAGACCCTCCCTCAGCCCTTCCCAGTTCCTTCAGTCTGCCCCCTGGTAGCCTCCCCCAAGCCTTTCCCAGTGCCCTCAGTCCCCCTCCCAGTGCCCCCCAGTCCCACCCTGAGCCCTTCCTAGTTCCTCCTTCAGCCCTTCCCAGTTCCCCCAGTCTGTCCCCTGGGTCGCCTCCCCCAAGCCTTTCCCGGTCCCCCTCCCAGTGCCCCCCAGTTCTTCCTTGAAGCCTTTCCAGTCCCCCCAGTCACTCCCGGAGCCCTTCCCAGTTCCCCCAGTCTCCCCCTCCGGTCGCCTCCCCCAAGCCTTTCCCAGTCCCCCTCCCAGTGCCCCCCAGTTCTTCCCTGAACCCTTCTCAGTCCCTCCAGTCGCTCCCGGAGCCCTTCCCAGTTCCCCAGTCTCCCCCTCTGGTTGCCTCCCCCAAGCTTTTCCCAGTCCCCCTCCCAGTGCCCCCCAGTTCTTCCCTGAACCCTTTCCAGTCCCTCCAGTCACTCCCGGAGCCCTTCCCAGTTGCCCCAGTCTCCCCCTCCGGTCACCTCCCCCAAGCTTTTCCCAGTCCCCCCGGTCACCCTCCCAGTATCCCCCAGTCCCCACCCGAGCCCCCCGCCCCCCCCGCCGGGTGCCAGGTGTGGGGCCGTTCCCGCAGGTTCGCTGCCGGGCGGGCGGGACGCGGCGCACCGGCGCGTCCCGGGGGGGCACATCCCGGGGGGTCCTCAGCGCCGGGAGAAATCCCCGCCTGAGGGAGAGAGGGGTTCGGGCGGGCTCGGGATGCCGCACCCCGCGGGGGTGCTGGAGCCCCGCCCCCCCCCCCCCACTCACCCTGGCAGCGGCCGCAGTGGCAGGCCCGGATGAGCGGCAGCAGCACGGCGCGGGGGGGCCCGGCGGGGCACGGCAGCTGCAGGACGCGCACCGGGCTGCCGGCGTCCAGCCGGTAGCTGCAGCACTCGCAGACGCTCTGCAGGTACGGCTCCTGCGGGGGGCGGGCAGCTGCGGTGGGGGGGCGGCACCGGGAACCCACCCCAGCTCCTGCCCCCCCCGCTGACCTCGGCGGTGACGGCGGTGCGGGAGCGGCAGCGTCCGGCGCAATAGGCGACCTCGACACCGGGCAGCGCGCAGGGTCCCGCCGCGATCGTGCGGCGCTCGGTGAAGCGGCGACAGGAGGAGGGGGGGTCCTCTGCGGGGGCGGGGCACGGCCGGGATGCTGGCGGCGGCCGTGCCCCGCGCGCGGCCCCCCCACTCGCAGCGCGGCCCCGCGGGGACTTACCGGGCCACTCCTCCCGGCACACGGGGCAGCAGCCTCCCGGGTCCCGCACCTTCACCGCGCCCTGCGGACCCCGCCTCAGCCCCGCTCCTGACCCCCCCACGGGTGTCCCCTCCCCATGCGCGACCTCTGCAGGTGACCCCTCCCCACGAGTGTCCCCTCCCCACGCGTGACCCCCCACAGGTGTCCTCTCCCCACGGGTGTCCCCCCCCACAGGTGTCTCCTCCCCACACACGACCCCTCCTCACACGTGACCCCCCACGTGTCTTCTCCCCACACGTGCCCCAGTGCCACATGAACCCCAGCCCCATGCGTGCCCCTTCCCCACAGGTGCTCCCTTCCCATGCATGCCTCCCCCCCAGTGCTCTGTTCCCATATATGCCCCCTCCTCACGTGCCCCCCCCACATGCTCCCTCCCCACTCATGCCTTCTCCCCACACATGCCCCCTCCCCACTCCCCAAATGCCCTCTCCCGACGTGTGCCCCGTCCCTATGCATGCTCCCCATACATGCCCCCTCCCCACACATACCCCTTCCCACACATTTCCCCTCCCTATTCATGCCCCCTCCCCACGCGGGCCCCCTCCCCCCGCCTGCCCCACACCTCAGGGCAAATGAGGGGGGGGCAGCGGGCGGCACAGGCCACCTGCCCATCGAGGCAGCGGCAGGTCTCGCACCCCTCCTGCCACTCGCTGCCAGCCTGGGGGGGGGCACAGACGGACGGGCCTCAGCCTCACCAGAAGGTGCAGCGGGGCACCCCCAAGCCAGCCCCCCTGCAGTGCTCACCTGGCGGAGCTGCCCGCGGTGCCAGCACTCGCAGTGGGCGGCCAGCACACAGTGCCCAGTGCTGTTGCGGTAGCGGCCAGGCTGGCAAGCGCAGCCGGGGGTGGGGGGGGTCACTGCAGTTGCTGGGGGGGTCGCTGGAGAGCTCCTGGCAGCTCCACTGGCAGCCGGCCGGCTCATGGGGGCCCTGCCAGCGCTCACCCACCGGGCAGGCTGCACATGGCACAGCGCATGGCACCAGTGCCTTGACACCCCCGGCGCAGGCACCGCAGCCCCGGCACCCCGCGGCCCCCTGACGCCTCCTGCCCAGGGTCAAGGCACGGTGTGGCAGACTCACGGCAGGCAGGGAGGCTGCAGGGGGTCCGGCGGGTGGGGGGCCCCAGGCACTCTGCCCCCTCGTACAGGTGCTGCCGGAGCAGGTGCCGGCGGGAGACCCGCTCGCCTGTCCCGCATGTCACCGAGCAGGGGGACCAGGGGGACCACGGGGACCACAGGCAGTCCGCTGCAGAGGGGGTGAGATGTGGGGACTGCGGCATGGGGGCTGCAGCACAGGGACAGGGATGGGGGTCTCACCATCACAGTCCTCCTGGGAGCAGTTGAAGGCACCACGAATGCAGACGCTGCAGACAGAACAAGGGGATCAGCACTCGCTGAGCCCCCGGACTCCGGCTCGGCCGCTCCAGGGATGAGGCAGCCATGGGACGATGCCGGGGGGGCGATGCCAGGGGCCGCAGCACCCACCAGCTGCTGCAGCCATGCTGGATGCGGCTGCCCGGCACATGCTCCTCCTGCACCTGCGAGAGGTTGTGGGCCCCGGGCAGGGTGGGGGGCAGCTGGCAGCGGCACTGCTCGGGGGGGACACAGGCCCCATCCTGCAGCACCTGCGCGACACCCAGCAGTGACCCGACGCCCCTGACCCAAGCCTGGGCTGAGCCATCCCAGCCCCCCAGGACCCCCAGCCTAGAGGGGTTCTGGGTAGGAGGTGAGGAGCAGGCAAGTGGGTGGCAGGAGGGTCTCTGGGTGGTGGGTGGCAGGGGGTTCCCAGGGTGGTGGTGGGTCCCCAGGGAGGTATATGGCAGGTGGGACATGGGGAGGTTTGTGGCAGGGGTGTCCCTGGGGTGGCACGGTGGCCATGGGAAGGTGGGTGGCAGGGTGGTTCCCAAGGTGGTGGGTGGGTCCCTGGAGAGGTGGATGGCAGGGTGGTCCCTGGGGTGGCAGGGGGTCCTCATGATGGCAGGGGTCCCCAGGGGCTGCGGGGAGGGCTCTGGGGATGCAGCTGGACCTGTCCGGGCGGGCAGGCGCAGCCAGGCTGGCAGCTCTCCGGCAAGCACCTCGTCCCTGGGCGCAGGTGGGTGCAGGTGCGGGGGCAGGCATTGGCGCAGTCCCCGTACACCTGCCCACCGGGGCACTCTGCAGGGTGAGGAGGTGGCAGCTGCAGCCAGGAGCCCCCCACCCCGGCCCAACACCCGTGGCCCAACTGGCAAAGCCGCAGCCCCCCAGAGGCTGGCCCCCCCCATACCCGGCGAGCAGTTGCGGGGGTTGCAGATGCGGTGCAGCAGCAGCGGCAGGAGGGGGCACGGTTCGTCCTGGCCCCCTGGGCCCGGCAGCAGCTCCCGGTGCCGCTCAGAGGTGCCCCCGCCACAGCTGGCGCTGCAGGGGCTCCACGAGGACCAGGGGCTCAGCTGGCAACCTGCTGCAGGGGGAGCAGGGGCTCAGCACCGGCCCCTGCCATCCCACCATCCCACTGTCCCACTATCCTGCTATCAATCCTTACCCTCTCCAGCACCCATCCTGCTATCCCGCTGTCCCACTATCCTGCTGTCACGCTGTCCTCCTGTCCCACTATCCATTCCATTGTCCCACTGTGCCACCATCCTACCATTAATGCTGCCATCCCACCATCCCACTGTCCCGCCATCCATCCCACCATCCTGCCATCACACTGTCCCGCTGTCGCACCATCCCGCTGTCCCACCATCCATCCCACTGCCTTACTGTCCTACTGTCCATCTCACCATCCCACTGTCCCACCATCCCACCATCCATCCCACTGTTCCATTGTCACACCATCCTGCCATCCCACCATCCATCCCACCATCCCACCATCCCATCACCCAGCCCACCATGGTGGTACTCACCAGGGCAGGGCTGTGGGTTGCACTTGACCATCTCCTCTGTGCCCTCAGCACTGCAGGGCACCCCTCCGGCGCTCTCCTGGCAGTCACGGTGCCGGGAGCTGTTGCCGCCGCCACAGCTGCGGGAGCAGGGGCTCCACAGGGACCAAGGCCCATAGGAGGGACACGCCGCAGCCGGGCAGGTGAGAGTCCCGTTCTGGCACTTGCTGCATCGGGAGCCACGCCGGCATGAGCATCCTGCCCGGGGACTCTGCCAGGCGGCACAGCTGTGCCCACCCTGCCACCACGCCCCCCACCGCGGCACCCACCAGCTGTGGCACTCCAGCGCAGCTGCCTGCCCCGGCTGCAGCTCCCGGCTGCTGTTGGTGCCGGGCAGCCCGCAGCGGCACTCGGTGATGGGCACGCACGCCCCGTCCTGCAGCAGCTGCCCCGGGGGGCACCGGCACCCTGGGGGCAGAGAGCAGTGGGGCTGCACCCATGGATGCTGTGGGTGGCCCCGAGCCCCCTGCGGGACTGGGGGACCCCGTCGTGGGGACAGATGGAGCAAGGGGTGGGTGCACCAGTGCACCTGGTGCAGCCAGTGCTGTGAGGCAGGGGGCTCTGGCGGCCGCCCTGTGGGACGGGGCGCGGTGCTATGGGGCTGCAGGGGGCCGGGGGGGGAACGTACCCGGCTCGCAGGGGCCCTGCAGACACTCGACATGGGGCCAGAGGTCAGCGCAGGCGCGGGGGCAGCCGTTGGCGCAGGGTGCGGCAAAGACCCGTGCCTGCTTCTCGCACACCTCCCCTGGGCACACGGCCAGGTGTTGGGGTGCAGCGGGGGTACAGCGCTCACCTCGACCCTCACCTGCCACACGGGGGTCCCAGGGCGCTGGGGGTTACCTGGGCACACGGTGGTGTTGCAGCTCTCGCTCTGGGTGCGGGCACCGCGGCACCGCTGACCACCCTCCGGGTGCTGGGGCTGGCGCTGGCGCAGGCGGTAGCCCCCACTGCAGGGGTCCCAGCAGGGCCCCCAGGGCCCCCAGGGGCTCCAGAGGCAGAGGTCTGCGGGACACAGCCGGCACCAACCCCGTGGGGACACCTCTGGCACAGCATGGCACTGCACAGCACCCGCAGCCCGCCGCAGCCCCCCAGTACCTTGGCAGATGTGGGGGTCCGGGCAGAGCCGCTCCTGCCGCAGCTCAGCTGAGCAGGTGGCCCCGTCACCACCCCAGGGCAGCCCGGTCTGGGGGTCCAGGCAGGCTCGGTACCGATGCTGCACAGCAGCCAGGGCCGAGACCCTCGCCGGTGTCCCCTCCGCCAGCCACTGCTGCACCGGCTGGGCCAGCAGCTGGGCGAGGGCACGGGGGTCGAGCGTGGTCAGGGGCAGGCAGGGGCCGCAGGGCGCCCACTCCGACCAGGGGCTCAGCGGTAGCAGCCCTGGGGGGACACAGAGCCGCTGGGAACCCCTCGGGACCCCCCATGTGTGGGGCAGGTAGCGCACCCACCCAGGGAGGATACAGGGAGTCCCCAAGCAGGGGGAAGGGGCTGAGGGCCCAGGGGGCCGCACTTACCCTGGCAGCCCTCGCTGCTGCACTGCAGGGTCCCGTTCTGGCACATGCTGTGGGGAAGAACAGTGGGTGAGCCATGGCGCAGCCCCCCAGCCACCCACATGAGGGGCTGCCCCCCAGTGCCCCCCCACCCCACTCACCACTCCTTGCAGCCCAGCAGCACAGTGTCACCAGCAGCCAGGGTCTGGGGGCTGCTGGGGTGCAGGCAGCCGCAATGGGTGGGGGGGAAGCAGCCCCCAGACTGCTCCATCAGCCCCTGCCAGGATAGGGGCCATGGCGGGGGGGGGTGAGGGGGGCAGATCTGCTCCCCACAGCCCAACCCCCACCCCTCCTGCCTCTTCAGCAGCAGTTGGGCATCAGCACCTGACCCTGGCCATGGCCATGCGGGGAAGAGGCTCTCCTGGCCCCCGATCCTGTGGGGCTGTGCCCCAGCTCATCCATCCCATCCCCACCCCATCCTCTCCCATCCCACCCCCATCCCCATCCCGTCCCATCCCTACTCCATCTGGTCCCATCTCCACCCCATCTGTTCCTGTCCCCACCGCATCCTGTCCCATCCCATCCCCATCTCGTCCCCACCTCATCTCAATCCCATCCCACCCCATCCCACCCCACCCCACTCCATCCCATCCCCATGCCCATCCCTCCCCGCTCCCATCCCCACCCCCCCCATCCCCAACCCCCCCCCTCCCCGTACCTGTGGGCAGGCACAGCCGGGCAGGCAGGGGGGCTGCTGCGGGCAGCGCTCGGGCCGCTGGTAGCTGGAGCAGAGCTGGTCGCAGGGGGGGCCACAGGGCCGGAACTCAAAGGGGGGGGCACAGCTGGCCTCTGCGGTGGGAGGGGTCACGCGGGAGCCCCTAGGCAGGGCACCCCCGCACCCCCCGGGACAGGCAGGGGCAGGGCAGGCAGCACACAGGATGGGCAGGGGGCACAGGCAGGGAGCCAGGAAGGGCAGGCAGGAGTATGGGCAGGGGGCACAGGCAGGGGTGCGGGCAGGGGGCGCAGGCAGCCCCACCACTCACCTGAGCACCCCGAGGTGTCGCAGTCCCGGCTCTGCCCGTCCAGGCCAGCACAGCCAGCGGGGCCCAGCCGGTGCCGGTGCCGGTGCTGCCGGGGGTCCTGGCAGGTGCAGGGGCTCCAGGGGCCCCAGGGGCTCCAGGGACAGGCAGCTGCAGGCAAGCAGGGCATGGGGTGACGGTGGCCAGGGACCCTACTGGGACCTTCCCCTGGCCACCCCGGCAGCCCACCTGGGCAGGGGCGCAGGTAGCAGGCCTGCACCTCACGGCGTGTGCCAAGGTCATGGCCGAGGTCATGGTCACGGCCACGGTGGCAGGCGGCGCCGGTGGTGGGGCAGGGGCAGGTGGCCTCCCGGGTGGCCAGGCCAGTGCCGCAGGAGCGGGAGCAGGGGCTCCAGGCACCCCACACGCAATCCCCCGGCTCTGGGGGGACATATGCCGTGTTACAAGGGGATGCGGCGCCCCAGGTCCCCTTGTCCCACCAGGACCCCTGTCCTGTCCCGCGCCCTCCTGGAAGGTCTGGGGGTTGCACCAGCCACGCAGGGTTTGGGGGGGGGTCGCACCGTCCCAGCACCCCTTGGGGATGCCGGTGATGCCCCTGACCACTCCCCTTCGCGGCAGGGGGCGTGGGGGGCACTCACCGGCACAGGGGATGTCCTGGCATTGGGTGCCCTCGGGGGTGCAGGTGCTGAGGGAACACAGGACAGGGTGGATGGGTCAGGGGGGGCAGCTCACCCCAGCCCCCCCGTGCCCCAGCACTGACCATTGCTGGCAGTGACCCTGTGGCCAGGTGTCCCCCAGGCTGCGCTCGGTGCCCCCCTCCAAGCAGAGCGGGGGGCAGGGCCCTAGTGCGCAGTCCCGGCTCTGCTCCTGCGGCCCCCCACACTCGTCGTCCCCCACAGGGGTCCTGGGGGAACATGGAGTGCTGGGGTCACACCAGCTCCCACCCTGCTGCCCACCCCCAGGTGCCCTGGGTGCCATGTCCCCCCCACCCCCGGTCCCATGTGCCCCCCAGGTGCTGTGTGTCCCCCTCCATGTGCTCTGTCCCACCAGGTACCATGACACACACACACACAAATGCCCTGTGTGCCATGTCTCCCCCTGGGTGTCATGACCCCACTGGGCGCCCTGGGTGCCCTGTCCCCCCCGGGTGCTGTGTTCTCCCAGGTCCCATGTTCCCATGAAATGCAATGTCCCCCCGCCAAGTCCCAGGTCCCCTCCAGGTCCTGGGTGTGTCCCCCTGGATGCCACATGCCCCCCGGATCCCATGTCCCCCTGGGCGCTGTGTCCCCCTGGATCCCATACCCTCCCCTAGTGCTGTGGCTCCCTGGGTCCCATTGTCCTTCCTGAGTGCCGTGTCGTCCCCCCCCCCAGGTGTCATATCCCCCCTGGGGTCCCACGTCCCCCACGTGGGTACCATGTCCCCCCAGGTCCCATGTCCCCCCAGGTCCCATATCCCCCCCGAGTGCCATGTCCCCTTGCAGGTGCCATGTGTCCCCCCCTCGACTGCCGAGCACCCCCGTGCCCCCCGTGCCCCCAGGCGGTGCCACCTGAGGCGGGCCTGCTGGCCGTGCCCACAGGTGACACTGCAGGGGGCCCAGCGGCCCCAGGGGCCCCAGGTGCAGGGAGGGGACGGGCAGCTGGGGGGGGCGCAGCGCAGACGCCCCCCGGCGCAGAGGCAGCTCTGGCAGCCGCGGCGGTGCTGGCTGCCCGGCTCCCACGCGTGTCCTGCCGCGTCCGTGCACTCGCAGTGGGCAGGGGGCACGCAGCCCCCATCCTGCTCCAGCGTGCCTACGGGGGGGGGGCGGGGGGTCAGGGGCGGCGGGGGGCCGGGACCCCCCCTCGGGGCACGGGGTGGGCGGGGATCCCCCGCCGCAGAGCCCTGCCAGCCCCGGGGCCGGGGGAGCCGGGGGGTCCCGGGGCGGGGCGAGGGGTCCCGGTGGGCGGACGCACCGTCGGGGCAGCGGCAGCCGGGCTGGCAGCGCTCGGCCCCGCAGCGCAGCCCCTCCTGCAGGTCCCGGCAGCTCCGCGGGCAGCGGCTGGCGCAGCCCACCCGTGCCATACCAGGAGGGCAGCCCCCCCCCTGCGCGCGCCTGTCACGCCACGCCACGGCCCACAGCCCATCCAGCCCCCTGTGCCACGCGTGCCCCTACCCCAGCCCCCCGAGTCCCCCATGCCCCCTGTGCCCCACAAGTCCCCCCCGACCCCCTCTGCCCCCCTGAGCACCCCAAGCCCCCCAGCCCCCCCAAGCCCTCTGTGTCCCCCGAGCCCCCCGTGCCTCACAAGTCCCCCCTGACCCCCTCTGCCCCCCTGAGCACCCCAAGCCCTCTGTGTCCCCCAAGCCCCCTGTGCCCCACAAGTCCCCCCTGACCCCCTCTGCCCCCCTGAGCACCCCAAGCCCCCCAGCCCCCCCAAGCCCTCTGTGTCCCCCGAGCCCCCTGTGCCCCCAGCCTGCCCAGTCCAGTGAGTCCCCCAAGCTCCCGGAGCTCTCCAAGGCCCCTGAGCCCCCCCAGTCCCCCTGTGCTCCCTGAGTCCCCTGAGCCCCCTGTGTCCCCCCTGTGCCCAACAGCCTCCCAAGACCCCTGAGCCCCCGTGCCGCCCCCAGCCCCCGCCAGGCCCCGAGCCGCACCGCAGGGCTGCGGGTTGCAGAGGCGCAGGTGGTGCCGCTCGCCGGGGCAGGGCTGCCCCCCATTTTTGGGGGGGGGGGCGGGTGCAGGAGCGGCTGCGGATGGAGCGGCCTCCCCCGCAGCTCCGGTCACAGCGCGACCAGGGGCCCCAGGGCGACCAGTCGCCGTCCACTGCCAGCCGGGGGGGAGAAGTCACACAGGAGGGGACTGCCTGGACCCCTGGACCCCCAATCACCCCCCAGACCCCAAACAGCCCCCCAGAACCCCCCTCCAGCCCCCGACTCCCCCACACAGCCCCCCAGCCCCTCACTTAGGCCATCCAGACCCCAACCAGCCTCCCAGATCCCACAGTCCCCCCCACCCCAAAACCAGCCCCCCCCCCCCAGCCCCCCGCACCTGTGCATGGACGCAGCCCACAGGCGCGGCGCTGGGCGTTGGCGCTGAGCATGACAGGGCACCAGCGGCCCCCCGGCCCGGGGGGGCTGTACGCGCGGAGCCGGAGCTGCAGCCCCCCCCCGCAGCTGCGGGAGCAGCCCCCCCATGGCCCCCACGGCATCCACTGGCAGTCCCGGCTGGCACAGGTCTCGTCCCGGCATTGGGGGGCTGCAGGGAACCCCCGGTGTCAGCAGTGGGGCAGGGACCCCTCCCACAGCTCACCCGTGCAGTGGGGCAGGGACCCCCAGTAGGGCAGGGACACCCCCCCCCATAGGCTCCCTGTGCAGTGGGGCAGGGATCGCCCTCATAGCCTATCCCGCAGTGAGGTGGGGACCCCCGCCCTATAGCCCACCTGCACAGTGAGGCAGGGACCCCCTCAAGCCCACCTGCACAGTGGGGCAGGACACCCCTCCCCATAGCACCCTTCCCAGTGAAGCGGGACCCCCCCGGCGCCCCCCCGCGCAGTGGAGCAGCCCCCCTTCCCGTGCAGGGGGGCAGGCCCCCAGCCCACCGGCACAGTGGGGCAGGTTGCAGGCCAGCTGCTGGACGCTGGCCCCCCTGCAGCCCCCCGCCCTCCCGCAGGCCCGGCTGCGGCTCTTGGTGGCCGGCGCCTCAGGGCGGGTGCAGGTTCCGGAGCAGGGGGTCCAGGGCGACCAGGGGCCAAAGCCCCCCTCCTCCTCCTCGGCGCCTGGCATGGGGCAAAGGCTCCCAGTCAGCGAGACCCCCGTGTGCCGGAGCCCCCTGGGGCGGGGGTCCTGAGACGCAGCCCTCACCTGGGGCCGTGGGGGTGGGCTCCGGCACGGGGACAGTCACCGCTGCAGGGGGAAATCAAATGTGACACCCCCCGACCCCCATGCCTGGGGGCATCTGGCCCCGCCGGGCTGGGGTGGTGGGACCCCCAGCCCCATGGAGTGAGGGGGATGGGAAGGGGGCTGGGACCCCCGGCAGAGGGGCTGGGACCCGCGACATGACATGGGCATGGGGCTGGGACCCCCGGCGGAGGGGCTGGGACCCGTGGCATGTCATGGGGAGGGGGCTGTGACCCACAGTGGAGGGGCTAGGACCCCCAACGCAGGGGCTGTGACCCACGGCATGACATGGGGCTGGGACCCCTGTCAGAGGGTCTGGGACCCGCGGGATGACATGGGCATGGGGCTGGGACCCCCGGCAGAGACTGGGACCCTCAGCACTATGAGGGGCTGGGACCCCCGGCGGAGGGTCGGGCACCCACCGGGGCAGGGGGGGCTGCGGCAGTACTGGCTGTCGGTGCGGGGTCCCTCGCAGTCGGGGCTGGTGCAGCTGCGCTGGCGTGTGGCCACCCCCAGCCCCCCGCAGGAGGGCGAGCAGGGCCCCCAGGGCCCCCAGGGCCCGAAGCCCCAGGCCCGCCGGCAGCCTGGCATGGCCTTGCACCGCAGCCGCCCCCGCTGGCACGTGCTGTGGGCGGCAGCCGTCAGGTCGGGGGGGGGTCTGGGTGCCGGGACAGGGGACTGGGTGCTGGGGCAGGGGGCTGGGTGCCGGTGTGGGTGCTGCACTCACCAGTTGCTGCAGGCCATGAGCAGGGTGGCCCCTGAGGGCAGCTCCTGGCCTGGGGTGAGGAGGGGTCCGGGGGGGCCTGTGGTGGGGGCCGAGCCGTTGCGCAGCTCCTCCAGCAGCTCCGCTGGCAGCTCGCAGGGGCACTCCTGCACACCCCGGGCACCCATGTCCAGGGACACCCATGTCCAGGTGCACCTACCACCCCAGGGAGCACCCACCACCCCAGGAGAACCCATGGCCAGAGGGCACCCACCACCCTGGGGGGCACCCACCACCCTGCGGGGTACCCATGGTCCTGGGGGGCACCCAGTCTCCCCAGGGAGCACCCATCCACCAACCCAGGCAGCACCCATGAACTTCAGGAGCCCCCCCAGCCCTGGGATTCCCCCTCCCACCAGGTAGCATCCATGACCCCCAGGTAGCACCCACCACCCCAGGACCTCCCCCGCCGTACCCCCCCCAGCAGGGCCCAGCCCCCAAGGCTGTCCCACAGGGAAGGGTTGAGGGGGACATGGCACCTTGGGGTGCCGGGGCTCACCGCGAGGCAGGTGCCACGGTGCAGGTAGGTGCCGGGGGGGCAGTGGCACCCCTCCTGGCAGGCCCCCCCGGCGCAGCCCACCTGGCCGGCCAGATGAGCGCAGCTGTAGGGGCAACCCTCGCCCTGCTGGCACTCGCGGTACAGCCGCCCTGCCGGGCAGCCTGCCTCTGCACCAGCACCGGGACTCAGCACCACGCTGCACCCACAGGCCATGGGGCAGGGGTATGGACAGTGCCGTGGGGCAGTGCCATGGGGCAGGGCACACTCACCGCGGCACACGTGGGTGTTGCAGAGCTGGCTCTGCAGGCCGAACCCCGGGCACGCTGGGCGCTGGCACTGCCGCCGCCGCAGCCGCTCGCCACCGCCACAGGACACGCTGCAGGGCCCCCACGGCGACCAGGTGCCCCACAGGGACCCCTCACCCCACGGGGCTCCCGTGCCCCACGGCACCTCTGCGGACACGGGAGGCAGAGCCGGGTGGCACCGGGGGCAGCATCGGTGCCAACACCAGCCCTGGCACTCATGGCCTTGGGGAAGGGGCCAGGGGTCCGCTCAGCCCCACTGCATCACCTGGCACAGCATGGCATGGCACAGCATGCACCACACTGTGCCACACCATGCTGCACAGCACAGTAGCACTGCTTGTTGCCACATGGCACCACGTAGCACTGCATGGCACCCCACACCGCATGGCATGGTGTGACACTGCATGGCACCCCACACCGCATGGCACTGTGTGACACTGCCACACAGCACTGCGCAGCATGGCAGCTGGAGGCACAGCCTGCTGGCACATGGCACCGTGTGGCACCTATGTCACCTCCCTGCTCCACATGGCACCGTGCCATACCCAGGTGGCACTGCCCTGCAGGGACCCCCAGTGCAGGGATCCCCACCGCAGGAACCCCCATGCCAGGGCATGGACCCCCCCAGCACCCCAGGACCCCCACCCAGCGCCAGTGTCCCCGCTCTACTGGGCCCCAGTGTCCCTGGCGGTGCCAGGTGGGGGGTCCCGGTGTGGAGATCCTGGTGTGGAGGTGCTGGTGCCTGCGCTGGTGCCCGTCCCAGTGGCCCCCCCAGTGTGGGGGTCCCAGTGCCCACCTGGTGCCCGGCCGGTGCCCACACCAGTGCTGCAGGGCTCCTGGCACTCCCGCACCTCCCGGGGCTCCCCGGCACAGGGGGCTCCACCGGCCGCTGCTGGGGGGTTGGTGGGTGACCTGCAGGAAAGCACCGTCCGTGGGGCAGGACCCCCGTGAGGGAGGACCCGTGTGGGGCAGGTCCCCCCGTGATGCAGGACCCGCATCCCGCTGGGTCAGGGCCATCCCGCTGGGGCAGGACACCCCTGCCATGGGGCAGGACACCCCGCCGTGGGGCAGGACGCCCGTGGGGCAACCCCCGGCCCTACCTGAACCTCTCCTGCAGCCCCACGCCGCAGCCGCAGCGGCTCCAGGGCGACCACGAGGACCAGCCGCAGTCCACGGCGCACGTCACGTTCTCGCATGTCACCGCCCCGTCGCGACAGACGCTGGGGGGAGCGGGGGGGCTCAGCAGCGGGGCGGCCGGGCCCCCGGGGGTCGGGGGACGGGGTCGGGGGGGGTCTCACCACCGGCGGCAGCCCCGCTGGAAGCGCTCCCCGGGCAGCCGCTGCTCCCGCGGCAGGAGGCACCGGCAATCGTGGGCGCCCACGCAGCCGCCGTCCTGCAGGTACAGCCCGGGGGGGCACCGGCAGCCTGCCCCGCGCCTCAGCCCCCGCGGGACCCCCGGGACCCCCCTGCTCCTCAGCTCCTGCCCCACGCCTCAGCTCCCGCGGGACTCCCGAGACCCCGCGGGACCCCCCCGCGCCTCAGCCCCTGCCACGGGACCCCCCCGCGCCTCAGCCCCCGCGAGACCTCCGAGACCCCCCAGAGCCCCCCGCGCCTCAGCCCCCGCGGGGACCCCCGGGACACCCGCGGGACCCCAGCCCCTGACCCATGCCTCAGCCCCTGCGGGGACCCCCGGGAGCTCCCCGTGCCCCCCAGCCCCCTGTGACCCCTGGGCCCCCCACCCACCGTGCCTCAGTCCCATGGACCCCCCTGCCCCTGCCGTACCAGTGACACCCCCCTTGTGTACCCAACCTCCCCCAGCACCCCGTTGTGCCCCAAGCCCCGCACTGTGTCCCCAAAGCCCCTGCTGTGCCCCCCGTGCCCCCCGCCCCCCGTGCCCCCCGCACCGTGCTGGCAGGGGCTCGGGCAGGTGCCGTTGCCGCTCAGGTCCCCGCAGGTCTGGGGGCAGGGGGGCACTCGCCCCGCCTCGCACCCCCCCGCCGGCACAAACACCATCTGGGGGCTGCAGGCTGGGGGGCAGCAGGGACCTCAGCACTGTGGGGCTCCCCTCGGCCCCCCGGCCCCCCCGCCCCCCGGTACCTGGGGGGTCCCCGCAGGGGTGCAGGTTGCAGGGCTGTGTCTGGAGGGCCCCCCCGGGGCACGGCTGTCCCCCGTTCTTGGCGGGGGGGTCGCTGCAGCTCCGCGCCCGGCTCCGCACACCACCGCCGCACGCGGCGTCGCAGGGGGACCAGGGCTCCCAGGCCGCCCACCCGCCGGGCACTGGGGGGAGGCGGGGGGACAGCGGGGGGCAGGCACACCCTGCACCCTCCTGCCCCTCACCGCGGGCATGGCCCCCCCCCAACACCCCGCAGTCAGGGACCCCTCAGCCAGCCTGGGGATGGTGCGGGGGTCCCAGCCCAGGGGGGTCCTGGCTTGTGGTTGGGGGGCCCAGCCCAGGGATGGGGGTCCCGGCCTGTGATGGGGGTCCCAACCCATAACAGGGGGCCCGGCCCATGATGGCAGTCCCAACACATAATGGGCGTCCTGGCCCACAGTGGGGGTCCCAACACCGGGGTGGGGGGTCCCAGCCCAGGGCGGGTCTCAGCCCGTGATGGGGGTCCCGGCTTGCGAGAGGCGTCCCAGCCTGGGGGGGGTCCTGGCTCGTAATTGGGGTCCCAGCCCAGGCACAAGGGTCCCAACCCCTAATGGGGGTCCCAGCCCGTGGGGGTCCTGGCCCGTGAGGGGGGGGTCCCAGCCCGGGATGTCCCAGCCCGGGGTGTCCCAGTGCGGGGGGCCGGGCAGAGCGGGAGCGGGTACCTGGGCAGGCGCGGAGGAAGCAGGGGCGGGTGTCGGGGCGGGGGCGGGCACAGCCTCCCCCGGGCAGGTCCCGCCGCCGCAGGGTGACCCCTAGCCCGCAGGAGCGCGAGCAGGGACCCCAGCTGCCCCAGGGCGACAGGGCGCACTCGGCTGGGGGGGCGGGCGGGGGTCAGGGCTGCGGGGGAGGGGGGGCACCCCGCGTTTCGGGGGTCCCCAGCCCCTACCCTCGGGTCCCCAGCCTCAGAACCCCAGCCCCAGTGCCCCCCAGCTCCCCGCCCCTCCAGGGCAGCGTAGACAGGGACACAAGCGCCGGCGGGGCCGGGGCGGGGGGCGGTGGGGCCGGACACACCGGGATGGGGGGACAGGGCACTGCGGGACGCAGGGGGCAGGACACAGCGGGACAGGGTGGGTGGGTCCCCCCCCCGGCCCCGTCCCACAGCCGCGCTCGTCGGAGCCCTCGGAGCCGTCGGGGCGCCCGTCGCAGCGGCTCTCGGGGTGGGGGCAGGCAGCGCCCGCTGCCGCAGGGGACCCGCGGGGGTGGGCAGGGGGACCCAGAGGGCCAGCCCCACGGCACCCTAACCCACGGCGCCCCCAGCCCCACGGCCCGGAGCCGGGGCGCTGCTCCCCCTTGGCCCCTGCTGTGCCCGCCGAGGGGGCCGTGCCCACCCCACATCCCACACCTGGGGTCCCCTCACCTGGGGGGGTCGCCGGGGGGACCCCCGGCAGAGCCTGGGAGGGCAGCGCCGGGAGCCATGGGGGGAGGGCGGAGGGTGTCCCCCCGGGGGGGGCCGGTGCCAGTCGGCAGGGTGCTGGGGGGTGTCGGGGTGCCTGGCATCCCAGTGGGGGGGGCACCGCTCAGCTCCGGCTGCCCAGACCCCCCCAGGGCAGCTGCTGCCGACTCCGTGACCCCCGGTACTGTGGGACTGCTGGGTCCAGCTGGGGGGGGGGGGCTTTGCCTCAGTGGGGGGCTGGGGGGGGAGCTCGGCCCCCAGCTGCCCTGGGGGGAGGCAGGACAGGTTGGGGTGGGTGGGAGAGTTCCCTGGTAGCCTCCACGCCTGCACGCAGAGACCCGATGAACTGGGGGGGCACAGTCCCCAGCCCAGAGCCCCCCCATTTCAGCCCCCCCAGCCCAGAGCCCCCCGAGCTCAAGGCCCCCCAGCCCCCAGCCCCCCCAGATCAGACCCCTCTCAGCCCAGAGCTCCCCAAGCCCAGGATCCCCATCCCAGAGTCCCCCCATCCCAGGACCCCCCTGGCTACCCCCCAGGGCCCCCCAGGCTCTGCCCCCCCTGCCCCACAGCAGGTACCTGGAGGGGTGGGCTCGGTGTGTTTGGGGGCCAGCTGGGCGCCCACCCTGGGGGACAGCTGTGAGGGCACAGACAGGGTCACCTGCTGCCGCCCTGGCCACCCCCAGCCCCCCCAGCCCCTCAGCTCACCACGGTCGGTGGCACCGATGGCGGCTGGATGCTTGGTCCCAGCACACTGGCTGCCGCGGGGCTGGAAGAAGCAAATCCGGTGATTAGGGGTCGCACCCCCCCCCCCTCCCCCCTCCCCTCAGACCCCCATCCTGATGCTGGTACCTGCTGGTGCCGGGGGTCTGGCAGCCGGCCTCGTCGGTGCCATCGGCACAGTCGGTGACACCATCGCACCTCTGGGATGTTGCCAGGCAGCTGCCCGAGCCTGGACAGGCCAAGTGGGGTGGGGGGCACGGCCCAGGCACCGGGGGGGTCACCAGGGGGGCCAGCCCTACGGGGGGACAGTGGCGTCACCGTGGCACAGACACCTGCACTGCAGCCACGTCAGCACCAGCACTGAGCTGGGCTGCGGGCACTGTGGGGGGGCAGAGGCGGGGGGAGGGGGCTTGGGGGGACTCGGGGTGTCCCCATACCAGAGGGGCAGCCCAGCAGCTCAGCGTGCAGGGCGATGCGGGGCAGGGGGTCCTGGGGGAGGAGGCGGACGTGCCGTGCCTGCACCATGCGGCCCAGCAGCCACACCGCCGGCGTGCTGGGGTCCGGGGGTCCCTGGAACAGCTGGGGGGCATGGGGGGGGGGGGGACGGGGACAGGCAGTGGTGTGCAGGCAGGGATGGGCAGTGGGGCACTCACACACCCGTGGTGCACCGGCACCCAGCCCCACAGCACCCACCCCACAGCACCCTGGCCCATGGTACCCAGCACCATGGCACCCCCAAACCCCTACACCCACGACACCCAGCCCCACAGCACCCCGACCCACAGCACCCCTACACCCATGGCATCCCCAGCACCATGGCACTCCTGACCCACAGCATCCAGACCCACAGCATCCCCAGCCTCATGGCACCTCTGACTTACAGCACCCCAACCACACAGCACCCCAGCCCTATGGCACCTACAGCTCCACGGCACTCAGCCCCGTGGCACCCCGGCCCCACAGCACCCAGCCCCACAGCCAGCTGGTGGTGACCTGGTGGTAGCGGTGCCAGTGGGTGCCGTTGGTGCTGAACTGCAGCAGGAAGGTGCTGCTGAAGGTGTCGGCACGGCCGGTCCCCTGCACCAGCACCCCTGCCAGGGCACAGCACGGCACGTGGTGGCACACGATGGCACACTGTGGCACATGGTGGCACCACTAGCAACCAGCCTGGCAGGCAGTGCGGTGACCCACCAGTGATGTTGGTGGGCTCCAGCAGGTCCAGCTGCAGGATGGGGGGTGCGGAGGGCAGTGCCGGGTAGGTGCCATCTGCGGGGGCCCAGCCCCACAGTCCCTGGCTGGGGGAGATGCCGGGCAGCCGGGTGATGCGGGCGAGGGTCCCTGCCAGCTCCCGGGGGGTGGCACCGAGTGGGTGGTAGCAGGGGTCTGCAGGATGGAGGGTGCAGGGTTGGGGGGCGCACACCCTGTCGCAGCCGGCAGCCCTGCAGGGAGGGGGCTCACTTACCACTGAGGGAAGGCAGCGGGAAGGTGAGGAGGGGGCTGCTGGGGGGCTCTGTCGTCAGCATGGGAGGGACAGCTGTCCCGTTGTCACCTGCAGAGGGACAGCCACCATGCCACGGTGCTGGGGTAGCCCGCCCCCAGAAGGGCACCGTCGGTGGGACCCCCTCAGCCATGGCACCTGCTCCCCCCAACTCACCTGCCAGGGCGCAGAAGCAGCAGGAGTCCCCACGGCCCTCCACCAGCACCTGGCCCTGGGGGGGACACCGCCACCATCACCACCACCGCCACCGTCACTATCACCGGCTGGGTGGGTGCCCCCCATGGGATGCCGCAGCACTCACCGGGGGGCAGCCAGTGGCGCGGTGTGGGCAGTACGACGAGCAGCGGACAGCCAGGGTGGGCAAGCACTGGCAGACGTGGCAGGGCCCCCCGCGCCAGCGCTCTCCCAGTGCATGCCGCCGGCCCTGGTGCTGGCACTGCCGGCACGGTGCTGTGTGGCACCTGCGGGACGGGGGTGTTGGGGGACAGGCGGTGTCACAGGAGAGGGGGCGTCGTCAGGGAGCCCACCCGCCTGCCCACCCACCATCTCACCGGCGGGCCTTGCGGTAGATGCCACGGCACTGCTGGCCACCACCGCGCCGGCTGGGGTTGGTGGGGCTGCGGAAGGACCACTGGACACTCTGGGCACCGCAGGGACCTGGGCACTCGCCCCACGCCGACCACGCTGACCAGCCACAGTGCACTGCCAGCACGGGGGGCATGGGGTCACAAGGGGTCCCGCCGCCCCTTCCTGCTGGCGCAGTGCCGCCACGTGCTGGGACCCACCGGTGCAGTCGGGGTTCTGGCGGCAGCGCCGCAGTTGCCCGTCCAGGCAGGTGCAGAGGCGGCAGTTCACCTTCACCAGCTGCCCCGGCCGGTGCCACAGCCCCCCAGCCTGGCACGGGCACTGCCGTGGGCGCACACACCGGCCGCCAGCGTCCAGCACCAGCCCCGCTGCGCACCAGCACCCTGCCACAGCCGGTGGGTGGGTGGGTGCGCTGCGACTGGCCCCTCGCCTGCCCCAAGATGAGGGGTCTCCCAGGGTCTCCGCAGCCCCCCATGTCCCCCCACTCACCGGGGTGGCAGGGTTGGTCCTTCCGGCACTTGATGCCAGCGGCGAGGTCGGCGCAGGATGCAGGGCAGGGGGCACAGGGCCAGGGCCGCAGTCCCCCGGCGCAGGCAGAGGTGTTGGAGCAGCCCCCCAGCTCGCAGGCTCCTGGAGCAGGGGGAGCAGGGTCAGCCTCATGGAGCCCACCCACACAGAGAATGCACCCATCCCACTGGGACGCCCTACCCCACGGAGCCCACCTGCCCCACAGGTAACCCCTGCCCCATGGAGCCCACCCACCCATGGAACACACCCACCCACAGAGCCCACCCATCCCACTGGGACACCCCTGCCCCATGGAACCCACCCACACATGGAGCCCATTTTTCGCACTGGGACCTCACACCCCATGGACCCTACCTGTCCCACTGGGACCCCCATTTTGTGGAGCCCACCCGACCCATGGAGACCACCGACCCATGGAGCCCAACCATCCCACAAGGACCCTCTGCCCCACTGGGATCCCGCTGCCCCACAGAGACCCCCAGCCACAGAGACCCCTGCCTGCTGGGACCCCTGCAGCCCCCTTGCCCCACCAGCACCCACCCATTTCGAGGGCGGCAGGGGCCACCCCGGGCAGCTCGGTGCAGTGGCGACCGCCGTTCTGGGGGGGCTGGCAGCCGCGCTGCCGCAGCCGCACCCCACTGCAGCCTCCCGTGCAATTGGACCATGTCTCCCACTCACCCCAGGCACCGTCCACTGCGGGCAGGGGGAGGTGTGAGGGGGGGCAGCCCCCACCCGCACCCCCTGCCTGCACCCTGACTCCAGCACTGCGGTGGTGGGGTGCTCTACAGAGATATCCGGGTTTTCTAGGGGATATTGGGGTCCCTGAGGGGGGTATGGGGGTTCCAGAGGGGGGTGGTGCAGTGCCAGAGGGGCGTATTGGGGTGCCCCGGGGAGTACTGAGGTCTCAGAGGGGGGTACTGGGGCACCCCAGGGGGTAATGGAGTGCCCCACTGGAGACTGGGGTGGTCTAGGGGGATATCAGGGTGCTCTAGGGGAGCACTGTGGTGTCCCTGAGGTGTGCTGGGAATGCCCATGGGAATCCCCAAACCCTCCCAGCAGCCTCAGCCATGGGAACCCCCAAACTCCCCGGCATCCCAGCCATGGGAAACCCCCATGGGAACCCTCAAACTCCCCCTGCAGCCCAGCCATGGGAACCCCCAACCCACTGGCACCCCAGCCATGGGACCCCCCATGGGGACACCCAAACTCCCCTAGCAGCCTCAGCTATGGGAACCCTCGAATTCCCCTGGCACCCCAGCCATGGGACGCCCCATGAGAACCCCCCCTGCACCCCGGCCATGGGAACACCCCATGGGCACCCCAAAGCCCTTGGCACCCCAGCCATGGGAGCCCCCAGCCCCCCCCTGGCATCCCAGCTGCAGGGTCCTCTGGTCTTCCTTGGCCGCCCCCAGACCCCCCTGAGCCCCCTGCCCCCGGGGCTCACCGGGGCAGGCAAGGCTGAAGCACTGCTGCTCCTGCATGGCGTGGCCGTGACACCGGTGCAGCACACCAGGCCGGTGCTGGTGGCAGCTCCGCATGCGCCGCTGCAGGCCAGGGCCACAGGAGCGGCTGCAGTCCCCCCAGGGCCCCCAGGGCCCCCAGACCCCACAATCCCGCTCGTCGCGGGGGGGGCCCCCCCGGGCCCCACAGTCCGGCACCCCATCGCACACCTGTGGCACCACAGCGATGCTGAGCTGGGGACCTGAGGGGCCTCGTGGCAGCTCCGGGTAAGGCAGGGGTCCCCCATGCTCCCCCATACCTGCTGGAAGGCTAGGCACTCCCCCTCCCCGCAGGCAAATTCCACACAGGGACCCCCTGTCCGGTTGCTTCCACCAGCGGGGATGTGTCTCTCTGCAGAGGGCACATGGGGTGGCTGTGGTGGGGTGGCCGCAGCCCCCTGCCACAGCCCCCCTCTCCTTGCTGGGGAGCCCCTCACCACAGGCCAGCTCGTCTTCTCCGCGGGGACAGTCGGGGGCACCGTTGCAGACCCGCGAGGCGTTGAGGCACACACCGTCGGCACAGGTGAAGTGCCCCAGGCACGATGGGATGGCGGTGGAGCCTGCACCAGGCACCATCAGGCACAATGCCGCACAGGGACCCCCCAGAGCGTCCCACCGTGCTGGGTGTCACTGGGGTTGGGGACACCAGAGGGACCCCCAAGAGCATCCCACCTTACTGGGGGTTGCCACGGAAAGAGACACTGGGGGACACCCCAGGAGCATCCCACCATGCTGGGGGTCAGCAGGGAGGGGGACACCAAGGGGACCTCTCGGGAGCACCGCACCATGCTGAGGGTCACCGGAGGGAGGGACACTGGGGGGGGCTCCCACCATGCTGGGTGCCACCAAGGAGGGGGACACCACGGGGATCCCCACTGCAGCTCACCACAGTGGTCAGGGCTCTCGTCGGAGTGGTCATGGCAGTGGGGGACACCGTCGCAGAGGTGGCTGTAGGGGACGCAGCCGGTGCCATGGGCACAGGGGAAGTGGCCGGGCTCGCAGCCGCCATCGCAGCCCAGCTCATCGCTGCCGTCGGGGCAGTCGGCCTCGCCATCACAGAGCCAGCCCCGCGGTGCGCACTCCCCACTGCCGCAGGCAAAGGCGGAGGGGCCGCACGCTGGTGCTGCGGTGGTGGGTCACCATGGGGTGGCAGGTCCCTGGCGTGCCTCGCGCCCACCTGCTGCCATCCCGGCGCTCCTGGCACCATGCTGGCGCAGGGTGGGGGGAAGCTGTGCGGGACCCCTGGGACCAGCCCCCCTTACCTGCCGAGGCGTTGGCAAGGGTGGTGGGCACAGCAGCAGGCAGTGCCGCCGCGCACCCTGCCGCGCTCTCGTCCCAGCCGTCCCGGCAGTCGCGGATGCCATCACACACGGCGTCCTCGCCAATGCAGGAGCTGTCAGGGCAGGGCAGCTTCCCGGGGGCGCAGGTCACCCGGTCTAGGGGGGCGGAACTCAGTCCCATGGGGCGATGCTGCTGCAGGCAGGGGGTCCCCAGCGTGGGGGGCTCAGCCCCGTGCCCCTCACCTGGGCAGAAAGCCTCATCTGTGCCATTGGCGCAGTCATGGTGGCCGTCGCAGATGGCGGAGGGGGGCAGGCACCGGGTGTCAGGGCACTGGACGTG
Organism: Falco biarmicus; assembly: GCF_023638135.1. Taxonomy (NCBI): domain Eukaryota; kingdom Metazoa; phylum Chordata; class Aves; order Falconiformes; family Falconidae; genus Falco; species Falco biarmicus. Next base: position 62,092,055 of record NC_079291.1, on the reverse strand, counting down.
GCCGGGGGGGCAGATGCAGCCGCGCTCGTCACTGAAGTCACCGCAGTCGTCGTGGCCGTCGCAGCGATGGGGGTAGGGCACACACCGGCCCACTGCACAGCGGAACTCACCCGCCTCACAGCTCGGGCTGCAGCCTGTGACCGTGGCACCATCAGGGCCTCCTACAGACCCCCAGGGTGGGGGGCTCACACCCCTCACTGTGGGGCTCAGCCCCCCTGCTGTGGGGCACGGACCCCCAGGGATGGGGGCTCAGGGACCCCCACCGTGAGGCTCAGACCCTCTTGCCCTGGGGCACAGCCCACCCACAGCTCACTCCTGCACTCCACCTCTCTGGGACCCTCACAATACCCCGCAGCTCCCCGGGACCCCCGAGCGCAGCCATGGGGCCACTCGCCTGCCTCGTCTGAGTCATCAGTGAAGCCACAGTCCAACTCCCCATCGCAGACGCGCTGCGGGGGGAGGCAGTGGCCACTGGCACAGCTGAACTCGGGGGGCACGCAGGCGGCAGGGGGGCAGCCAGCCTCATCGGAGCCGTCAGGGCAGTCGGGCATGCCGTCGCAGCGGGCAGCCCAGGCCAGGCACTGCCCGCTGGCGCAGCGGTGCTGGTGTGGGGCACAGCGTGGAGCGCACAGCTCGTCCGAGCCATCCTTGCAGTCCTCCTCGTCATCGCAGACCCAGGCACCCGGCACGCAGCGCCCGTCGGCATGGCAGGCAAACTCCCACTCGGCACAGTGCGGCTCAGGCTGGCACGGCTCCGGTGAGGATGGGCAGTGCCACCCACCCACCATGCATGTGCTGTGGGGACGGCAGCGGCTCAGCCCCGCAGTGACACCTGATGGCCTGGCGTCCTGACAGGCACTGGGTGGCTGTGCTGGCACAGTGCCATGTGCCAGGCGTAGACTCACCAGTTCTTGCAGCCCTGCTGCACCGTGGCACCGGCTGGGAAGGCGAAGCCATCCCAGAAACATGGGCACGCGGTGGGCTCAATGCAGCCGCCCTCTGCCAGCAGGGAGGGGATGTGTTGGGACACAGTGACCTGGCCAAGCCAGGCTGAGCTGCTGGCACCCCACGCTGGTCATGAAGCCGGGGGGAACCCAGCACCGTGGAGCTGGGGGCTGGGAGGGGCTTGGTGCAAGGTGGGCACAGAGCCCCATGCCCAGGTGGGGGCATGCACAGTTTAGGGTGGCCCTACACCAGCCCCACGCCAGTCCCATGCTGGCCCCAGGCCACTCCATGCCAGCCCCACACTGTCCCCATGCCACACCATGCAGCCCCACACCAGCCCCCCCAGGTCACACTCCAGCCCCACATCAGTTCCATGCCAGCCCCATGCCGCTGCCAGGCCTCACCATGCAGGACCCTCCCCGGGGGGCAGAAGCACCCCTCCAGGCAGGACAGCCCCTGGCAGTGCTCGGGGGGCTCCCGGCCGAGGTCACGGCAGGTGGGGGGGCAGGGGGGGCCGCAGGCGCTGTACTCCAGCCCCCGGTCACACTGCAGGGCTGGAGACAGTGGGGCTGAGTCAGGCAGGGATCCCCTGCCCCACAGCCACCTGCACCCCCTGCCTCGCCAGGAGCCCACAGACCGCGGCCGGGACTCACGGCACAGCTCCTGGCTCCTCCATCGGACGTGGACGCCACGCCGGCCGCACTCCTCAGCATAGGCAGCAATGGCCGTGCACAGGCACTCGCAGTCCCCCCCAGAGTCGCAGCTGCCATCACAGTGTGGTGGGTGGGCGCCAGGTCCAGTGGGATGGGGGTGGTGGGACACCCCCTGCCACATCCCATGCAGGGACCCACTGCCCATTGCTGACACTTACCCGCAGGCGTCGAAGACGCACCAGTCGTAGAAGCGCTGGCATGGCACCGTGTCGTGGCACGGCGCAAAGAGCCGCTGCCGGAGGATGCTGCAGCGCCTTCTGGCCCACGTCGCCCTGTGGGGGCTCTCCTGGGGGGCCAGTGACACTGTCACATGCCATCCTTTGGCCAGCCGGGCACCGGGGCTGCCCCCTGACACTGCCCCCCCCCCCCAGCCACCCTGGGTCCCTGTCCCTGTCCGTACGGTGCAGGGGTGCCGCACATCAGTGCTGTCGACCTCGGGACAGAGCAGGCTGAGGCGCCAGGAGTTGCCAAAGAGTGGGGCGGTGGGCTCCAGCACCCCTTGCCGGCTGGTGAAATCGTTCTCGGTATCGCCGTCGAAGTTGCCACAGAGCCCAGCCACGCGGCCCCGGTGCTGTGGTTCCAGCCGGACGTACACCCGTGTGCCTGGCATGGCACGGCATAGCGCTTGGCACCAGTGGCACAGCTGGCCTGGGGACCCTTCTGGACCCCCACCCCCAGCAGGGCTCACCTCCATCCCAGAGCACCGCCAACCCCAGGCGGGAGACGAGGAGGAGGAGGAAGAGGCCGGCGCGCTCCAGAGTCAGCCCGGTCCCACTGTAGACTTTGGGGGGTCGGACTGAGATCCCGTTCACCGTCACACCCCTCCCTGCCAGCACAGGGTGAGCCATCAGCAGCGGTGACCTCCAGCACACCCCCATCCCCCACCCCCGTGCTCCCCTGGCCACTCACCCCTCAGCATGTGCACCACAGTGTTGCCCGTCACCACCACCACCGACTTGGTGCAGGTGACGCCGCTGGTGCCACAGGGGACATTCTCGGCGGTGACAGTGAAGAGGCCGGTGGTCTCGCGTGCCAGCAGGTACTCGCAGTCCCCCGGGAAGGAGAAGGCTCGCCCATCAAAGGTGATATAGTGGGGGTCCCCTGTGGCCACACAGGTCCCCGCACACTCCTCCTGGCCGCAATGCCAATGCTGCTGCCGGCACACGCTGTGGGGGACAGAGCTGAGCACCACTGCAGCACCCACCGTGTCACTGGGGAGGGGCGAGGGGGGCTCACCAGGTGTTGCAGTCCCGGATGATGGTTGCGTTGGGGCGGTACAGCTGCCCACCGTGGTGGCAGGGACACTCCTCGGGGGACACACAGCGCCCATCCTGCCAGTGCGAGACACCCTGGTAAGCAGGGCCTGGGGGGCAGCAGGGGCAGCCAGCCCCCCTGGGGCATGGGGGCTCTGGGCAGGCACCAGCAGAGGGGCTCGGAACCCCCCGGGCTGGGACCCCCCCAGTGCCCTTCGCCAGCCCTCCACATCCCTAACGCCCCCCAGTCGCTGGCCTCCTGCCTCCCTGGTCCTCCCTGCCCAGCTCTCCTGACACCCCAACTTCTGCAGCCCCCTGGGAGTGCCCCTCCTGGAGGGGGTCACCCACCAGGAAGAGGGTGCCAGGGGGGCAGACGCAGCCATCAGCGATGCCGGTGCAGGTGCCATTGGGCTCGGAGCTGTCACAGCGGCGCAGGCAGGATCCTGGGGCGTGAACCAGCCCTCCAGGGCAGAGGGCAGTCATGGGGCAGGGGGCTTCAGCACAGCGCCAGGACCCACTGGCACAGACGCTGCAGGGAGGGGATGTGGTGAGGGCAGCCCCTCAGCACCCCCTGGCCCAGGGAGCCCCCACCCTGCAGGCCCCATGCTGGAGTCCCTGCATCCCCTTCATATCCCATCCCCATCCCATCCCCATCCCATCTCCATCCCATCCTGTTTTATCCCCATTCCATCCCATCCTGTCCCATCCTCATCGCCTTCCCATCCCATCCCCATCCCCATCCCATCCCATCCCATCCCATCCCATATCCCCCCTCCCCAGCAGAGCTGCCCTGGGCGTCTCCCAGCTCCAAGCCACCTCCCTGTGCGAGCCATGACGGGGGCCGGGCCGGGCTCTTTGTTGGTGGCGCCGGTGCCTGGTGGCAGGGACATTCAATGAAAGCCGCCTATCCCGCGGTGCTGTCCCAAACGGGCCGTAGGAGGATTTCATCAGATGTCTCCTGCCACTGCCATGTCCCTCCACACTGGAGTGGCATCCCTTGTCCTGCCAGGCCCCTGCCACCTGCCGTGTCCCCACCCTGGTCCCTGTCACCCCCTGGGCGCTGGCTGGGCCACACACCAGGTGCTGCAGCCACGGCGGATCTGGCTGCCGGGAGGGTAGAGCTCGGTGCCACGCTGGCAGGGGCAGGTGCCCGGTGGGACACACTGCCCATCCTGGGCCAGCACCAGCCCGGCAGGGCAGTTGCAGCCGGGGACACAGAGCCCCCCCAGGCCGGGGCAGGGGCCGGCCCCATCCAGGTGCAGCTCGGCACAGCTCTGGCTGCAGGGATGACCGCACTCCAGGTACTGCTGCCCGCCGCTGCATGGCATGCCTGCGGGGACAGGGATGGGGACATCGCTTATGGTGGCATCCCTGCTGTGCCCTGGCCTTCCGCCTGCACCCTCAGCACCTAGCCCCTCGCATCTGGTGGCAGCATCCCTTTCCCATTACATCTCATCCCCATTCTGTCTTCATTCCATCCCCATCCCCATCTTCATCCCATCCTATTCCCATTCCCATCCCCACCTCCATCCCCACCCTATCCCACCCCATCCCCATCCCCACCCCATCCCCAATCCCATCCCATCTCCATCCCATTCCCATCCTCATTCCCGTCCCCATCTCCAACCCATCCCACCCCACACTCACCGCAAAAGCTCTGGTTCCTCCAGGTGAGCACGGCTCCCTCCTGGGCGCAGCGCTGGGCGTAGGCAGCCAGCACAGGGCACAGGCAGTGCTGCCCACCCCGGCAGCTGCAGGCATCATGCAGGCAGAGCTGGAGGAATGGCTCCGGCTCCACAACCTGGTGACAGGGCTGGGGGCAGGAGGGACAGGTTGCGACATGGCACTGGCACTCAGCATCCCTGCTGGCACCAGGCACAGGGCACGCAGCAGGGGGGTGGGGGGGGCACTGGGCACCTGGAAGGCAGGGCCATACAGCACGGCACAGGAGGCCTCGGCGAGCTCCCGCCGCCCGGCAAAGGCACTGCAGGGGTCAAGGGGGAAGGGCCCGAGTGCTGGGCAGTCACCAGCCACCCGATACTTGTTGGCGAAGGCAGTGATGCTGGTCTCCACGTCACCTGCTGGTGTGGTGAACTCATCCTGCTGGTTCCAGTTGTAGGTGCCGCAAAGCCCCCGCACCTGCCGTGGTGGCACATGGCTCAGGATGCGCTCCTGGGACCCCTGCAGCCAGGGCGCGTCCCACTGGACCCCAGTACCATGGTGGTGATATGGCACAGCCAGCAAGTGGGGCTCACCTTGCCAGCAAAAGTGGGCTGGAGGGTGATGTAGGTGGCAGGGGTCTCCAGCCCCCAGAGGACGTGGGCCCCCAGGGTCTGGAGCAGCAGGAAGGAGGAGGACGCCCTGCGCACGCTCAGCTCGGCACCGGCAAAGGGCAGTGTCACCTCCCGCCCGTCCACCGTCACCTCGCCTGCACCAGGAGAGCTGGGGCATGTCAGGTCACAGCCACTGGGCTGGCACCCAGCACCCCGTCACGGAGTGGGGATGGTCCCCAAGGGTCACCTGTGCCACGGAGGTGGGTGGTGGTCTGGCGGGAGCTGACGGAGAGGGACCGGAGGCAGCCGAGGGGCCAGTGGCCATTGCAAGCCTCGTACTCGGCTGTGATCAGCAGCTGCCCCTCTGCAAAGTCCTTGGGGGGAGAGACCCCAGTGAGTACCCCTGTGCCACCGTCCGCTGGGGCAGAGTCCCCTCCCCAGGTCCCCACCACCACAGCCCCCACCCTGGCCAGCGTGGCAGCCACCCTCACCTGCACCAGGGTGTAGGCGCAGGTGCCATGGAAGGAGAAGTGCCGGCCATCAAAGGTGATGTAGTGGCGGCCCCCCAGCACCATGCACTCCCCCGGGCACCGCTCCTGGCTGCAGAGCCAGCGGCCGCCATGGCACGTGCTGTGGGCACAGGAGGGGACACTGGGCTCACCGGGGCAGACGGGGACACGCCGCAGCCACTGTGCCTCCCACCACACCGGGCATGGACATGTGGGCGCTTGCCCTGCACCCCAAACACTGGGGTGCGATGGGCGCTGCACCCATCTGTAGGGTGCAGAGACCCTGGCAGGCAGTGCAGGATCAGTGCTGGCACCCTGGCATTGCTTACCACTGGTTGCAGCGCTGGCGGATGCTCTGGCCTGGGGCGTAGCGCTGGCGGCGGTGGTGGCAGGGGCAGGCACTTGGGGGGACACAGAGACCCCCATCCTGGTAGAGCCCCGGCACACACTCACAGCCACCAGCGCAGTCCTCGTGGCATGGGCCCTCCTCGGCGCTGGCCACAGCTGCACAACTGGCAGGGCAGGAGGAGACGCAGTCCGAGAAGCGCTTCCCCGCGCCGCACTGCCGCTCTGCCAGGACAGGTGCCATGCTCAGCACTGGTGGGCTTGGCACCGGCTCTGGGGTGCACCCCACTGAGCGCTGCATGCGTAAGCAATTGGGGTGCACACGACTGAGGGGTACATGCGGTGGAGGGCTGCGCACCCCAACAGCTGGGGTGTAGGCAGCCAAGGGATGCAAGCAGAAATCTTTGGGGTGCATGCAACTGAGGGGTGCATGCACAAGCAGTCAGGGTGCACACAACTGAGGGGTGCAAGCAGAAATCTGTGGGGTGCACAGGACAGAGCGGTGCACGCCTAAGCCTTTGGGGTGCTCAGCGGGGTGGGAGCATGGGGAGCACGGAGGACGGGGAGCAGCTGTGTCAGAGCCATCACGTCCCCCCGGGTCCCTACCACAGAATCCCGGCCGGCGCCATTCCGGGTAGGCTTGGTGCCGGGCGCAGTCCTGTGCGTAGGCGGCAAAGGTGTCGCAGGCAGCGGGTGGTGGCGAGGGACTGGCATCCCCCTCCTGGCACAGCACCTCCAAGCACGCCGCGTAAAAGCCGCTGGGATCCACCTGGCACGGGAGCAGCAGATGAGGATGGCAGGCCCGGCCCCCCTGGCTCCCCAGCCCCCCCGTCCCCCCCAGCAGTGAGTGCCTGCTCACCATGTCCTGGCACTGGCGGAAGGGCTCGGCCAGCAGCTTCCCGCAGATGGCCTCGGCCACCTGCCGTGCTGCATCGCCCGCTGCGCAGCCGGGGCTGGGCTCCACCGCATCCCTGCAGGCAGGCTGAGCCCGGGGGGCACACTTAGAGCTGGGGTGGCCCCCACAGAGACACCCAGCCGGAGAAGGGGGATCAACAGCCCCAGCTGCCCCAGTACCTCCGAGCTGGCATCGGGGATCTTCCAGGAGTTGCCAAAGCTGGCGGCAAAGGGGGCCACATCCCCCCCTGGACGCAGGAAATCATCTGGGGGCACAGGGAGGGCTGGGGCAGGTGGGGGGACGCAGTGGGGCACAGCTGCCCCCACACTGCATCTGCGCCAGCCCGGGGATGGCAGAGGCACCGCAGGTGAGGCGACGCTTACCGGCAGGGTCATCGTTGTAGGGGCCGCAGAGCCCCTGTGTGCTGCCCCACAGGTCAGCATCGACCTTCACAGTGACAGTCTGGCCCCCATCTGAGGTCACCCGCACGCCCAGTCCACTGGCCACGGCCACCCAGTTGCCCAGCCATGTCACACTGATCCCTGCCAGCACCGCAGCAGGTGGCTCAGCTTGGCATGGCAGTAGGATGGGGACAGGGACAGGGAGGCACAGGCACCTCCAGCTGCGGCTTTGCCACTGCTGAGCACCATCTCCCTGTGTCACCCAGCATCACGCATGGGCTCAGCCCCACCAGGACCCTGGGATCGGTGGCAGCAGGGGACGGAGCATCCCACAGCCCTCACCGTTGTGCAGGTATGGCTGTCCCTCTGGCACTGCCACGCCATTCACAGAGACGTTTTGGCCCCGGGCCAGCACCGTGTCCGTCCCAAGGGCCATGTGCAGTGCCTAAGGCAGCGCAGTGTCAGCGGACCGGGGCCAGCCGCCAGCGGTACATGCCGGGGCCATGGGACCCCCGTGGCTGCTGGCAGCTGCTGATGCCCAGGGATGCCACAGCCATGCCGGGTAACACCACGTGGTGTGGGGATGGACCAATGGCCCCAGCTGCCCACAGAGCGACCGTCTGTGGGGGGAGCAGAGGCCACAGGGAGGGTCCCCATCCTCCCACCCACAAACACCCCCCACTGCAGGAGCAGCTGGTACCCGGGGATTGCCGTCAGCAATGGAGATGGCCCAGGTGCCGTCGGTGGTGGCGGCCAGGCTGTAGGAGCACTCGCCAGAGAAGTGGAAGTGTGTCCCGTCGAAGGTGCGGTAGCGGGAGCCAGCCCAGGTGAGGCAGCTGGCTGAGGGGCCCCGGTGCCGGGCAGCCGCTCCCCGCAGGGACACCAGCCACGGCGACGCCTCTCCTGCAGCCGGGAGGTGATGCCACTTGGCAAATGGCCCTGCAGGAACCCCCACACCCTCCCTGGGACCCCCAGACCCACCGTCAAGGGGCAAGTGGGTGCAGTCGAGGCAGGGTGCAGCGGAGCTGTTCCGCCAGCTGTGCCCCCAGGGGTGCCGGCAGCACTCGGCCAGGCTCATGGCAGAGAGGTTGCGGCTGCCCTCAGCTTCCTGGCACTGCCACGTGCTGTAGCAGCGCCCCAGCGAGCCTTCGCCTGCGGCATAGGGAAGCACCTCGTCCCCACCAGCGAGCACCAGGTGGATGCCGGCTGACAGGGATGGCACGGTGGTGCCACCACACCCACACCTACCTTCGGTGCAGCGAGACCCGCTCCAGCCTGGGCAGCAGCCCCGCACCGTGCGGTTCCACGCCACCGGCCGCATCTCTGGGGGCCTGCGCCGGGGTGGAGCACCAGCATCAGGTGGGGGGACAGGGGGTGCATAGCATGGGGGTGGGTGCAGGGGGATGGTGTGGCACCCGCACCATGCCCCCCAGCACCCACCTGTAGATGTAGCAGAGCGGGGTGCCAGAGCTGGGCTGGGGGTTGCGGTGGGGCTCACCGCGGGCCCCGCCATAGACCCGGCGCATGCGGTCCTGGTCGATCCGCCAGCCTGCCAGGCTGTAGTGGTAGAGGCTGGCGCAGGGCACCACGTCCTCACGCCGCGGCATCACCTCCTCCTCTGCCGTCACCTGCACCGTCCGCTCGCACCACCGCCTATGTGGCATCCTGTCACCCACGGCACCCACCCCCCAAACCCAGGCTAAGGCCAGTGTCCCCAGTGCCGGCACAGGACTGTGGCACTCACCCCGTGGCTGCTTCCACCGCAGCCACCCAGAGCAGCAGGGAAGCCAGGACCACACCAGGCACCCAGGACCGTCGTGACCTGGCCATGCCGCACCGCACCGGCCACCTTGGCAGGGGAGGACCCATGTTACCCAGTGCAGGGACGCCTGGCATGTGCCATCCCCACTAGGAGTGAGGCGTCGTGATGGGGACATGGGGACAGGGGCACCCCCAGATGCCACGGGCAGCCCCCCACAACAGGGCTCAGTCCCCACACCGGCCTCTCTTACCTGGGGCCACCCAGCTCCTCGCTCCGTCCCGGCTGGCTCCGGCCCCGCGGCCTCCAGCCTCCTCCCAGCCCACCCGAGGGGCTGCGGGTTTTATGGGTTGGTACCGGTCAGCAGGGACCATCTGTGGGGCTGGTGATTGGGCCCAGCTGCCGGCTGGGGGGGACGGGCTGCTGTGGGACCCCTTCATCGCCCCGTCTCCAGGGCAAAGCACTCAGGACTGTGGCGGGGGGGCTGGATCCAGAGCCCCCCGGGAGGTTCTGCCCAGCAGGGCTGCATCCTGCATCCGGCATATTTGGGGATTAGGGATTAGGGCTCTGCACCACAGCCCCCTTGGACCAGGACACAGACTGGCTGTGCCCCTGCATGTCCTGGTCCCACTCACCTCCCCCAGGAGTGCCCCGGGATGGGGACCCCCACACCCACCCCACGGGGCCAGGGCCACCCTACTGCCCCATGGGGCATCACCCCCATCCGCTGCCAGCCACACGGCCATGCCCCTGTGTCCCACCCTCCCTGCCCCGTGTCCCCATGTCCTCCTGTGTCCCCACCTCCCTGTCCTGTGTCCCCTCGTGTCCCCACTCCATCTCTGGCCCCTCAGCCGTGTCCCTGGTGTCCCCATGTCCTTGCCCTGTGTCCCCACACCACCTCCCCCCCCACGGCCGTGTGTCCCCGTGTCCTCTTGCTGTCCCGTGTCCCCACGCCATGGCCGTGGCCCCGTCGCCTCGTGCCCCTCCGGAGCCGGCGGGAGGGCGGGGGGGCAGGACCCGGTTTTCCAGGGGTGCAGCAGGGTGGCTCGGCACGGCACGCCTCGGTACCGCACGGCTCGGCTCGGTACTGGAGGTCACGGGGACACACACGCGGAGGCTCGGCTCGGTACCGCCCCGCGGCGGGATGTAGCCCCGGTGCCGCCTGGTGCCCGGTGCCCCCGGTGCCTCCGGTGCCCGCCCCGCTGGCGCTGCCGGTGCCCGGGGGCGGGGCGGGGGGAACGGGCGGGACCGGGGGGGGCGGGGGGACCGGCGGCCACCGCGGGGAAGGCAGGGCCCGGCGGCGGCGGCGGCGGCGGCGGAGCGGGTAGGGGCGGCGGGGGGGTGCTCCCGCCCCGAGGGCGCGGCGACGGGCGCGGCGGTCGGGGACCGGGACCGGGACCTGGATCGGCCGGCGGGGACAGGCACCGGGACCGGGACCGGGATCGGCGCGGGGACGGGGGGACGGGGGGGCGGGGCACGACACACCGCGAGCGCGGGCCGCGGGGGCAGCGGCTTGGGGGGGGGACAGGGGCGCGCGGGGGCCACATGGGGGGGGGCTGCGCACTGCTCGGGGGGGCTGCGCCGGAGACACCCCACTGGTGTCAGCGGCGGGGACCCCCCGAGCCGTGTCCCCGGGTTGCTGGGAGAAGCTGGGGGGGGCGGGGCAGGGCTGGCTGGGGACCCCCTGCCCTGCTGCCTGCCCCCCTAAGCCCCCCGGCTGGGCCCGCGGGGCAGCGGGGCTGGGGTCTCCCTGGCTGAGCCCCCCAGAGACCCTCACCCCGCCATTCCTCTGCACGAGGCTGTGGCCTTGTGTCCCCCGCTGCAGCACCGTGAGCCACACCGCAGCTGGAGCCGTGCCATGAGGGAGAGCTTCGACACCCTGCGTGCCCTGGGTACGCCCCAGGGGTCCCAGCCCCGCTCCTGCCACCCCCCACCACCGGCTGAGCAGGGGGTGCCTGCCCCTGCCCTGGGTAGACAGCGCGGTGACAGGGTGTCGGGGTCCCCGGGGGGCTCAGCCTGGTGCCATCCCACCCTGCACAGGTTCCCCCGTGGCCAAGCCGGAGCCGGTCCCACTGGCAGAGGAGATGGAGGCACCAGGTTGTGCCGGCTCAGGTGGGTGCTGAGGCGGCGCTGCCTGTCCCCCTGCCCGTCCCCCTGCTCCTGGGGGTCTCCCGGGGTCCTGGCAGGGCAAGGGGCCACCCCAGAGCTGGGGAGGGACCCTGGCTTTGCCACCTTTGTCTTCCCAGCGTGGCTGGTGGTCCCCAAGGTGGAGGCAATCCCTGAGGGTGATGGAGAAGAGCCGGGGGCTGCAGGGGAGCCGGGGAGCCTGGAGCACAGCTGCTCAGGTGAGGGCGTGGTGCTGGCACATGGCAACCCTCCTGGCCGTTGGGCATGCTGGGGCCATGGCACGGTGCTGTCGCTCTGTCCCCGTGGCCAGCAGCAGTGCCGGGGCTGCCCATGCTTGGTGTGGCATGTGCTGGGGGGAGCGCACTGTGCCCACCACCCTGCCACGTGTGCCCTGCAGAGGACTGGCTGGTGAGGAAGGTGAAGGTGGAAGACGAGTTCGAGGAGTGGCCAGCTGGCCCCGGCACCGAAGCCCTGCTGGCGGGGCAGCCCCCGGCCAGCGTCTTTCCCCCTGCTGTTGGCACACTGGACTGCACGGGTACCTGCAAGCCAGAGCAGCCATGCCCGGAGGAGCTGGGCTGTGGTGGGCTGCCCGCCTTCACCCTGCCATCCTGGCCGCTGCTTGGCCAGAGCCCAGCCGGCACCGGTGGCTGTGAGCACTGCTTTCAGGCGCGGCTCAGCCTGCAGCTGCCAGTGAGCGAGGGTGAGCCCCAGCCTTGCGGGGGCTGCGGGACCCCAGCCCCCCCACGCCCCTTCGCCTGCACCCAGTGTGGGAAGGGCTTTGGCAAGAAGGCGCATCTGACACGGCACCTGCGGGTGCACACAGGTGAGCGGCCCTTCCCCTGTGGGCAGTGCGGCCGCCGGTTCCGCCAGAAGATCCACCTGCGCTCCCACCAGAAGACGCACACAGGCGAGCGGCCCTTCCCCTGCCCCGAATGCGGCCGCCGCTTCCGCAAGAAAACCCACCTGGTGCGGCACCAACGCACCCACACCGGCGAGCGGCCCTTCGCCTGTGCCCACTGCGGCCGCTGCTTCGCCCACAAGCAGCACCTCCTCCGGCACCAGCAGCTGCACACCGAGCCAGCGCCGGGGGACGGGGATGGGGGGCTGCCTGCCGAGCAGAAGCCCTTCCCCTGCCCCGAGTGCGGGAAGAGCTTCAGCTGGAAGAAGAACCTGGCATCCCACCGCCGGCTGCACCAGGAAGGACAGCCCTTTGCCTGTGCCGAATGCGGCCGCGGCTTCAGCGACAAGCGGCACCTGACGGCGCACCTGCGGGGGCACATGGGGCTGAAGCCCTACGCCTGCCCGCACTGCGAGAAGACCTTCAGCCACAAGCCCAACCTCACCACGCACCAGCGCACCCACACTGGCGAGCGGCCGTTCGCCTGCCCGCACTGCACCCGCGGCTTTGCCCACAACCAGCACCTGCTGCGGCACCTGCGGGTGCACACTGGTGAGCGCCCCTTCGCCTGCCCCCAGTGCGGCCGCTGCTTCAGCTCCCGCCCCAACCTCATCGCCCACGCCAAGGCGCACACCGGTGCCCGGCCCTTTGCCTGTGAGCAGTGCGGCCACACCTTCAGCCGAAAGTCCCACCTGGCACGGCACCAGGCGGTGCACACCGGCACCCGGCCCCACGCCTGCACCCAGTGTGGCAAGCGCTTCAGCTCCAAGACCAACCTGGTGCGGCATCAGGCAGTGCACACCGGCCACCGGCCCTACATCTGCACCCAGTGCGGCAAGAGCTTCAGCCGCAAAACCCACCTGCTGCGCCATGAGCGTACCCACGCCACCACCACGCCCCGGCAGAGCTGGCCAGCCCCTGCTGCCCCAGCCCCCCCAGCCACCCTCTGCCCCTGAGCACTGAGCACCGGGACATGCCAGGGACCCTGGTGGCACCCAGCGCCGCAGCCTCCTGCAGGCACTGCCTGCAGACCCCAGCCCTGCCCATGGCCCCTTGCCCAGGCAGGGCCCCCCCCGTGCCCGCTGGAGATGCAGCACACGGTGTGGAGTGCAGCTCCTGACCGTGCCGGCAGCGATGTGGCCGGTGGCCAAGCCCCGGCTCTAAAATGGTCTCACAAACGCATGAGTAGGGTCCAGCCCGCGGCACACTGCGCCAGGGCTGGCGGGGGAGTTGGGGTACGGGGGGAGCCCCGTCCCGGCCCCTCTCAGGGCAGGGGCTGTCCCCGTGGTGGTGCCGGTTTGTGGGGGTGCCGTGGGGCAGAGGGGCACCAACCCGCCTGGTGCTGGCAGGAATGAGCCAAAACTGCCAATAAACCAACTTTTGCCGCAGTTCCCAGCGGGTGTCTGAGGGCCGAGCGGGGGGGACACAGGCAGGGGCAGACAGCGGAGGTCTCAGCTGGGGGCTGGGGTCGCATTGCCTTCCTGCGGTGGCAGCGTGACAGCCTGCGGCTGCTGGAGGCCACAGGAGGAGGGGGCCATGCCAGGACGTGCCGCTGCTGCCCGCTCTGTTGGCAGACCTCGCCTCTGGGGCCCTGGGCCGGCAGGCAGGGTTGTGGGTGGGGGACAGGCAGGGTTGCAGGCAGGATGCAGGCAGGCGGGACAGGGAGGGGATAGGCAGGGTTGCAGGCAGGATGCAGGCAGGGGGGACAGGGAGGGGACAGGCAGGATGCATGCAGGGCTGGGGGCGGGGCTGAGGGCGGGGCTTCGGGGGCCGCCGGGAGCCGTGCGGTGAGTGCGGGATGGGGCACCGGGGCGGGGGGGCCCACGGGCACCGGGCCCCACGCGTGTCCCCGCGGCCCAGTGCACCCCATGGGCTCCGGGCCCCACGCGTGTCCCCCACATACCCCGCAGACGTGCCCCGTGCGTGTCCCCGCGGCCCAAGGCGCCCCACGGACAAGCCCCAGGCAGCCACCCCACATGCTCCGGACCACATGCGTGCCCCTGCGCCCCCCCGATACCCCACGGGTGTTCCTGTGACCCATGCCCCCCCCAGACATGCCCCACACATGTCCCTAGGCCTCCCCGTGGGCTCTGGACCCCACATGTCCCCACACCCCAGGGGACCCCACAGATGTGCCCCACACGTCCCCACAACCCAGGGCCCTCCCAGGACATTCCCCATGTGTCACCACACCCCAGGGCATCCCACAGACGTGCCCCACGGGCGTCCCCGTGCCCAGGGACACCCCACAGACATTCCTCATGCGTGTCCCTGCACCCCTGGACACCCCACAGATGTGTCCCATGTGTGTTCCACACCCCAGGGCACCCCACAGGTGCCAGGCCCCCCACCCTCCCCAGCCAGGCTCCAGCCCCCACAGCCAGGGGGTGCAGGGGGCACAGGGCCCAACTACTTCCTTCCCTCCAGCTGCTGGCACCAAGCGGATCTGGGGGTCCCCGGCTAGGATGGAGGGTCGTGGGGAGGCGGGCGAGGAGGAGGAGGAGGAGGAGGCAGAGGGGGAAGAGGAGGGGGTGCGAATCACCCCCCAGCTGCTGAAGGCCAGCACCGGGGAGTTTGCCCTGGAGTCCATCCTGCTGCTGAAGCTGCGGTGCCGCGGCATCGCCCACCTGGGCTGCCTGGGTGACTGCGCCAACCTGGAGTGGCTGGACCTCTCCGGCAACGCCATCACCCAGCTGGGGCCACTGGCCGCCCTCAAGTCCCTCACCGTCCTCAACCTCTCCTGCAACCGCATCACCAGCCTGGAGCCGCTTGGCTCTTGCCATAACCTCCAGAGCCTCAACGTCGCTGGCAACCTGGTGAGCAGCCTGCAGCAGCTGCGCTGCCTGACGGGGCTGCGGCGCCTGGAAAGCCTGCGCCTCCACGACCCACTCGCCCATCTCACCAACCCCCTCTGCGCTGCCCCGGCGTACCGCACCACCTTGGCTGACATGTTCCCCGGCCTCAAAGCCATCGACGGTGAGCGGGTGTCTGGTCGCGGCAGCGAGCTCTACCAGCTCTGCCGGGATCTGGACAGCTCGCTGGGCCGTGGTGCCGGCGCTGGTGCCGAACCGGTCCGTGCTGCTCAGCCCTGGGTGGAGGCAGGTTTCTGGGAGCCGCGGCCACCACGGCACAGCTCCATCATGGAGGAGGCCTACAGGCAGTTCGGGGAGGCGCTGCAGGAGTGCCGGGAGCTGAGCCACCGTGCCGACAATGCCATCACCCAGGCGGAACGGGTGCTGAGCGGCCGCCCCGACCCCAGCTCCTTCATCTTCTGAGCCACGAGACCCCCAGTCCCATGAGGGGAGAACCCCCCACCCTGTGCCGCTGCTGTCCTGGCACTGGGCCACACACAGGGACACGGCAGGGACCAGGGGGCATTGTGGCGCCGTGCAGTAAAGCCATGCCATCCTCTGAGACCCCTCTTGGCTGCATTGTCCTGGGCCTCAAGCAGCTGGGGGTGGGGGGGAACTGCTTCTACCCATAGTTCTGCCTGGACCCACCGTGTCCCCATCCCTCCTCCTGGGCTGGGGACAACAGGCAGGGAGGGGACGCACCTGGTGGCAGAGGGGGAGCTAGCATGGAGCCCCTGTGGCTGGAGGGATGCGGGGCTGAGCCCCCCATGGCCCCCTCCCTCCCCAGCGATCCCCAGTATGAATAATGCCGGTGACAGTGGGTGCCAGAGCTGGGGTTTACTGGAGAGCTGGGGGCAGGTGCGGAGGGGGTGCGTCCAGGACCGTCCTTTGGCCACAGGGTGCTGGGGGGTGGCAAGCGAGAGCAGGGGGCGGGGCTGGGCCCCCATGGCAGCATCTGTCTCCTCGAGCTGGCGGAGGTGGTGGCCTGGAGAGGGGACATGGGGAGGGGCTCACTGTGGGAGAAGGGAGAAGCCCCCTGCACACACCCACACGCATCTCTGTGTCCCCTTGTCCCCGTCCCCCTGTCCCCAGCACCAGCTCACCCTGCTGGTGGCAGGCCTGGCTGGTGATGCGCCAGGGGGGTGGGTTGTGGTGACCCCCCACAATCTGGCTCCTCTCTTAGCAGAGGAGTACCCACATCCCAGCAGTGGCAGGGGATGTCAGAGCCCTGCAGCACCTACCATGTCGGCTGGGCCGGCGCCTAGGCTGGCAGCCCCTTGGAGAAGGCGTACATGCCAGGGAGGTATAGCGCGTCCACCGCCTTGCCGGTCTCTTCCACCGCCCTGCACTCCGCCTCGTCCCGGTGCTTGATCTCCTGTGGGGCAGAGCATGTGGGCTGGCACCCACCGTGGCACCGCCGGGGTCCCGGCAGCCGGTGGCGACCCATGCTGGTGCCGCCCGGGGACAGCTCACCTTCACCGCCAGATGATGGCTGGGGCCGCAGTTTTGGTACTTGTCCAGCACTTTGGGGACATCGCTGTTGTCAAACTTGTAGCAAGCCAGGCAGGTCGGCTTCCGCTGGGGACAGAGCACAGCCCGTCACTGCCAGCCCCCCAGGGACACCTGGCATGTCCCGGCCAGCCCTCTGCCCTGCCAGGCCTGGGGACATCGCTGCCGCTTGCTGTGGCACTGCCACCTCACCATGAACTTGCTGGCACCCTCGGCCCTTGCCGGCATGGGCAGTGGCACAGCGGGGGCTGGGGTGGGCAGGGGGCCGTGTCCCCGCGGGGGGTGGCCCAAGAGCCCACCTGGTTCTCCAGGGTCCTGCAGTTCTGCCGCCGCGGTGCCCTCTTGCTGCAGGCTGTCTGCACCAGGGTCACCCGCAGCTCGATGAACGTCCCCGAGGGGTCTTCCTGGGGGCAGGGGGGACAGTGCGTCAGCCGCGGGGGGTTGGGCTCCCCGGAGCCCCCCTGTCTCTCCCGAAGAACTGGCACATGCAAGCTGCTGCCGTCGGTGCCCCCTGGCCGGGCACCAGCACTGCTTGTCCCACGGCCAGCCAAGGTTAATGAGTAGCTGCACTCTGGCCCCCCCCCCCCGCCCCTGTGCCCCCCCGGCCCGCCCCGCCCCGCCACCAGGGCGTCCCACAGCCACCACCCCCTCCGCAGCCACCGCCACTCCTCTGGGACCCCCTGGCACCCACTGCTGCTCTTCCATGAGATCCCTGTAGCCACTGCCCCCCCTCCGTGACACCCCGTCCCTCTGGGACCCCCCCTGCACCCACCGCCACTCTTCTGGGACGCCCTGGTACCCACCGCCCCTGGGACACCCCTGGCACCCCCTGCCACTCTTCCATGACACCCCTGTACCCACTGCCACCCCCCTCCAGGACACTCCCTCCCTCCAGGACACCCCTGTACCCACCGCCCCTCCCTGGGGACGCCCCTCCCCGCCGAGGCCTGGCCGGGGTCCCGGCCGCCCCCACCCCCGGGACCGGGCAGCCCCCGCTCACCCGCTCGACCACCCCTCTCCACCGCCCGCTCCCTGAAGAGCGCCCGCACGCTGCTGCGCCCGTGGAAGGAGTCCAGCACGTCCCGCACCACCCGCCGCTGCAGCGGGCTCTGGCCGCCGGCCGCCAGGGCCACCAAACCCAGGCACAGGGCTAGCGGGAGCAGCCTCATCCCTGCGGCGGGGGGGCTCCCTGGCCCTGCCAGCCGCGCCGAGCCGAGCTGCCCGCGGGGCTCCCGGTCGTTCATTAACCCGTTTCCTGGGCACTGCCCCGTTCCGCCCCCGGGCCGCCCCCCCCCGCACAGCCCCCCCGGCACAGCCCCCGCACGGCCCCCCGGCACAGCCCCCGGGGGGAGGCCCCGGTCAGGGCTACCGGGGACCCAGGCGTGGCTACCGACAGCCCGGTCACAGCTACCGGGGGCGCACACACGCAGGCAGCTGCGTCCCGGGGGGCTGCCACCCCCGGGAAGGGGCCCGGGGGCCGGAGGGGGGGAGCGGCCCTCCCACCTGGGCCACAAGGACCGCTCGGGCTCGGTACCGGCCGCCCCCCGCCGTGCAACTGGGCAGAGCGGGCCGGCCGGGCTCCCGGAGCTCTCCCGCCCTGCTGGCCCCCGCGGGGGCCGTGCGACTGGTACCGGGTCCCCTGCATGCCGCCGCCCCGGGGCACTGCAAAGCCGCCGGTCCCTCCGCCCCTGCCCCCCCCGGTCCCCGCGGCCGGTGCCGTGGCGGTGGCAAGGCCTCCCCCCCCGGTGCGGGAGGCGGGAGCTGCGGGTGCCGGAGGACGAACAGCCCCCAAGGGTCGGGCCGCGGTGTCACGCACCGGCCGCCCCCCGGAGCCAGTCGCCGGAGGGGGGGGAGGGGGAAGGCCAGGCCAAGGGCCCCGCACCGACAGCGCCTCCCGCCGGCGGGGCCTGCAGGGCCGGGCCCCGGGACGAGTACAAGCCGCCCCCTAGCGGAGGCTCAGCCGGGCCTCCCCGATACCGGGGCCGACGGCCACACGGGGAAATGGCGGCGGGGAGACGCTCTGGCCCAGCTTGCGGCACTCTATGATGGGTCCGGGGGTGGGGGGGGCCGCTCTGGCAGCGCGCCGAGGGCTCGATGGTGCGGTGTGCCGTGGCGCCGACAGAGGGCGCTGCCGGCCGCACTACGGGTGCCTCCGCGGGTCACGGCCGCTGACCCGGAAGTGCTCTGGACCCGCAGTGGGCGGGGCAGGCCTTCTCCTCCTCCTCCTCCTCCCGGTGCGTTGCCGCCGCGGTGACGTCACCGCTAGGACGACGTCATCGTGTCGCGGGACATCGTTCGCCCGTGAGTTTCCCCGGGGAGGCGACTCCGGGGGCCGGGGGGTGGGGTGGGGTGTCGTCATGGCAACGTGCGGCCCGGCCCATGGGGGGGTCTCGGTGAGGGGCTGCGCCCTGGGGGGGGCGCATAGTGAGGGCCCGGGCCGGGGCGGGGCACAGTGAGAGCCCGGGCCCGGGGGTGGGGTAGGGCACGGTGAGTAGCCCCGCGCGGTGAGACCTGGAGCCCGGGGCTGGGGGGGCGGCTGGGGCCTGGCTGGGGGGCCCGGGGCAAGGCGGGGAGGGTCGATGGGGCGGCCAGAGGGGTGTCAGGGTGTTGGGGGGGTGACACCGGGGGCAGCAGGGCGGCTGGGCTCCCCCGGGGGGTGCCGCTCTGGTGCGGGGCTTTGCAGAGGGGGCACCCGGCTTTCCCCCCAACCCGACCGCGGTCTCTTCCCTGGCGTCGGGTCGTGGTTTGGCGTCGGGGGGGACTTTGCTGTCACCCGAGTCCCAGGGAACCGGGTTCCTCCTGCCCCGGGAAGCACCGGCAGCGCCCAACCACACAGTCACTCTGGGCACGGGGCTCCCCAGCGGGGGGGCAACGCTCAGGAACCCCCGGGCGTTCCCCGCCATTGCCCTGTCCTCGCTCCAAGGGGGAGGCGGGAAACGCTTCATGACTTCCCGGGACATTAGAAATGGGTTTGGTGTGGGAAAAGTGACGGGGGAGAGCTGAGAGGAGGCAGAGGAGGGGAGGTCGCGTTTGTCCTGCCGTGGGCAGCCCCCCTGGGAGCACCCCCCGGGCAGTGCTGTGCTGGCCAACCCACTTGCCACACAACGGATGTCGTGGCCAAAATCTGCTGAGCTGAGCACAGGATCTGGCGCCCGCGGCCACCCCCGCGCCCAGCTTATTGTCACTGGTGTCCTGTCCCTGTCGAGTGGCAGCACAACCCAGCTGTGACCACCAGCTCTGAGCCCCTCTCCGGACTGTACCTGGCATGCCTCGGCCCCCCACCGCAGCCCCGGCCCCGCTCCCCACCTGCATGCCCTCAGACAGCTGCCTGCTAGCCCGGGGCTTCCCGGGCCGTAAGCAGATTCAGGTCCAGGGGAATTTCCATGTTTTGGCGTCAAGAGTTCTCCCCTGAAGCTGGTTCTTCCCCTTGGGGCAGGGTTTGCAGGCAGCTCACTGCCAAGGGACTGGGTTTGTGCCGTGGCCGCAAGGCCCTGCCTGCGCCACTGCCACCTTCTTCCTGCTGCTCCAGCAAGCCTCGGAGGACTCTCCCCCCCCCCCCCCCCCCCCCCGAATTCCCGTTACTGCCTCTCCTTGGCTGTGCCGGCTCTGTAACCGGCTGTGGGGAGCGATGCGGTGTGGTTAAACACATACACAAAGCCCTGGCAGGGCTGCTCACCAGGGCTGAGCTGGCTGCGGGATCCATCAGTGCCTGGTGGCATTAGCGATCGGGAGCTAATGACACCTCATGCAGCAGAGAGCTGTGTCCCGCTGCTGTGACACCCCTGGGACATGCCCCCCAGCAGGTGTCCGCACCAGAGGGTCTGGGGCCCTGAGTGCGGTACGCTGCCACGGAGGGGTGGGATCCCAGCCGGCTCCCACGCGGTGTGGCTCTGCTGCCAGATTCCAAAAATAGTTCTAATTAGGTGTTTGTCAAAGCGTCCCAGTCGCTGCCGGGGCTTTTTAAGGGTGATGTGGGGCTTGCGCGTGGATGGGGGGGGGTCTAATCTGAAGTGTCGCTGCAGTAGCCCCCTCCTCGAGGCACCGTGTCCTGCACAGGACGCTGGAGAGGAGGGAACAGAGCGGGCACCCCCGGAAAAGGTGGGCAAGAGGTTCCTTTCCGACCAGCACTGGGCAGAAGGCGTTTTGCTGGTGGGTCACGGAGCGGGTGCTGGGGAGGGAGGTCAGCCGGAGCGGGGCTGGGTGGCACAGGAGCGGGCATGGCTGGCGAGGCGGTGCCGGGAGCTGTCGCTGCCAGTCCCTACGGCCGCACGCAGCGCTCGGCGTGTGGTGACAGGCCTCTCGGCGTGGACTACAAATCCCAGTAGCGCTGCGGGGAAGCTTCGCTGTAAACAGAATGAATCCGGGCCAGACCCTGGGGTCAGCGCCTTCCTCTCCCCTAAAATAACTCGGAGGAGGAGGAGGGATACAGACACTGGCAGAGCCTCTCCCGAGGCCGGCGCGCCGCTCCAGCTTTGCCTGCCGGCGTGCTGCGCTGCTTGCTCTGCTCACCCGCTCCTCTCTCTCGCCCTCGCAGGGACCTGCAGCAGCCATTTGGAGGAAGTGGAGGAAGCTCGGAGCCCGCGACCCTGGCGGAAGGCGGAGGACAGCCGCCGCCCCGTGCGCTCCTCGGAGCTGATGTCCTCTCCCCTCGCCGGGCGGCCCTGAGGGGAGCGATGTCTGCGGGGGGAGCGCCCCAGGTACGTGCGGGGCACTGGCGGAGGGCAGTGGCTTCCCCGCCGTCCCTGGGGAGGGGAAAGCCCGAAGCGGGGCCGGCTCTGGCCGGGTCCCTCTGCGGCAGAGCAGGGCGGCTGCTGGTACGGTTGGGAGGAGCCCTGCTCCGCTTTCATGCCGCGACATTTTGGGGGGGGCTCTTGGGGTTTTCCCAGGGGCTGGGAGCTCTTCTGGTGATTTCTCCTCGTCATTTGGAAATACTGGTGCCCAAGGAGCCGCGCTAACCCCGTGTGAGACTTTTCTTTTAAATTGGCGCTTCTTAAAGTTACGGCAGCCGTCAGAGCGCGGGCTGGGCTCCGTGTCTCCTGCCATCTGCTCTCCTTGTGCTCCTGCCAAGCTACAGAGGAGTTTTGAGGGAAGAGAGGAATCCTGGGGAGGGAGGGTGGGTGGATTGGGTGTCGAGCTTCCCAGGAGAAGCCACTTTGCCTCCTTAAGGAGGTCTCCTCCTTTGGTCGAGATCCAGGCTGGGTTGGCAGCGGGGCTGGGTGATTGCACCCAGGCAAGGGATCCACTTGGGAAAGAAGTGATCTTGTTAGAGAGGGTGACGAGCGTGTGGCTTCAGGTCTTAGTGAGCTCCATTCAAGGGTTTTGCTGATGAAGAAACTGAGGCACGGAGAATTCCTGTGCCAAAACAAGTCAGTGGCGAAGCGGGAGGTCTTAGCCTGAGCCCTTGTGCCTGCCTGGAGCTCTGCCCTGCCCTCCCACACCTCTGCCTGCACCTCCCTGCTCCTTTCCTGAAGGATTAGAGCTACCTTTTGACACGCCGTGTGTCACGGCGCAGGGGCAGCAGTGCCCAGTGTTGCGGCTGGTCTGCTGGGCAGAGCCAGCCCTTCTGCCTCCTCCAGTGTCGCATCAGCTTTTCCCAGCCCTCCACAGGGAAGAGGGCCCAGGAGTTCTCCCACTCGCGCTGCAGGAGCTCTGGAGTCCGAGGAGAACACCCTGGTGGTGATCCTGCTGAGTCAGGACCCTGTTAGCTCTCAAGTTCAGGTTCAAAGGGGTGCAAGGGCTCTCTGAGGGCCCAGGTGTTTGAAGTGGTGCGGCATGCCTGTCACCCCGGGCCAGGTGCACACCTCACTGTGGGGCAGATCTTACTGGTGGCAGCCCATGGGCATTGGGTACCGATCCAAAACCCCACCGCTGTCAGATTGTTGAGGTTGGAAGAGCTTTAAAATCATTGAGTCCAACCATTAACCCAGCACTGCCAAGCCCACCACTAAACCACGTTTCTAAGTGCCACGTGTACATGTCTTTTAAATATCTCCGGGGATGGTGACTTCACCATGTCCCTGGGCAGCCTGTCCCAGTGCCTGACCACCCTTTCAGGGAAGATGTTCCCCAACCCCCAGTCTAAACTTCCCCTGGTGCAACTTGAGGCCGTTTCCTCTTGTTCTGTCACTTGTTCCTGGGAGCACAGACCGACCCCCCCTCGCTGCACCCCCCTGTCAGGCAGCTGCAGGGAGCGAGAAGGTCCCCCCGAGCCCCCTTCTCTCCAGGCTGAACACCCAGCTTTCCCCTGAGCTCCCCCCCCCAGGCTGTGCCCCAGCCCCCTGCCCGGCTCTGGACACGCTCCAGCCCCTCAGGGTCTGGCTGGTGCTGAGGGGCCCAGACTGAGCCCAGCATTCGAGGGGCGGCCCCCCCAGTGCCCAGTGCAGGGGGATGGTCGCTGCCCTGGTCCTGCTGGCCAAAACCCAAAGAAACAAACCCCTAGAAGGTGATGGTGATCTGCTGAAACTCTTCTCTCTCCTGGACCAGCCTGCCCATGCCCTGAACCTGCTCCCTTACCCCAGGCTGAGCGAGGTGCCGAGAGCCGGACACGAGCTGGATGCTGTTAGCACGGAGATCCCATCTGACCCCTGCACAGGTGACTGCTGGGGCTGGTGGGTGGTGGGCGGGTGGCCTCGTGCCAGACATGCTTCACTGGCATGGGAGGGAGTGTTTGTGGGTACACTTGTGTGTTCTCTGGAGTGTTTTGCTATTGCTGCTGCTGCCAACACCGCTCTTGGCGAGGCAGGGCTGGAGCAGGCTCTGGGAAGGTTTCTGATCATTTAGGGTGTTACAGACTGCAGCGGCACAGTTGTAGGTAGCCCTGCGGTAACACCAATTCCAACTGAGTGCTGGCAATGGTCTCCTCCTGAGCAGGGTGGGGGGGGCGCAGGGGATGACACAAATATCATATGTAAATATATGCATATGTGGCACCAGCTGGGAACTGGAGGCAGGTCCTTTGGCCTCTCTGCCAGCCGAGCCCTGCTAAAGGCAGAGACTTCTCTTCTGCTTGGGAGGCTCAGGTTGGAACTAATCACATTTTTGTGGTAACCTTTGAAATCTGATCATAAAAGCATTGTGCGGGATCTAAGGTTACCTGGGTGAGTGTGTGAAAGGCTGTGGAAGGAATAGTTTTCCAAAGAACGGCGCTCCTTCCCACCTTTCGCATTGCCAGAAGAAGGGAGCCTGGTGCTGGTATTTCCTTTTATCTTTAATTACACTTCAGGCATCAGAAGCTTAAAATAGATGAAAGCGATGCCCCCAGGCCTCGTTAATTTTAGCTTGTTTGTGAATTAACGCAGGCATCTCCAGCGTAACGACGCCTATGCCGAATGCGTGTTTTGCAGTGTGACAGTTCATGGTGACCAGCTCTTATCCCTTCAACCAGGCTACAGATTTTTCAAGCCCGGTGGTTTGTTTGGTATTAAACAGTCGGAGGAGCCGTACACTGAAGGCCAGCAGATGCAGGAGGAGAGCAAGATCCTTGTCAGCCCCTGTGCAGGTAGGTGCTCCATGTGTCCCAGAGGTGGCTGTGGGAGGCATGGGAAACTGGCCTTGGCAGGGGATGTTCCTCTTGTAGGCAGAGGCCAGTTTTTGGCCACTCTGGGCCAGTTTGTGGCCATTTTGAGCCAGTTTGCAGCCATTTTGAGCATTCTGAGCCAGTTTGTGGTCATTTTGGGCCAGTTAATGGCAAGTTTTTGCTATTGCTGCCGTTCCTGGCAAGTCGGGGGTGGAGTGAGCTCATCGGGGTTCTGCTCTGCACTGCAGTTACAAACTGCAGTGATTTAGGTTTTAGGCAGTACTGCGAGGATCAGGGAGTTGGACTCTGATCCTTACGGGTCCCTTCCAACTTGAGACATTCTGTGGTTCTATGAAAGACTCTGAAATTAATGTCTTGAATCTTTTTGAAATCTAGTTGAGCCTGGTCGAGTGAATAAAGTCGAGCAGCCTGAGGAGAAACCCGGGGCAGCTGCTGGCTCCTTGGAGCTGTATCCCGCAGCCGCCAGCAGTTCTGGCCGCTGGTTTCATGGTGGGCAGCGTGTGCCTGAGCGGGCGAGCGTGGAGAGAGATGGTGCCACCAGCCTCAGCCCGCTGTCCACCCGGGTGGCCTGCTGGGTGCCGCAGCTTGGTGCTGGCCCTTTCCGCTGCGCCCAGTGTGGGAAAGGCTTCCGCCAGAAGCAAAGCCTCATCACGCATGAGAGGATCCACACTGGAGAGAAACCCTACAGGTGTGGGGACTGCGGGAAGAGCTTCAGCCAGCGGCCCAACCTCCTGACCCACCGCCGTGTACACACGGGTGAGCGTCCCTTCCCCTGTGCCCAGTGCGGCAAGAGCTTCAGCCAGAAAGCCAACCTCCTGGCCCACCAGCGCATCCATGCTGCTGGCGAGAAGGCACTGGCAGGGGGTGAGCAGGAGGATGGGGCTTCCAGCAAGCCCAAGCTGCGATCCCAGCAGAGGAATTACCAGGAGGACACCCCTTTTGTCTGCCCCGAGTGTGGGAAGAGCTTCAGGCAGAAGCCCAACCTCATCACTCACCGGAGGATCCACACCGGCGAGCGTCCCTTCACCTGCTTCCTCTGTGGCAGGAGCTTCAACCAGAAAACCAACCTGGTCACCCATTACCGCGTGCACACCGGGGAGCGCCCCTTTGCCTGCACCCAGTGTGGCAAGCGCTTCACCCAGAAAACCAACCTGGTGACACACCAGAGCACCCACACCGACCTCCGCCCCTACCCCTGTGGGCAGTGCCAGAAGTGCTTCAAGGACAAAGTCTCCCTCAAAGCCCACCAGAAGACTCACGCACCACGACAGCGGCGCTGCCCAGGCCGCAGCCCAGCCGCCGGCCTGCCCTATGGCGCTGCGCCCACCCTGCTGCAGCCCGGGGGTCCTGAGCAAGAGGGCCCTTTCAGCCCCATGCCACCGCTGCCCATTCAGAAGATCCCTGAGGGCCAGGAGCTGTATTCGTGTACGGAGAAGAGCTTTCCCCCGAAGGAACCACTCCTGCCACACCAGCAGGCCCCACTGGGTGAGCAGACCTTCCCCTGTGTCCAGTGCGGGGAGGGGTTTTGCCAGAAGGTGACTCTCCTCCGGCCACAGCACGGCCCTGCCACCGAGGCTGCCGGGGGGTGCACCGCAGCCTTCAGCCACGGCCCGCACCTTCTGGGGCACCTGGGGGTGCAGCCTGTCCTCGGGGATGCAACCCCCCCCGGCTCCCCAGGCCCCCGGGGCGGAGAAGCCCTTTATCTGCAACCAGTGCGGCAACAGCTTTGGCCTCTGGCTCTCCCTTGTGGCCCACCAGAAGACCCACGTCGGGCAGAAGTCCTACCCCTGCCCCGAGCATGAGAAGAGCTCCAGTGATGAGCTGTCCCCCAAAGCTCCCCAGGAGAAGCAGGTGGAGGGGAGGGCCTGGGTGTGCCCTGAGTGCGGGAGAAGCTTCGTCCAGTATGAGCGTTTGGTAAAACACAGGCAAAACCACCGGGGCCGAGGGCCCTACCGCTGCGATGTCTGTGGGAAGAGGTTCAGCCTGAAGACCAACCTGGTGACCCACCAACGCATCCACACCGGTGAGCGTCCCTTCACCTGCGGGGTCTGCGGCCGCCGCTTCAACCAGAAGGGCAACCTGGTCACCCACTACCGTACGCACACCGGGGAGCGCCCCTTTGCCTGCACCCAGTGCGGCAAGCGCTTCGCCCAGAAGCCCAACCTCATTGCCCACCAGAAGACCCACACCGGCAGGCAGCCCTTCACCTGCCTGGAGTGTCCCAAGCGCTTCAAGAGCAAGCTCTCCCTGCGGGTCCACCAGCGAGTGCACGTGGCTGAGAGACCCCAGAGTGAGCCGGGCCAGGCCCCCAGCCTGCAGACCCACCCTGGGAGCCCCTACCCCTGCTCGCTCTGTGGGGAGACCTTCGAGGAGCACGGGGAGCTGCAGCTGCACCGGCAAGGCCACGCCGGAGAGCGGCCGCATGCCTGTGCCGAGTGTGGGAAGCGATTCCGGCAGAAGGTGAATCTGGCCGTACACCAGAGGACCCACACTGGGGAGCGGCCATTCCGTTGCGCCGAATGCGGGAAGGGCTTCAGCCAGAAGGCTCACCTTCTCCGGCACCGCCGGACGCATGCCGGCGGTATCCCGCCCTCCTGCTGCGAGGGGACCTGCCCAGCGCACCAGGAGCAGCCAGATGGGAGCGGTGCTCCCCTGGGAAAAGGGGCAGAGCCCCCCAGCATGCTGCTGCCCCCCTGCTCCCGTGGAGCTGCTCATGGATCACTGGCTCGGGAGGAGCTCCGGCCGGGAGCGCAGCCCCCCAACAGACCGGAGAGCCCCTCTGGGGCAGCCGACATCCTCCTGCAGCTGATGCAGGAAGACCACCACCTTGTGCCCGGTTCCCACCACCCGCAGGAGGGTCCCGCGGGGCAGTGCCCCTGTAAGTGCACCGAGGGCGGGGAAGGCTTGAGCCCGAAGCCACCGAGCCTGCCGCCGCAGTGCTGCTGCGCCGACTGCGTGAGCCAGCGACAGCTGCTCCTCAAGCCCCAGCCCGACTGCCGGGCAGAGCTCTGGTGCAAGTACGGTGGCTGCGGCAGAAGCTTTGAGGAGAAACGAGTCCTGAGAGTGCCTGAGAGAGCGCATGGTGACGAGAAGCCCTCGCCATGCCCCAGCTGCTTGTAACGCCCGCGCAGGCTGCTGAAAACCTGCCTCTGGGCGAGGGACTGGACCTCATCGCTCTTGCACTAAAAGACACCAAACCTAATGAGGCGGCGGCTGGCGCTGGGGGCCCATTGCTGACCAAACAAGGACAGTGCCGAGGGAAAGCTGCAAGCTGGGACTCATGGTGCCTGCCAGGATGTGGCGGTGGCGGTGGTGGGGGCTCAGGAGGAGCGTGGTGGTTTTGGGAACTGAGGACCCTGCGGGTGGGTATCGAATGGGGTGAAGCAGGAGACCGACTGATGCACCGCATGAGCTTTCTGTCTGGTGAACATACCAAATCTATGGAGGGGACGGAGCTAAGGAGCAGTGGCAGGGCCCTGGGTCCATGATGTTCGCTCCTGCTGTGGCCGCACAGACTGTAGGGAGTGGGAAGAGCTTGGGATCTGGGATCTATCAGCTTAAAAACTGCTTCCATCATGCAGCAGACCTTGCAGTGGCACGTCTGCCTGCTCCTGCCTTTGGTCCAAGCAGAGGCCCAGAGACAGCCATGGGGCAGAGAGGGGCCTCTGTGGGTCACAGGCTTCTTCCAGAACCCTCCATCCTTCTCCTCCAGACTGGACATCATTCCACAAGAATGCATTTGGACTGGAAGAGCCGAGACCCGCTGGCAGCCGCCAGTGGAGGGGAGCAGCCTGGCCAGGCTGGGTGGGAGGAGAGCACTGCAGGAGGCAGGGAGAGCTGGGGAGAGGTGTCTGGGCCCTTCCTGCCTGGGGGGCCACCTCCTGCCAGTGCTCCCTGGCCAATGTGGCAGGGGCCGGCTGGTGGCTTCCCTGGGGGTGGAGCAGAGGCGCTGGCCGAGCACCGGAAAAATGAGAAACAGCCGGGAAACGGCGTGGAAGCATCTCTGCTCACCTCTGCTTCCCAAAGGGACCCGGGAGGAGCCTGCCCTCTGAGCCCGGGGAGGGGGGGGGGCACGCAGGGTGATGGGGGGGGGTGGGGAAGGGGGGGGTGTAGCTTTTGCTTCTCTACTTGCTCTGTGGATAATCTTTCTGACTAGCACCTCTTTCTGGTACTCAGTTAACTTCTGGATAAGTAACCCACATGCACTGGGGTGGTGGCCATAGCCTGCGGAGCTGTGGTGGTAGCTTGTGGCAGTGGTGTCCACTGTTTCCCTGCTGGCACGGGTTCCTGGCTGCCGGCAGCGGCAGGGGTGCATGGGAGGCACAGGTTGCTTGCCAGGGCTTGCCTGGTGCATCTCTGCTTCCCTGTCGGCGCAGCAGAGCCCATGGTACCGGGAGGCGAAGCTGGGGAGCCATGTTGGCAGGGCAGAGCTTTAGAAATGGGAACCGAGCGCCTGAAAGCCAGCGTGGTTGCGGAGGGCGCTTTGTCTGGGAGGGGAAACCCACCTCGGCTGTTGCGTCCGAGGGGTGCCACTGGCCCACCGCTCCCCTCCCATGTGCCACCAGCTCTGCCCGGCTGTGCCACAGCAGCCGTGTCTTGCCGCGCCGGGCTGTAGAGCCGCGTGGCTGCAACCACTGGACAGTGACCTTCTTTGCAAACACCTGGGATGGCGTTAACCGCAGCCCAGCTCGGCACCACGCTGCTCACCACCAGCACCCAGCTACTTGCATATGTTCCGGGGGTGCAGCGTAAGGGGAGGCTTTGTCACCTGCCGGGGGCCAGGGTGGCAGCTGGGGGGACGCCAGGATGGTCACGACTGGAGCTTTGGCTGGGGTGCAGCACCCTGAGCCAACAGCAGCCAGCTGGGAGCTGCCTGGAACCCAAAATCTGGTAGGCGGGGGTGGGTGTCCACCCCTGTCCCCCCTCACCCGCTCTCCCCAGGGCACGTGTGTCCCCCTCCTCCCCTCTGCCCCGCTCCAGCAGCATTTCAGGTCCTTGCAATTCTATTTTTTTGAGGTTATTTAAAATAAAAGCTTTCTCACAGCAGGTTCCTGGCTCTGGCCTGGGAAGCGTTGGGGCTGTGCTGCGGCATGAGCCTGGCCTGGGAGCTGGGGCCAGTCTGCGGCAGCAGGGTCTGCCCTGGGCTCGCACCCAGGCTGGAGTGTGGGCTCGGGCGAAGGCAGGCGAGTTTCTGGCTCGATCCAGAGCTCTTCCTGACCCTTGAGGCCAGAGCCGTGTCCCTGGGCCACCGGCCACCTTCCTGGTTGAGCCAGGGTGCCTGGCCACCTGCAGCTCGGCGGGCACGCTGCGTGCCAGCTCTGCTGGCCCCTGGCCCCACTCACGGGGACCACCAGCACAGCCAAGGGAGGGGCACTGGGCCCGGCTTTCTCCCCTACTGACAGACAGAGCACAGCACTGGATGGCACCTGGCCTCTGTTCTGCGGCCGTGGCTCTGCGGGACGGCAAGCTGTGGTTCAGGGTTGTGTTGGGCCTAGTTACCAGTAATGCCACTGGCTGGGAAGCCCCTCTGCAGAGGAAGCCTTTGCCAAAGCCACCGGCCCCTGGGCTCCCCTTGCCCCACGGAGCACGGCATTCCCTGGCGAATGCCCCCAGCACTGCCCAGGCTGCTCCATGGGTGCTTTAGCCACGAGCTGCACATGGCTGCGCTGCTCACCACGCTCTGGCGGGGACATGAAGCCGAGGTGACCTCTGGCTATCCCCCTATCACTGTACCCGGACAGATGTCCCCTGTCCTGTCCCACGGCAGCCCCTGGCCGCACACCTCCACCAGAACGGGAGCAGTACCAGGTCTGTGGCTGCCAGCTGCATCCTGGCTGTCCCCACTAGACCTGCGATGTCACCTCCCGGCCTGCTTCAGCACTCGTCGTCACAGTCCCCTTGGGGAGGGGACATGTCCCCACTTGTCCCCCGCCAGCCAGTTCCTGGCTTTGGCTCTGGAAGGCAGGTGTGGATGGTGTTTTGGCATCACCCGGCATGTCAGGCCTGGGCAATGGGGTGATAGCAATCTCTGCCGACGGCATCCCAGCCCGCCTGGCTGCCGAATGCTGACAAGCTGCGGCCTGCAGGGAGCCTTTGTGCCGAGCGTGCCTGGCGGGTGCCCAGGGCTGGCCCCGGCTGTGCCGCGCTGCCGCCACCCTCCCGTGCGCTCTGTGGCCACTGAACCTCTCCAGGACACCCAGGCTCAGTTATGGCCTGGAGGTGCAGGTGGTGCCACCAGCTCCTGGTGGTGCCGGTGCCCCAGTGCGGCAGCTGGGGATGCCAGGAGACCGCGACAGGGAGAAACGCCTGGTCCCTGCTGCAGCAGGAGCTCAGGGCCAGCATGGCCCCAAGCCCTGCATGGTGTGGCCCCAGTGCCCAGCCATGGGCTCCTGTCCCCGTGACATCCCTGTGCTCGGCCCTAGTGTGGCAGGCGGGTGCCAGGCTCTGTGCCGTGGGGCCTGTGTCATAGCGCTGCTGCCATCACCACCAGCCTGTGGCTCAGCAGGGACCGGTGCTACCGCCAGCTTTGTGCCAGGGTAACTGTCATGTCTGCCACACCACCACCAAAACGTGGGCCAGTGCTCCTGACGATGGCTGGTGGCACACGGGCACCACCGGGCTGCAGCTCCCTGCGCTGGTGGGGGGTTCCCCCCATGCTGGCAGCCCCCCAGCATGGCCGGGCCCGGCACAGGCGAGCCGGTCTCAGTGTGGGAGAAGCTGCGGGTCCCGCGTGGGCTGGGGTAACTCGCTGTCACCAGGGTGTCCCAGCCCTGAAGCTGCCGCGACAGCTGCCCCACATGCTGGACAAGGGTCCTGTGGCACCGAACGCACCCAGGACCCTGACCCCGGCCGGCGCAAGGGGGCCACTCCCGCGTGAAGGGGCGCTCGGCAGTCCCGCGCCCACCCGAGTCACCCGTGGGCTCGGAGCCACGTGGCTGAGCACCCCGGTCGGTCCCCCCGTGGGACCCCCGCCGCTCCCGGCCCCGGGGTTTGCAGCACTTGAGGCCGGGCCCTGCGCCCGGGGGGGCCGCGCTGCGGTGGGCTGGGGCGGGGGGGGTGTCTGGGGAGGGGTCCGGGGGTGCTGCCGGGCCCGCTCCGCCGGGGCCCGCGGGCGGAGCCGCCGCAAGGCCGGGGTGACGGGCGCCGGTGCGTCAGGCGGGCGGGGCCGGCGGGACGCGGCGCGGCGGCGGAGCGGGGCAGGTCGGTGCCGGGGAGGGGGGGCAGACGCGCCGCCGGGGGGCACCGGGGAGCCCCGAGGGCGGGGCGGGGGGAGCGGGGACGGGGACCGGGACCCCCCAACCCGCGCTCCGGCCGGCCCCGGGCCGGCCCCCCCGCCTGGAAGCGCCGCGGACACGCGTGGGAGCCGCCGGCCCGGGCTGCGCGGGGGGAGCCGGGAGCGGGGCGGGCGCGGGCGGCGCGGGTGGGCCCGGCCCCGCTGGGCTCGGCTCGGCTCGGCTCGGCTCGGCTCAGCCCAGGTGGGCCCGTCTCGGTTCGGTTGGGCTCGCCCGGCGCGGGTGGGCTCGGCTCGGCTGGGCTCAGCCTGGCTTGGTTTGGGTGGGCTCAGCTCTGCTCGGGTGTGCTCTGCCCGGCTTGGCCCAGCCCGGCCTGGCTCGGCCCTCATTGCTGCTCCCGTTGAGGCCGGGCCCTGGCACCTTCCCCCTCGGGGCTGCTGCAGCTCCCATATCCCCCATATCCCTCATATCCCCCATACCACCCACACCTCCTGTACCCCCTACATCCCCTGTACCCCCTGTACCACCCACACTGGGATACCTCGACACGGCAGCCGGGGCAGGGCAGGGGGCACAGGTGGGTGGGAGCACCCCAGGGGTGGCTCGGTGGGTGCTGGTGGTCCTGGCACAGCCCAGCCTGGCCGGTCGGCAGAGGCGCAGGGCCAGTGCGGGGGCTGCAGCCCTGGTGTTTCCCCCCCCCAGGGATGCGGGTGCCGTGACTCACAGTGGGTGCCCATGACAGACCTGGCTTCGCCCATGGGCGAGAGCCCCTTCGCCTTCCCAGGCGGCGAGGAGGGGCTGGGGGACGAGAAGGCGCTGGTGATCCACAGCCAGGCAGAGGAGGAGGCGGAGAAGGAGTTCAAGTGCATCCTCTGCGGGGAATGCTTCGGCCAGCAGCCCAGCCTTGCCCGACACCAGAAGCACCACGCTGGGGAACGCACCTTCATCTGTGCCGAGTGTGGCAAAGCCTTCAGCCTCAAGCACAACCTCATCATCCACCAGCGCATCCACACTGGGGAGCGTCCCTACCAGTGCGGCGTCTGCCAGAAGAGCTTCAGCCTCAAGCAGAACCTGCTCACCCACCAGCGCATCCACAGCGGTGAGAAGCCCTTCTCCTGTCAGCGCTGCGGGAAGCGCTTCCGTGAGCAGCGCTTCCTCCTCAACCATCAGCGCACCCACGCCGAGGACCGGCCTGGCACCACCACTGACACGGATGTCCAGCCCGGCGGCAGCCGCTCGCCAGAGCCTCATGAGGCAGCCGGCGGCCCCTTCGCCTGTGCCCGGTGTGGGAAGAGCTTCGGCTGCAGGAGCAGCCTGGCCATGCACCAGCGCAGCCATGGTGGGGAGCGGCCCTTCACCTGCCCCGACTGCGGCAAGACCTTCAGCCAAAAGGGCTCCCTGAGGATCCACCGGCGCACCCACACCAGTGAGGCCCCCTTCACCTGCGCCCAGTGTGGCCAGAGCTTTGCCCAGAAGGGCAACTTCACCGCGCACCAGTGCACCCATGGGGCCGGGGCTGCCCTCACATGAGCCCCCGCCCCACCTCGGCACCCCCTGCCCACACCGGCCCCCCTCCAACCACAGGTCCTGCGGTGCCCATGCCACCTTTGGGGCTGCCCCCCTCAGCCAGTTCCCACCACAGGGTGCTCCACTCGCACTCCCTCCTGCAATGGGGAATTCTGTCCTGCGGGAGCTGGGGGTCACTAGACGCTTCCCTGGGGTTACAGGACAGTGCTGTCGGCACGGTGCAGGGAGCCACCAGCATACCTGCTCGGGGCACATCACACGGCTCAGCCGCACACACAGCCGTGTCCAGCCTGACAGGATGCCAGGGAACGCCCAGGGCCGTGCTGCTCGCCTGCTTCCCACCCCTCGTCCTCCTGCTGGGTTTTTTCTCCTGATGGCTAGGAGGCCATTCCTACCAGCACCAGGAGCCTCAGGCTCTCCTGTCCCCTGTGCCAGGAGGAGCCTCATGCAGCCTGCGCAGTTCCCTGGGAGCCCTTCCTCCCCCTTGCCCAGCACCACAGTGGTGCAGCCTCGTGCTGCAGCCTAAACCCCTTGGATCAGGGTGAGAGACCGTGGAGGAGGAGGAGGAAGAGGAGGGAGGTTTCCCCAGGGCATCCGCACGCCGTCCCCCTGCCCTGGCTGGCATGGCTGCAGTCCACTGCGGTGAACCCACTCGCCAGCCAGCATGGCTGAAGTGCCTGGTGCTGGCGCAGGGTAACCTCTGCTGTGATTGCTCACCCAGGAAATGACAGCTGTGACTGCCAGAGCAGAGCCGGACCTCAGCAGCTGCCAGCCCCATGCCACATCCTGCAGGGATGGAGCTGCACCACCGGGCATGAAGAGGAGGAGGCAGTGGCTCGCCCCGGCTGCACGGAGAGCCCCCAGTGGCACAGAAATCACACGAAATAAAAATTAAATAAAACACAAAGCTCGAGGGTGGAGACTGCTTCCCCACTGGCAGCAGCTCCAGCATGGAGGAGGGACTGCATTGAGGTAGGGGGCTGCACCCTGCTGCGGCAAGGCAGAGACCCCCAGCCCAGGCAGCGCAGAGGTCCCAGCATGGTACCAGCGGTGAGGAGCTGAAGGATGACAGCGGCGGGTAGCACCTGGCCAAGAAGGTGTGGGGTGAGGGCAGCAGGGAGGACGCAGGGTGGGAAGTCTCCACTCTGACACCAAACCGCGGTGGCGAGCCAGAGCCTGGCTGGGAGAAATGAGATGCACCAGGGTAGGAAAACCTCTGCCATGCCGGGCACATGCGGCTGCGGGAGAGGACTGGCACATGGCACAGCTCTGGCTCCTGATGAGGCCAACGTCCTGGTCACTGCTGAATCCTGAGGGAGCTGGGCCAGGGCTCCCTCCTGCAGACCCTCCCTGCACCCTTGTGTGACGCCCTGGGCCAGCCGCAGGATCCAGGTCAAGTGTCCAGGGTAAGTGTCCCCATGGGGGGGGACATGTGGCACTTCACAACACCCCAGCCTTCACCTGGTGCCAGCAGCACTGCCTGTCCCGGGGCAGGATGCTCCATGCACGGAACAATGAACCAGAGCAGCAGAAATGCATTTTCCAAACCCAGGGACGTTGTTCCCCGAGCGTGTCACTCAGCACAGGGCCGTCCTGGTGGGCTGGCACCACGCTGCCCACGCGCTTCCCCCCAGCTCCCAGTACTCCCAGACAAGGAGCGAAGCCCTCACGGGTGCCTGCACAGGGACCCCCCGCACTGCCCTGTCCCCCCACCATCTCCTTTGCTGCTGTTGTGTGGAAATGCAGGTACTTCGATATGTATCATTAAACGAATTAAAGCCTGGAAAATCCCACGTCTCTATCTCACTGGGAACATGGGGGGCCCTGCTGGGTCAGCCCATCCCTGTGCTGGGCATGCAGAGCAGAGCTGGGAGAACTGTCCCGGCCTTCCCATCGGCACTCCGACCCCACCGGGGTGTCCTGGAGAACAAATGCAAACATGTATTTAGCAAAACCCCCAAGTCACGTTCCATGGTTGTGGTTCACAATGTGCAGTCAAGCCAGGAACCACATTCGAGTGATGGCTCTGGGTGCTGCACAGCGGCAGGGGCTGCTCTGCTGGGGCTGGGGGTGGGGGGCAAGGGCAGCCGCTGCTCAGGCTCACTGAGGCCACCCCTCATTGGGGATGGAGCCCCTTGGATGCTGGTGTGACCAGCTCTGCACCACCGCCTGCCAGTGAGCAACAGGCCGCATGGCCCCACTCATCAAGGCACCGGCTCCATGTGGCTCCTTGCCCTCTGGCATGGCCGGGGGGCGTTTCTCTCTCGTGAGTGGGCGTTTGAGCCTTGTGCCGGCTGTAGTGGTGTTTGCTCCTGTCTCCCACTCACTTTTCCGGGCTCTCCAGGTTGCCAAAGGCCCCACGTCACTGGTGGGATGGTGGTGGAGCGAGACACCAGCTCACCCTCTGCAGCGAGCCCCGTGCAGGCATCCGTCCCAGCCTCCCCTTGCCTGGCTCGGTGCCTACCACTGTCGCTGGACCCTGTACTGGGGACCGGCAGAGCGTGCCCACACCGCCACTATCCCCAGGGAGGGATGTCACTGGGATGAGCAGCAGCCAGAGCAGGGGAACACCCAGCATGAGCTTGGGGACACCTCCACGGGCTCAGGCCTGGCGTGCTGGCTGCTGTGGTGAGCTGGGGCTGTGCCATGAGCTCAGCCTTCACTGCTGGCCCCCAAGCACCCCACCCTGGGTGCTGCCAGCCCTGGGCACCCAGGAAATCCTTTTTGTGCTTGGTGCCGCTGGAGCACCACTCATCACCGGTATGTTGAGGGTGCTGTGCCAGAGCAGGTTCCTGGCACGGCTTATGCAGTGGGCAAAGGGCATTGGCTGCCAGTGTGGGGAGCATGGCTGAAGCTCTGCTGCCAGCATATGGGCTGTGGTGGGCAAGAGGAACGTCCTGGTGCCCCATGGCTGTCCCTGCCCCAGAAACTCAGGCAACACAGTCACCATCCCAGCACATCCCCAGCTCAGCACCTCCCACCCCTGCCCTGCCTCTCCTCACTGCCAGGCTCTGCCCCTGCCGCCCTCACTGGTTTTACGGCAGCGGTTCCCTTTTGCCTGACACCTGCCCTCGTGCAGCCGCCAACACAGAGCGCCCAAGCTGCCAATGAGGAAAACCATCGGCGGAACTGGGCCCCCCTGCAGCACCATCACCCGAGGCTGTGCATGCGTGGGGGGCAGTCCCATGTCCTGGGGTCCATGACATCCCTGGGATCTCTGATTCTCTGGGACTGTGTGGCCCTCGATCTCTGCAGTTGGTGGATCCTTGGGATCCCTGAGTCTCTGAGGTCCCTGTGTCCCCATGTCCCTTATTCCGATGTTCCCAACACCCAGTGTCCCGATGTCCCAGTGCCCCAGCCCTGCTGTTCTCCATGCTGACACCCGGTGTTGCAGCTCTGCTCCAGGGGCTCCGTGGCCAGAGTTGCCCCCCCACGCCAGCAGGCAGGTACTGGGGCCATCGGGGGCCGGGGTTGGCAGGTACCAGAGCCAAGCTGGAGCGTGAGCTCAGGCAGGTTCTGGGGGCCAGGGAGGGTGCCAGTGTGTCTTGCCACCTTCAAGCAGCCAGTCCCCGTGGCAGGTCCCAGTGGGCTGCAGAGGCAGGGGGGCCACGGAAAGGCAGGACGTGGGTCATGCCTACACAGATGGGAACAGGGGAACATCCCCAGTGGCAGAAATCACAAACATCTGAGAACCCAGAGAGGTTTTGGGGGAAACCCAGTGTCACAGGACAGGTCACCCACCCCACTAGGGGGACGTCATTGCCCCAGCTTGGCCACGCTGGTGGGCAAGGTCTCCCTTTCTCCTTCCCACCCCTTTCATTTCCAGTAACAGGCTGAACTCAGCTTCTTCCCCATTCCTGTGCAGTTTGGGGCTTTCACTGCACCTGGCCGGGGCACACACATCCTGCAGGGCCCCCGGAGCCGCAGGTGGCTGGAGGCCCCCGGAGGGCAGGGGGTGGGGACATGCAAGACCCCGGTAATGGAGTGCGGCATCCGGGGGCCCCAGAGATGCCTGAGGCTTAGCAAGTCTCCTTCATGGTGGGAAACGGGTCCCCTGGGGAGGTGTCAGCCCATGAGCCGGCTGCCACGTGGTGGCTGCCTGGCAGAGCCCTGCTGGAGCTGCCCCAGCCCCACAGCCGGACCGCTCACCCCCAAGGACATGCAAGATCCTCCTTCCCACGGGGGTCTTGGGCTGAAGCAGCTCTCATGGGGCAGCCCCCCCACAGGAGCACCACCACAGGCTGCTGTTTCACCCATCCTGCTTTCCACTGACCCAAACTGCTCCTGAAATGATGGGGACTCTGGAGCAGTATGTCCCCCATGCTCTCCCACCCCTGAGGGGACCAGGGCACAGCACCGAGCATCCCTCCCTGGGAGTGTCATGCCAGAGCAGCACACCCCCTGGGGTACAGCTCCGAGGACAGCGGGGCTGTGGTGGCCTCAGCCAGCCCAGGAGCTGCTGCCGGCTGTGCCATGCTGTGCCGGGCTGTGCCTGGGGCTGGTGCCTGCGACAACACTGGGAGCATCGTATGGGCACCAACGGCGGCATGCAGTGGTACCAGGAGTAGCCCAGGACTGCAGGGCACACCAGTCACAGAATCCTAGAACGGTTTGGGTTGGAAGGGACCTTAAAGACCCCCCCGTCCCACCCCTGCCACGCGCAGGGCCCCCTTCCCCCAGCCCCAGCGCTCCCAGCCCGGCTGCGCAGCAGAGGGGCTCCAGCCCTCTGGCCATCTCCGTGGCCTCCTCTGGCCCCGCTCCAACAGGTCCGTGCCCTCCTTATGCTGGGGGCCCCGGAGCTGGAGGCGGCGCTGCAGGGGGGTCTCAGCAGAGCGGGGCAGAGGGGCAGAGCCCCTGATACTCGGGGTGCCCTGACCTGGGTGCAGGATTTTGCGCTTGACCTGTTGAACCCCATGAAGTCACCTCTCCAGCCTGCCCAGGTCCCTCCAGACAGCATCCCTTCCCTCGGCCCTTCCAGCCCTGCCCACCCCACAGTTTTAGCTCCTGCTCAAGGCGCCAGACACACGGCCATAGGCTGGAGGTTTGTGGTCAGCACAAAGACGCAGCACAGTGTGGGCATGGGCTGGGCTACCAAAATCCCTGGGCTACAACGTGCCTAAAGTTGTCATCCTAATTTTCAAATAGCATTTATTATTACTGCCAGGACTAGAAACCCAGAGTTAAATCAGGATGTTCACAATAATCTTGCTGTCACACATACATACCTTCTGACTCTCTTGGTAGCCGAATGTGTCCCTTTGTAATAGAAAAGAACACTTTGTTTTGCAAAGTGTCCATCAATGTGTTATGATGCAAAGGAGAGTCCAAAGACTGTTTTCCTTACGGTGAGATGCTCTATCTGGTTTTTTTCTTTGAGAAAATCCTCTCTAAAGGGTGGCTGGGAAACACTTAGTCTCTGGGATGTCC
Organism: Falco biarmicus; assembly: GCF_023638135.1. Classification (NCBI taxonomy): domain Eukaryota; kingdom Metazoa; phylum Chordata; class Aves; order Falconiformes; family Falconidae; genus Falco; species Falco biarmicus. Next base: position 62,053,853 of record NC_079291.1, on the reverse strand, counting down.
TGTTTGCCTTGGAACTTCCTCTGCAGCAGTAGTCACTTAACAGCTGTTGGCATGGTCTGCTAATTGGTGTTTGCCCAGAGCAGCTGTGGGTGCCCCAGCCCTGGCAGTGCCCAAGGCCAGGCTGGACGGGGCTGGGAGCTACCGGGGCTGGGGGAAGGGGTCCCTGCGTGTGGCAGGGGTGGGACTGGGGGGTCTTTAAGGACCCTTCTAACCCAAACCGTTCTGGGATTCTGTGAAACCAGCCCAGGGTGTGAGCCCTCAACCAAAGGCCCTGTGAATAGGCTTTTCCCGTGGATGCAGCAAGCTCCAGGGTTTGCAGATAGCGAAGCTCAGGGCAGGCAAAGGGAAGCACAGATAACCTCAGCTTTTGCACAAAGGGCAGCTCCACCTCCTCGCTCCCTGTCCATGTTCCCTAAACAGCCCACAGGCCCGGGTGATCTGAGCGGGAGGCTGCCCTTGCCCTGCCCGTGGCCCAGGACAGCCCCCACAGTGCCATCCCCATAGAGTTCACAGGGCTGAAACACCTCTGCTCCCTGGGGAATGGGGTCTGATCGCCATCCAACTGAGCCTCCCACGGCTCAGCAGCACAGTGAAAAAAGTTACATGAGAAACCAGCTACAGCCCTCGTCACAACTGGGAAATGCCATTGTAAAGCCACCAGACAGAACAAACCATAATCAAAACAAAAAAACTGGGACAAGTACAGCATTTCTAAATCCTGCATGGTATGGTCAGCCCTGAAGTGGTCAGGCAGTTGGACTAGATGATCTGTGTAGGTCCCTTCCAATGGAATTCTTCTATTCCTTTCCTTTCTTTTCCTTTTCTTCCCTTCTCTTTCCCTTTCCTTTTTTCTTTTTCTATTCCTTTCTATTTCTATTCTACTCTAATTCTACTCTATTATTTTCTACCTCTGTTCTATTTTACTCTATTCTACTTCTATTATATTCTATTCTAATTTCCTTTCAGAAAAATAAGCAAAGGATTAAAAATGGCTTAAGTAATCAGAAAGTATGTGGAAGACTCATGACAAGTTTAGAGGAAAATAACTTTTAAAAAAACTTCATTGATGTTAAAATGAAGGAATTTCCTTCTAAAAACATTCAGGCAGGACAGAGAACTGCTTTTTCACTCTTTTGACCAAGATATTTTTAGGGTGCAGATAACCGTGAGAAGTTAATGTTCCTGTAATGACCCAGTGTGTGATACCAGTACAAACAAACTTGAAAACAAGCCATTTATTAAACTGCCATTATGGAAACACAATCAAAACTTCCATCTCTGTTGACTTTCAGTTCTCATTTGGAAAGAACTACTGGCCAAGTCAATATTCCTTATTCATGAAAATCACAACCCACACCCTAAAAGCAGGTATAACAATCTTGTTTCTTCCCCTTGGTGCTCCAGGAATAACAGTAGCATAATTTAAAACTATTTACCAAAGTCACCTGTGCACTTTGTGCCACACTTTGAATTTTGCAGCTTCTGACGGTTTGGGTTTTCTCCTCCAGATATGATGGCTGGAGTTTAACTGCTGCCTGTCAAGTGTAGCAGGGCATGTTAGAGAGAACGTGTGTGGGAAGAGATTTCTCTGAATTGCAAATCAGCTGCACTGAGCAAACTGCCTTGTATTGGCTTTCATCAAGGAGCCACTCCTGTACTCTTTAACAGCAGAATCTGCACAACGGTCACAGAAATGGGCAAGTATGGAAAAACATCACCTCCTTGCTATGGGTCATGTTTCAGTTGGGTTCTTCTCCCCACTGCTCCGTGCCCACAGCTAGCACATCAGCTCTGTCCTCTTCAGTCACACAAGAGCAGGGCTGCCCATTTTCTGGGCTCATCAGACTGAAGAGGCTTTTACTGGAACAAGTTTTGGCTTCAAAGTTCCCAGGCTGGGTGTCCATACACCAAAATATAAAGGCTATTCATGAAGTAGCTGCACCTCTGGTAGGGACATGGTTTAGCAGTGGGCTTGGCAGTGCCCAGTTAATGGTTGGACTTTATGATCTTAAAGGTCTTTCCCAACCTCAGTGAGTCTGTGCTTCTATGATTATGAGTGGTCCCTGCCAAACATGTTTTTTTTAAGGTGAAAGTGTTGCTAGGGCTCAGCAGGTGCCACTAGTGGGACAGGATGAGCCCCAGTACCTCCCTGGCCTTGCCAGGCTCCAGCTACATACGGGGGTTGTGCTTGGAAACCATGCCCACCTTCCTGAGTGCTGCTTGTCTAGGCCCCAGGCTCAGTTCAGTTCCCTGAGCCACCCCCCCGCCCAGGCTGGTGCCCCAGCCCCTTCCCGGCTCTGGACACGCTCCAGCCCCTCAGGGTCTGGCTGGTGCTGAGGGGCCCAAACTGAGCCCAGCATCCGAGGGGCGGCCCCCCCAGTGCCCAGCGCAGGGGGACGGGCACTGCCCCGGCCCTGCTGGCCACGCCGTGTCTGACACCAGCCAGGGTGCTGCTGGCCCCCTTGGCCACCTGGGCATGCGGGGGGCTCGTGCCCAGCTGCTGCCCCCCAGCCCCTTCCCCGCCGGGCAGTCCCCAGCCCCCTGCCCCCAGCTCCTGGGGCTGGTGTGACCCCCTGGCAGGGCCTGGCATGGGGCTGGGGTGACCCTCACACAGCTGGGCTTGGCCCCTCAGCCAGCCTGCCCGCCCAGACCCCCTGCAAGAGCCCCCTGGCAGGTTAGTGCTCCCCCCAGCTTGGTGCCACCTGCGGGCACTCACCAAGGAGAGGACCCCCAGCATCGGCTACCACCAGCCGGGGCCAACCTGCGAGCTGTCCATGAAGCCGCCCCCTGTGGCGGCCCCGACGGGCCAATGGCAGCCTCGCTGGCGGTCACGTGACAGGAGGGCGACGTTCAAAATGGCGGCGCCGACAGTAGCGCGGTCCATCTGCGGCCCCTCCTCCGCGAGTGCTTCCGCAGGCCATGTGCACGCTAGCCACGCCTCTGGTTGGCGCGGCCTACTTCCGGGAGGCGCGGGGCTCTGGCCGGACACGTGTGGGGCTGTGCCGGCGGGAGGAGGGACTCGCGCGGAAGTGGCGCGGCCGCTCGCATCGTGTGGCCTACTTCCGGCATAGAGCCTACGGGAGGAAGGCACGCTAGTAGCGCCGTGTAGAGACCCCGGGCAGTGCTCCCCCGGCTGCCATGGCGGGGCACACGCAGGTAGGAGCCGTGCCCTGGTGCAGGATGGCCTGCTGTGCCCTCCCCAGTGCCGCAGCCCTCAATGCCTGAAGCTCTGTACCCCCCTCCCGCCTCCCTGCAGCCTTGCGCAGTGGCTACCATCATGGCTGGCACTGCTGGCCCCCTGGCCTAGCCACAGCGTGGCCTCATGCCACCCCCTGAGCTAAACCCCCCCTAACCCCCCACCTGCGCCCCCAGCATGGCCTCACTAGCTGGCCCTGCCATGCCACATTTTCAGTCATATGGCCACACAAAGCCAGAGCCTGGCCTGTGGCATGTGGTGCGATGGCTGCAGCAGGTCCGTGTGGGTGGCTCCAGCTGCTGGTGCACCATGGGCTGCCAGGAAATAGAGCCAAGCTCTAGGCAGCATCTCGCTGAGGCGTCGTTCTCTGAAGATTGCAGAATCCCTGAATGGTTTGGGTTGGGACCTTGAAGACCCCCCAGTTCCACCCCTGCCACACACAGGGACCCCTTCCCCCAGCCCCAGTGGCTCCCAGCCCCGTCCAGCCTGGCCTTGGGCACTGCCAGGGCTGGGGCACCCACAGCTGGTCTGAGCAGCCTGTGCCGGTGCCTTGTTGCTCTCACAGGGAAGAGTTTCTCCCTCATATCTGATCTCAATCTATCCTCTTTCCGCCTTTGTCCTGGCCTACAGGCTCTACTAAAATCCCTAAGATCCTTATCCCCCACCCCCCTCTGGGGCATGCAGCTTCCTCAGAAAGTGCTGTTCATTGGTGCTTAAAACTGCATGATTTGGTTTTTCACCCAAGGGTGGAAGTAGCACCTGGAAAATAAAACATATAAGAACCCCCTCTCCCACACGGTGGTGGGCTTCCCTGTCCAAAGGTGGTGCAGTTCTGCAATTCCTCGTGCAATCCTTGTGTGGCAGGAGCCAGTGACCTTTGAGGACGTCGCTGTCTATCTGAGCCGAGCGGAGTGGGAGGCCATTGCAGTGAGACAGAGGGATCTGTACTGCAGCGTCATGCTGGACAACTACAAGCTCTTGACGTCCCTGGGTAACCCAAAGCTTTAACTACTGGGTTCAGGCTGCATCCAGGGAGGGCACAGCTGGGGCAGGGATTTTGTTACATTTGACTCCTTCTGAGGGGCTGATCAGAGCTATGGCTGCAGCGTGGGGGTAACTGCTTCCAGCACCTGTGCTCCTGGGGGAGTTTAGTGCTGGAAAAATGCAGGATTTGGGTCTTGTTGAGCTGATGGCTGCCTCTGAAAACAACGGCAGGTGAGCTGTCTCCCCTGAGGGCAGTCAGGGACCCACTGGGGGGTCCTGGCCACAGGCAGATGATGTGGGTTGGAAGGGACCTTAAAGACCATCTGGTCCCACCCCTGCCACACGCAGGGACCCCTTCCCCCAGCCCCGGTGGCTCCAAGCTCTGTCCAGCCTGGCCTTGGGCACTGCCAGGGCTGGGGCACCCACAGCTGCTCTGGGCAGCCTGTGCTGGCACCTCGCCGCCCTCACAGGGAAGGATTTCACACCTGTCAGAGGACAGTACAGTTCCCTGAACCAGTGAGGTCCCACTGCCACCACAACAGGACAGAGATCTCTGATTACCAGCATAAAGGGTCTGGGCCAGGCACCTGGGAGGACATCCCATGCCCAGAAGCTGCTCCTAGGCTGAGCAGCAAATAACCCCTCGCAGGAAAATCCTGTCAGTAGAGTTGGGAGTTGGTTCCCGTATTCCCATCAGGGCTCTGCCCTTGCAAATTAATCTCCAGCCACAGCTCCAGTATCTCTTTTTTTTTTTTTTTTTTTTTTCTTCCCCCCCCCCCCCCCCCCCCCCCCCCATGTTCTGGTGTTGCTTCTTCTTGGCCTCTTCTGGTCACGGTGCAGTGCAGCTTGGGGTCACAGAGAAGACCTTTATTTTTTCATGTTAACAGTTTATTGCTGCCATTTGTGTTAGAATGACATGCTCTGTTCTGCCCCCCAGGTTATCCAGGCCCAAAACCTGACATTTTGTACCGGATAGAGCATGGGGAAGAGCCGTGGCTCTGCATGCCGCACAGCCCAGTGATGTGGGACGGACCTGACTGCCCCTCTCCAGGTGAGCAGGAACAATCCAACCCCTTGGCTCACCAGGGCGTGGTGGCATGTTCCAAAGGCCACTCCAAGCTTCTCTTTTTCTGTAGCAGTGCCCAGCATGTCTCCAGGGTTCCCGCTTGCTCTCCTGTCCAAATCCTTTCCCTCCCCATGGTCTCTTGTGAGGTATCTCTCTCCTTTCCCTCTGGCCCTGCAGCCCTCCCCACACAGTAGCAACATCCAAGGGAAACGGAGGTTGCCTCTCTCCCTGTGCAAACGCTGCAACTCTGCAGAGGTGGAGGCTTTCTGGCTGCTGATGGTGGACAGGGCTTCTTCATCATCTTCCTCCAGCCCCATGGCAGGGCTTCCCATGCTGGGAAGGTGATGTCCGTCTGGTTTCCCTACAGGGTATGGCAGGGATGTGAGCTGGCTGGAAGAGCCTCCCTTGGGCTGGTGGCCCTGTGCTGGTGAGCGTTGCATGCAGGAGGAGAAGACACAGACACCCTTCCAAGGTGAGTCCCGGTCCCCCTTCTTGCTCACCACCGGACTCTGGAGCAAAGAGCCTGAGGTGGGCTCCAGCCCCGTCCCTGTCCTCAGCTGCTTGCGCTGTACCCGGTCAGTGCTGCCAGGAGTTCTCCTGTCCTGTGCATGCAGCATGCTCAGGCAGAGCTCAACTCCCCTGTCCAGCCAGGTGGAGGACAGGGACGTGTGTCATGGGTGGCCCCTGAACCAGGGAGAGTGGATTTTTCTTACTTTCAGTGTCTCCCCCATTCAGTACGGCCCCTCTCTCCCTGTCCTGCCACAATGCCCCCACCAGGAAGAAGGCAAACTCTTCCCAACCCAGTCTCAGCAGGAGGATGGTGCATGCAGTGGTGTCTCCAGTCTTCCAGACTGCTGAACAAGTTCAGGTGTCTTGCAGGTCAGAGTGAGTCGCTGTCGGAGGCGGCTGGCAGAGGAGCGGGGCCAGTGGAAAGCGGAAAGAAGGCACAGACAGCCTTGTGTCCTGGGGAGAGAGGAGAAGATGAAAAAGAGGTCACGGCAAGCACAACCCAGAGCAGAGGATTCCCCCTTCAGCCAGTGACAGAACAGCAGAACAAGAAGGCACATCCTTGGGAGCACCTGGATGGTGAGCCTAGGGAGAGGTTTCAGAGGAGTGGCCCAAAAAGTCAGCGCGCCCTGGGAAAAGTGACATTTCTGCAGGGAAACAGGAAACTGTCTGTCAAGGAACTGAATGAGATTATTTTGAAAGACCACTGTTACTGTGTGAGGGAGACATGGCTCTTGCATTGCGCCTCACAGCTGTGTCCTGTGAGAGAGCACAACTACTGCAGAAGCCACGAGGTTGGTGTCTCGGTGTTTAAGGGCCACCAGAACCATCACGTACAAGGGATTGCTTATCAGGGTAGAGTTAAAAAAATTGATCGTCTTACTGGTAAGGCTCGGGTCATGCTGCACAGGCTGGAAAAGCGAAGAACCCAAACAGAGCGAATCATCAGGAAAGCCAACAGAATTCTGTGGCATTACAAGTCTTTTGACAGCAAGAGGCTGAAGTTGCCTCAAGGCTCCTCTAGCCCCGCCTGTCCACCTGAGCCTGCTGCCCCTCCTGCTAAGGCAGAAGACAACCCTGCAAAGGGAACATGTGAGGCATTTTGTTCTCCTGCAAATCAGAAAGCTGTGTCCCCCAAGCATCAGAGTGAAGGTAGCTCCCTAGGGCTGTCGCCAGAAGCACTCGGTGCCCTTGCGGTGTCTTTTGAACCCCCACCCTCAAATGCAGCTGCAGAGGTGAAGAGCAAAGTGACACAGCCCAAGGTGCCTGTACATCATGAGGTGCAGAGCACACTGCAGGTCCAGAGCCCCTGCACTAAGCAAAACATTGAAGAATGTGAAGTAGTGAATTCAAATTATGTATCACTGCGTGATGCACACAAACTATTGATGCAGACTGTTGACCGCTTATTGGACTCTGTACACCAGAACTTTGAGCTTCATGGCTGCTCTCAGTGTAAGGATCGGTGGCCCATCATCATTCAGATCGACAGCTGATGGGTGGCACTGCGGGGACCTGTCGAGCTGACAGTCGGGACTGTCTTCCCTGCAGCAAAACCCACTGAAGCGATCTGAGAGAAGAAACGCTCTGAAAGGGATGTAGGGGCAGATCAGTGGGTATAAAACTTGGGGTGCAGTGCCTGCTGGGGAGCCATCATGCTGGGAGGCTCAGGGGGAAAGGCCAAGGGGAAGGGAAGGATTGGTGTGGATAAAATGAGGAAGCATGGAAAAATGGTGCAGAGGGGGAAGGATGGACAGCCATGTGTGAACAGGCACCTGGTCAGACTGTTTCTGGCTGGGCTGCGCTTGATTGCAGCGGTTCTTCCTGTCTGCTTATTAAACTATTCTAAATTATTGTCAGTGTTGTCACAGCCCCTGGCGGGTCCATCTGTGTGCTAACTGTGCTCACAATGGAGCAGCTGCTTGCTGGGCCCTGGCGGGGAGGAATCCCCGGGGTGTTCGCGCCCTCTGTGTTTTCTCGGGATTGACTGATGCAGCGTGAGGGGAGTGGAGCTCGTGGGGTGGCGTGTTTTGTCCACGCCTTTGTGGCCACGGCTCTCAAAGCAGGGGTTGCACTCGCGGCAGGATGAGGAATGGCCCCGGTGCCCCCTGCGGGCCAGACTCGGCCCCCGCCGCGGCAGGCCTGTCCCGGTGGGGGTCACAGGGCCGCCGCCATGGCCGGGCCCCGCAGGGGCGCCACAAAATGGCGCCGCCGGTGAGAGCGGCCAATCGCGCAGGCGGGTGGTGACACGTGGGGCGGTGTGGCGCAGGGGGTTCTGGGGCAGCCGTACGACTTCCGGGTCACGGGAGGGAAGGCCCCCTTCGGGCGGGACTCACCACCTGAAGTACGTGATCCGGATGTTTGCACACGTCCCTTCTGCCGCCGTTGCCGTGGTAACGCGGGAGCCACTTGCTGCTTCCGCTAGAAGCGGGGGGCGGGGCCCCATGCGGCTGCTGGGGCCGGGGCCAGGGCCGCTGCTCCGTTTCGGGCCTGGGAGCGCTCAGCCCTGCCGGACCGCTGGTACCGGCTGCGGGCCCCACCCGGGCAGAGGCAGGCCGCGGGCAGGCGCAGGGCCCGACGGCGGGTGTTACCCAGCACCGTAACCGGGGACACCCCCCCTCAGAGGCTCACCAGGCCACCCAGCTGTGGTGCTCAGCGGTGCTGGGCGCCTCCTCCCGTGGCAGGCCCCGGGCCAGGTGGGCACTCGCTGTTTGCAGGGGGGATTTGCAAATCGGCAGTGTGTTGCGTGCCCGTTCCTGTTCACGGATGGGGTTGCTCACAGGTGTCCTGCTTCCAGTGCGTACCCTCGGGCAGCACCACGGATGCTTCTCATGGACCCCACATGCTCCCCGGTGGGGCTCACCCGCTTTGGGGGCGGCGGTTTGAGCCAGTGGTTGCGATCTCCCACTGCCACAATTATCTTTGTCCTATTTGTGGCTAGTTTTTGTTGACATCAGTGGATTGCAACACCTTATCAGCCTGTCTCCTCCCGTGGCCAAAGCTCCTGCTTTCCTCCCTCAGGAGCATCTTTCTGCGTAGCTCAGATAATGGTGTTCCTGACACTGTCTTTGTTCCCTGCCCTTCCCAAGGCTGCCTCCCTTGAGCAGAAGTCCCATCGTTCTTCACTTTTAACAGCTTTAAAGAGTCACCTCGGCCTAAACCTTGGGCACAGATTTGTTTAACATACAGTTAAACACTACACTGGAGAATCAGAGTTTGGTGACTGGGGAGTTCAGATGACCCAGGGAGTGGTGCCTTGCTGGGAGTGGGTTGTGTGGGGCCGTGGCTGCAGCCGGTGCCCAGATTGCCCGTGGTCTCTCAGCCAGAGCCAAGAGTCAGTCCCAGGGTGATGGGCAGATCCAGTTCCCCAGCATGGGATGTGGTGGGGGCTTCCTTCATGTTGGAATCCATCGGGGCCACGCTGCCTCAGCCCAAAGGGGCTGATGAGCATGTTGGGAACGGTGAATGGCTGTGGTGTTGGGGTGACTGCTCTCAGCGCCCTGGGGGAGCCCTGTGCTGGGGAAACGTGGGGACTGGGTCTCTGTGAGCTGGTGGCCGCCACTGCCACTGACAGTGTGATGCAGAGCAGCTTCCTGCCCTGAGGCCAGGCAGGGACCTGGTGCGGGTCCTGGCCCCATCTCACCTGGGTGCTCAGGCAGTGATGCTGCTCTGTGGTGCAAGAGGCACTTGTGTCCAGGGGCTTGGGGGGTTTTCTCCCTCCACCTTCATTAAAAATGGAAGAAGTAAATGTGTAACAGTGCAGCGAAAGTGATTAGTGTGGAAAAGGGGAAACTAGCAGAAGCACGGGTGTAAATCCTGCTGTTCTTTGCGCACGTAACAGGAAGATGGGTGCAAACAGAAACACACAAAGGTGTCAACCTGACCTGTTTGCACTTCACCAACCCATTTCATACTCTTTACCTCCTCTTCCCTCTTGTTTTCCTGTCCTTCTTTCCCTTGGGCCATGGGGTGTGTGGGTGTGTCTCAACGTGCCGTCTAACCACTTTAAACTGGCATCTTGTCTTCTCCTTTTGCTGCCAAGCTCAAATTGCACCAGACTCCCAGAATTATGAGCTTGACTGAAAAGATACTAGTTCAAAAACTAAAAGCTTTTTTTGTTTCGTTTCTATGCCATTTGGTTTTGAACCATTGTGGTGCACTTCACTCACGTTTTTAGACATTCTACCATGGTTGTAAAGAGTAATTTTTTTAGTAAGGCTTCTGCACAGAGCAGGGAGTTGGACTTGATCCTTACAAGTCCACTCTGAGATCTTTTATGATTCCATGATCCCCTGCTTCTGCACCTTCCCCTAAACATCCCCTGATAAATTCCATGCGGTCTCCAAATGCCCTGTGCCCTGGTAGCCAGTAACCCCTGCCGGTACCATCTCAGCTGGGTGCCCCTGGCGGCAGCCATGTTCCCTTAGAGCGACTGGGTTCCTCCACCTGTCTTTGTTCCTCTGCCCCATTGTGATTGTGGAGATTAGCCTTTAACCACTCAACCTACCTGATGATATTTCTGGAATTCAGGAAATCTGGGTGATTAGGAGTACAATCGCCCAGCTGCAGCCGTAGACCTCTGTGTGACCCAAACCTCAAAGTAATAAATTCAAGTGAGTTCAGGAGAGATGTGCCCAGGGTCCCAGCCCTCCCCGGGGCTGCAGCGTGTGGATGAAGCACCCTTGGCACCAAGAAGGGCTTGATCGATAGGGTAGGCACAAGTGATGTAGGACAACATCCCAGATCAAGACATGCTGTCCTTGAGTTTAGGGAGTGGAGAGGTGATTGACAGGTGTCAGCACTCTGTGTATTTATCTGAATAAACAATGATACCCAAGGACTTTGCTGGCAGAAAATACAGCGCGGCAGGAGCAGGGCAGGGCCTGGAAGCTGGAGCAGGATGTGAAGCTTTGGTGGGTTTGCAGTGGGGGAGGAGCTGCCTGTGGGGGACATGTTCTGGGGCAGTGGTGGTTTCTCCATGTGTTGAAGCACCCAGCCTCAGGCTACAGACCCGCCTGTGGCCAGGCCCCAGCCGCTGCGCTTGCTTCTCCAGCAGGATGGAATATGTGGGTTGATGTTAGACTAGAACTTGGATCCGATGGATTGACTAATTGCTCTGGCGTTGGCCTGCAAATCTGAGCGCTGGTCCTCGACTACAAGGACCCAAGAATAATTCTGGAGATGACTGCCTGAGTAAATGCTCTAACATCTCCCAGTTTTTGATGAAAATGGTGCATGAGCAATAAAATCTCCTTTTCTGAGGCGACCAAACATGCTGTAGCCTCCTTTCTGTCTAAAAGGTGGTTGATTCTCCTGATAATCACAAGATCCATGGGTTCTTGCTACAAATAATCTTGGATCTAATCCAATGAGACCTCCAGGGTTTTTTCCGACTTACTTCCACAGTTCCACAGTGTTGTGCACTGAGGCTGTTGCTCATGTTTTCCAGCCAGTCTCTCGGCAGCCCTCTTTACACCCGCCTCTGTGTAACAACCGCATCTCTGTATCTCTTTGTTTTCCTTCGTAAAGACAAATGTCCTAAAGATACCCTATCTCCCATGCACGGTTCCTCCTCAATTCTCTTTTCCATGATGTTGTGTGAGTTGTTCTCTTAGTTTATCCTTTGTCTTTTCTTCCCCTTGCTTTGTGCAAGGTGGCACCCTTTGTTCTGCCTGTAGCATTCACATCCCAGCACCAGCAAGTGCAGAGTAGTTTTTTTGGGAGCTCAGGGCTCCCCAGCACCTGGAGCTCTTCCAAGACCCCAGTTGTTTGATGCCTGGGATTGCAGAGGCGATGAAGAAGTGGGTAGAGGCAGAGGAGGTGCCCCAGCACACCAGTTTTGGGGAGATGTTTCCTCCAACCCAACCTTCGGGGTAGCAGAGGTGGATCTGCCCCATCCCTTGCCCAGAAGTGGCAGCGTTGCCCGCTCCTGCCCGTCCCTCCAGCCCCGCCGAGGTCCCCCGCTCTCCCTGGCATCCTGTGGCAACAGCTTGCGCCAATCGACCGCAGTGGAGCAGCACTGACATCAGGGGCCAAGGTCCAGGCAGGCAAGCGTGCAGCAGCACCGAGACAGCCCAGCTGGGCGGCCGTGCCCCACGCAGCGCCATGAGGCTGTGGCTGCTCTGCATCTTGGCTGCTGCCGTGGCCCTCATGGCCGTGGCTGGAGCCGACCATGGTGACTTGAAGAAAGTGGCACGGGGGAGAGAGGTTGGTCGCATGCAGAGGGGGGTTAAAGCTGGGGAATAATGGGGCCAGGCGCAGGGGAGACCATGGGGAGGGGAAACCTCCCCTGGCACAGCGGGCATGGCATGAAGCAAAGCTTGCACCCCTGGCCCCGTCCCCAGGGACACCGGGTGCTCCGGCACCAGCACCCTGTGCCAAGCCCCTGCACAGGGGCCAGGGGAGCAGCTCTTGCAGCGCCCCCGTTCCCTGCGCTGCGCCAGCTGCCAGTGGGGCTGGGGACAAGCTCAGCGCACGGGGGTCCGGCCGAGCCCTTCACCCCTGAGGGTCACTGCCATGGTGGGGCTGCGCTCTGCCTGTGGGCCTTGTGCTCTGCCAGCCACAGCATTGCACAACAGGCAAATATTTCATCATGGAGGTGGTGAGGGGCTGTGCAGGGGAGCAGGGAGGTGGCAGCAGGTGGTCTGGCGCTGCATGGGGGGACAGGGGCTGTGGCACAGGGTGGTGGCTCAAGGCACAGGTGGAAGGCAGGGGAAGGACGTTGTTTGCAAACACAGCCCAAATCACAGCTGCGGATTGTGTGTCCGAGCAGGGATGGACCAGGAGAAGCTGGGGGTGACCTGGGCACGGCAGCAATCCTGTCCCCATCCTGGAGCAGTGGCAAAGGGGGCTGGCCAACTATTTGCCCATCGGATCCTGCTCACTGGGGTGCTCCCTGCCTGCACCTCCCTGCCCACACTCCTACCACCCGGCCAGACCTGGGGGCACTTATGCAGCCGCCAAAGCAACCCTGGGCAGCAGCGGGCTTGGGCAGAACCGGTAACAGATCTTCCCTCCACAGGTGATGAGCAGCGGGCGCCGGCACCGGCCCCACCGACCCTGCTCAGGGTGCTTCTCCGTCCTGAGCGAGGTGAGCCACAGCCATGCCGCACCACCGAGGTGGCTGCCATGGGGGCCAGGGGAAGCAGCGTGTGGGAAGAGGAGGGAAATTGGTGCCACCACTTATCGGTGTCACCCTGACAATATCCGACGGCCCTGCAGCACCAGCCGCTGCTGCAGCCACATCTCTCCCCGCAGGAGTCGCGGTCAGTGTCCTGGCGTGCCAGCGAGGATGATGAGGCTCAGCCAGGCAGGCGGGTGCGTACAGAGCTGGTGGTGGAAGGTGAAAGGTCCGGAGGTGCCGCAATGCACTAGGAAGTGCCAGCCCTGGGCCTGGAGCTGCCCGGGGGGTCACTGTACCCAGCCCTGCCCACGGCCAGCCCCTGGTCATGTCCCCCTGCCAGCACAGGCTGGCCTCAGGTGTCTCTCTCGCCTGGGGCTTGGGGTGATGCTGTGCCCACTCCCGCAGGTGAGAGCCAGGAGGGAGGACAAGGAACCAGCATGGCCTGCAAGACACCCTGGCAGCGTCCCACTGCTGCGGCAGGTAATGGCAAAGCCCCCCCAATCCAGTCTGCTGAAAGCAGCGAGACCCAGTGCTGGGGACCCCTGCCACAGCAGGGACCTCCCAGCAAACCCCACTGTGTCTTGCAGGCGGTGCTGAAGCCCTGGCTGGCGCGGCGAGGAGCGGTGCTGCTGGCTGGGCGCAGCCCCATACCAGGAGAGAGCCAGGGACCCAGCCGCCCCCAGGCTGTGCCATGGGGCACATCCACCCACTCCCAGCTCTGAGGCAGCCAGGGGGGCCTGTGCCCCCCCCTCGGGCACAAATGAGCCTGTGCCTCTGCAAGCTGAGCCCTGCTGACTGCCATGTGTGCCCCCAAAGTGCTTCGCGGAGTGGCCCCCCCTGCCCCCCTTTGCCAAGCCACCAAATAAAACTGGTGAGCCAGAGGGAGTGAGTGTGCCTGGGGGGGGACATGGTGGGTGACCCTCTAACAGGGCAGCCCCAGCGCTGAGGATGCTGCTTCCACAGCGGCCCAGCTCCCACACCACCAGGGTGGGGTGCCCACCCCAGGGGCACCTCTCGTCCCCAGGGATCCCCTCGTCAGTGTGGCCGGGACCCAGCCCGAGGTCGTGCCCCACTGGTGCCGGCACAAGTGGCTGCAGACACAGACGCACCCACACACGGCACAAGTGGCTGCAGACACAGACACAGACACACCCACACACGGTGCCCTGGGGACCCTCTCGGCAGGGGGACAGGGTGGCAGCAGGATGATCCCATCCTGTTCGGCCCCTGCTCACATCCCTCCTTCCCCCAGCTGGTGCTGCCTGCCCCAGCCCACGGAGGGACCTGCCCCAGCAAGCACTGCCCCTCGCCCCCAGCGCCTGCCCCAGCACCCCCAAAACCAGGGCCCCAACCCCTGCCTAATTAGCATAAATGAAGACAATAACCAGAAGCAAATGGGTGCAGCCACATGGCTCAATGGGCTACCAGGCAATGGCAGTAACTGGGACATCACAGGCGATCGGGCTGTAACCGGGGCGGGAGGATCTGCAGGGGGGCGTGCAGGGGCAGGGGAGCGCTGACCGTGCATCCTGTCTGTGTGTCCTGTCCCCATGTCCTGTCTGCATGTTCTGACCTGGCCGTGTGTCCTGTCCACATGTCCTGTCCATGTGTCCCTGGCACACAAGCTCAGCTTTGCTGCTGGCTGACTCTCTGGTGGGGAAGGTGGCAGCCACATCCCCCAGCTTGGGCAGAGACCTCGGGCACTGGGCTGCAGCAGCTGGCCAGGGAGGTCCTGGCTGGGGCAACTGGGGACAGCGGCTCCTGATGTCCCGTAGGAGCAGCCATGGGGCTGTTGACTCTGACCAGTCCCATCCCTATCCCTGTCCCCATCCCCGTCCCCACCACGGGCCAGGGGGCTCCCGCCAGCAGCCATGGGCTGCAGAGTGGTGGCAGTGGTGGTGGTGGTGGTGGGATGGTGACACACCACCAGCCCAAGAGCACACATGGGAAAGGTCACCACATCACTCAGCAGTGAGGGCTTGGCAGTGACATGCCAGCAGTGCTACGGACCCATGGTGGGCTTGGTGCCAGCACGGGGCCGGGGTGGGGGCAGCAGCTCTGCAGCACTTGCAGCCCCTCTCCTGCCTTCGCCCCTTGGGCACCCACTTCACAGCACAGTGGCGATGGGCTGCCTGAGCCAAGAAGCTGCCTGGTGCAGGAGGTGGAACACGTGTCATCCATCTGCTCCAGTGAGCACAGTGTGCCCGGGGTGGGAGCACAGCATGGGCAGGGTTGCTGCTGGTTGGGACCCCCATGGTTGCAGGCAGCAGCCTGCCCAGCCCACCCCCTGCCCACCTCCTGCCCTGTGCCTGGCGGAGCTGTGTGGCACTTCCTAGCCCTCCGTGGCGCTCACTGGGGCCACCAGCCGCAGGAGCCATGGAGCAGGCAGCAGCAGTGTTACCATCACTGTTTGAACGCAGGGAGCGGGATGGGGAGACACCACAGACACCCACGGGGCCTGGGGGGCAGCGGGGGCAGAGCCCACAGCAGTGAGGGGGCAGGAGGGGTCTCCCTGGGGAAGTTGGGCTCTGCCTGGAGGCCAGGACTGGGGCTGGCCCCTCCACCATGGCCGCAAGGCGGCTTGGCCACCCCCTCAGCCGGGGCCGGATCCTGCTGCAGGCAGCCCCTCCACCTGGGCTCAGGACAGCGCTGCAGGGATGCTGCGGTGTGACACTAGGGCTCAGCGGTGGCTGGGACCGGCCACGGTGGGGGGAAGGATCCAGCACCACTGGGCTGGGCTCGGTCATGGCACCACATGGCCACAGCTGGGGCCGGCAGCGAGGGGGATCTGGTGGTGGAGGGCACAGGCAATGGGGATGATGGCGAAGCGGGTGCCAGCCCAGCCGGGGGGCTCGGGGCACCACCGAGCTGCCTGTAGCAGCCTGGCTTATCAGCAAAGCCAGGCAGGCTGAGGAGCAGCGGCCATGGCAGGGCGGCAGGGCCATGCACGCTCCGGCAGCAAGGTCTGCAGGAAGGCGATGGTGTCGGTGTGGGTGCGCTCCACCCCTCGCGCAGCCCCAGCAGCCAGGAGCGGCTCTGCAGTGCCCGGCACCGTCCCTGGTGGAGATGCCAGCGGCCGCAGGCCAGCACAGCCAGCCCTGGTGCCCGGCCCCGCTCCAGGCGGCTCCACATGCCCCACACCAGCTGCACACCGAGCCCAGGTCCCAGCACAGCTGCTCCAGCTCCTTTGCCAGGACAGTGCAGACCTGGCCAACCTCAGCCTGCAGGTCCTGGGCCTGACCGGGGGGCTCCCGCGGGGCTGGGGGCCTCAGCCCAGGGCAGCCCTTCTTGGGGGAGCTCGTCTAGCCACGGCCGCCAGGACACGTGCTGGAGCCCGGGGGGATGCAGCACCCGCCGGCCCTGCTGCAAGGCAGAGGGTGGGAGCTCACTCCATGCCCCGGTGTCATCAGCCCCCCATCACGTTGCAGCCCAGCCCCAGCCCCCCGGTACCTTCAGCAAAGGGCCTCTTGGTTGCCGCCCCAGGATGGGCAGGCAGCCGTGTGCTGCTGGCAGGGCCTGTGCCCCCAGCGTTTGGGTGTTGGTGGGGTTCCGGGGGGACACTGCTGGTGCTGTCACCCCTGGGAAGTGGCACAGACATGCCATGAGTGGGGGCAGCCCCCTGAAAACTCCCCAGCCTGCAGTGCTGCCCAGGGCCCAGCCTTGCGGGACAAGGGGCCGCCATGCCCACCGGGTCAGGGCAACACCAGGGCCTGGCTATGGCTCTGCTCTGCACCATGGGGCACATGGCACGTGTGGCCACAGGGTCACCCCTGCCTGGTGCCACAGCCCAGAGCCACCGGCACTGCGCTCCCAGGCAGGGCCATTCCCTCCACCCTGGGAAGTTCAGCCCCTTCTCTCACCCTGAGCATCTTTTCCCCCCACACTGACCCTGCAGCAGGAGAGGAGCTACAAGTGCCACCAAGCCCCTGCCAGCACCCCTCATGCCACCCACCTGCTGCAGAGGGGCTACAGCCTCCAGCGCCCAGCCCCCCAGCCCCCCGTGTGCCACCAGCAGGCACCGGCCAGGCCAGGCTGGGCTTGGGAGTGCCAATGTCCCACAGGCAGCCAAGCAGCCCTTGCAGGGGGCTCTGCCCCATGCTCCCAGCTGATGAGACCCCACAGTGTCACTCCGAGGCGTGATGGGCAGAGGGAGCCTTCAGCCCCCCTCGGGCAGCACAAGGGGGATCTGGCCCCACAGGGGTGCCCTGGCGGACTGGACTCCCCAAGGGTGCTCCCCCAAAGCCCAGACCCCCACAAGGATTTCCCCTCCACTGAAAATCAGACCTGCCCCCACTCCCCCTCCCCAGGATTCCCCAGGGACCAGACCCTGCAGGGATGCCGCCCAAATCCCAGACCTCACAGGGATGCCCATAAAAGCCCAGACCCCCCAGGGATGCCCCCATGGACTATATACCACAGGGATGCCCTGCCCCAAAGCCCAGAGCCCCCAGGGAAGCCCCTGCTCCCCAGGGGCAGCACTCCCCACGCAAGACTCGGGCTCAGCACTCCCAAGCACATCCTCGCACAACCCTGGACCTTGCAGGGGGGGTCTGAATTCCCAGCAATGAAACACGTGCCCCCCAGGGACAGCGTGTCAGGCTGTGAGAGGGGAGACACTCCCCCCCCGCAGGACCGAGTCCCACCACAGCATCCTGCTGCGTGACCCCAGCCCCATCACTGTATTCCCCAGGGTTGCCCAGGATCCCCCAAGACCCCCCAGGACCCCCTGAGACCTCACCAGCCAGCAGTGTGGGGCTGTGGCAGAGCCCACTAGCCCAGCCCCAGCCCGCGGCGCTGCTGGTGAAGGAGATGCCGCCCAGGGAGCCAGCACGCCCAGCACCATCCCCAGCTTGTGGGCAGCAGTGAGCAGTGGCTGCCAGTGACTCAGGTCGCGAGGGGCCACAGAGGGCGGCCAGGCCTGGGAGGCACACTCAGGGTGAGAGCCAACAGGACCTGGAGCATCCCACCCCCACACCGGAGAAACCTCCGGAACAGGTCAGGAGCTGCAGGGAGTGCCGAGCACCATGTGCCCAGCACCCACCCTGGCTGGGCAGGATTGGCACCAGCACCAAGTCCTGCTGCCACCCCAGGGTGCAGAGGACATCCCTGGCACCTGCCCGCGAGGGACACAGGGGGGTACAGGAACCCCAGTGCCAGAGAGCGCAGGGTCCAGGCAGCTGCCTCTGCCAAGACTGGAGATTGGCACCCAGCCCTGTCATGCCATGCTGTGCCGTGCCATACTGTGCCATGCTATGCCTTGCTGCAAGGTCCCGTGCCATGTTGTGCCGTGCTGTGCCACACCATGCCATGTTGCATGGTCCACATCATGCTGTGCCATGCCATGCCATGCTGTGCCCTGGTGTGTGCACAGTACTGTGCCATGCTGTAGACTGAAGGCAGGTTAATTAATATTGATAACATACAGCTGTGGGCTGGCTTCAGGGGCGGTGGGTTGGCTGGTGTAGGTAAGGTGCAGCTGTGGCTGGTTCTATGAAGAGGTTGGGCAGTCAGTGAAGAGAGAGGAGAGAGAACATGTGTCCTGAATGAGGAGAGACTAGGAGAAGGCAGCAGAGGGACTGGCATGAAGAGTATGTTGGTATGAGATGGTAAAAGACCTTGTTGCAGCTTGATAGTTTGGAGAGTGCTGTGACACCATGGCATGTGCTCAATGCCGTGTCAGGCTATGCCTTGCTGTGCTGTGGTGTGTGCATAGTGCTGTGCTGTGCCTTGCCAGGCTGCATGGTGCAATGCCATGCTGTGCCAAGATGTGGGCATGATGCCGTGCTGTGCTGCACCTCTGAGTGAGCATCTCCCCGGCAGAGGCTTGTGGCCACCGGGCTCTCCCTAGGGGTGTGGGAGCTGCTCACTGGGGGGCCAGACCCCCTCACCACCAGCTCCTCCAGGCACTTCTCCAGGCTGTGGAGCGGGCAGCTCTCCACTGGCAGTCTCCGTTATAACTGCAAAAGCAAATTCCAGTCCCTGCCCCCAGAGCAGCATGGCATCCCCAGATGTGGCTGGGGCCAGGGGGCCACCCAGATCTGCAATACTGGACACTCGCACCCCCTCACCCCTGTGCCAGGGTCCCCAGCCCTGTGGCTCACCTGCTGCACCCACCATCACTGGCTGTACCATGAGGCCCTGCCAGCCACTGGCTCTCAGCTGGGGCTGGGGTCTGCTGGGGGTGTCTTCCTGAGGGCGGGTGGGCTGCTCCCAGGGAGACTCTAGCTCTGCAGGGGCACCTGTGCCGGCATTAGAAGAGACCCCTGCTCAGGGCAGGGTGCTCCCAGGGTGCCAATGCCAGGACCCCCTGCCCAGCCCTTCCTGGGCACAGCCAGGGGGTGTGCCCCCCACCCACCATGGCTCAGCACTCAGCTCCCCTGGCCCCCACACACCGCCAGGACGTACCCAGGTCCCTGATGGCAGTGCCGGGGCTGGCGGGGGCTGCAAGGCGGCTTTGCCTCCAGCATAGCCACGCCCCTGCCGTCACCCACGGCTGGCCACCAAGGCAGAGCCCCCCATGCCGGTGCCCAGCAGGGCAGGACCAGGCTCTCACCCACTTAGTACAGCCCTGGTGCTCACCGCCTGCATCCATCTGCTCAGACCCTGCTGCCGTGTCCCTGCTGCCGGCAGCACACGGCTCTGTGCTGGCCTTTGGGCCACCGAAGAGAAACTCGGGGATCTCCACCAGCCGCACCAGGGTGCCGAGGGCTGGGCTACCGGGGGGCCCTGTGGGACCGGGGAGGTGGATGCCAAGTGCTCCCTGGCTAGAGGAGTGGATCCCCGTGCTGCCCCTGCTCTGGCTGGGACAAGCACCAGGGCAGGGTCCTACCAAGGGAGGCCAGCAGCCAGCATGTCCCCTCTGTCATCTCCTGGTGCAGGTCCCACTGCCGTTTCTCCAGCAGCTCCCACTCCTCCATTGAGAACTGGACCGTCATGTCCTCGAACGTCACCGGTGCCTGCAGGGACATAACTGGGAGTTCCTGCCCACCTCCTGCCAGGGCAGGGGGCCGGAGATGAGCCACGTGTGTCTGTGGGGCATGGGGACGCGCT
This sequence comes from Falco biarmicus, assembly GCF_023638135.1. Classification (NCBI taxonomy): domain Eukaryota; kingdom Metazoa; phylum Chordata; class Aves; order Falconiformes; family Falconidae; genus Falco; species Falco biarmicus. The sequence continues at coordinate 62,033,927 of NC_079291.1, read as the reverse complement.
TGCTGGCTGCGGGGCAATGCTGTGGGGCTGGGGAGCAGAGCCAGGCAGGTGGGGGAAGGGGAGCAGGTGCCAGGGACAGGATGAAGGCACTCGTGTCCCCAGGAACGCCCAGAGCACCCCAGCCCCTCACAGAGTTGTGCCAGCTGGCAGCAGGACCCCTGGCCGGGCCCAAGGTGTGCGGGGACAGCAGGTGCAACCAGCTGCGCCAGGCGCCGGGCTGGCACATGGCTGGGTAAGGTGTGCTGCTGCACCCATCCTGCATGGGCAGGGGGGTGAAAGGTGTCCCAGCACGCTTCCCGGCACGCTTCCTGTCAGGTCCCTGCATGCTTCATGCTCTGTCAGGGAGGAGATGAGATAACCCACCCTGACATGCTGGTATTTGCAGCAGGAGTCGCTTTGTCCAGTCTTTCCCCCTGCCGGCACTGGATGGGCCGGGGTCCAACGTCACCACCACACGATGGTCATGACCAGCCCGGTGCCACCAAACGCATCCCGCTGACATCAGCCGTGCAGGGTTCTGCCAAGACAAGGCTGTGCTGAGTGGTGCCGGGGGAAGCGGGCCGCAGTGTCTGGCCCTGTCCTGCCACCAGCCCCTGTCCTGGGGGATGGGGACACCCCCTCCCCACGTCCTCCGAGCAGGAGGCGTGAGTGGCCATGGGCGAAGCCAGGCTTTGCCACCAATGCCCACAGCAGCTTGCCCCCGAGAGCGGCAGAACCGGGCTCAGCGCATGCACAGACTGTTCACATGGGGGTGCTTAATCCCCCCTCCCCGCCCAGGGAGGGCACCCCTGGGGGGTCGAGGCCCCTCTGGAGCTCCTTGTGTGTGTGTGGGGGGGACGCAGACCAGACCCCGAGCAGCTCCGGTGGATGCACCAGTCGGCACTTGCCCTGCGCCAAGCTGGGGGGGTGAGGACCAGCCCCCCGACCAGAGTGCCGTGCCCCCCCCAAGTCCGGGGCTTCCCCCCCTGCTTTGCTTGCCCAAGCCCACGGCCAGCCCGGCAGCACCCGTGTCTCGTGGGAGTATTTGGTCCCTGCTCCTGGGGGGGCCCGCTCCCGCCGTGCCCTCGGCCACCCGCAGGGACAGGGACCCCCCGGACGGGCAGCCACGGGCAGAACTGGCAGCGACCCTGCCCCACACTGCCGGCGGGACCCTCTCCCAAAACTGCCCCAGAGGTGCTCCCCATCCCGGGGCGCTCCCGCTCCTACCTGCCGAGGCGCGGCCATGGCTCGGCGGCGCGGGGCCGGTACCCGCTCCGGGCCGGGGGGCAGCGGCGGAGCAGTCCCGCTCCGGCTCCCCGCTCCCGGTTCCGGGCGGAACGCGGCTGGAGCTGCCGCCCGTCCCCCCGCGCGGCTCGGAGCGCGACCGCAGTCCCGCCCCGGTGCCCCCGCTCCGCCCCGCGGTGGGCAGTGCCGCTGCCGGTGCGGGGGTTCCCCCCACCCCCGGAGCAAAGCCCCCGGCCCGGTCCCGCGGGGCTGGGTGGCGCGAAGGGACCGGGGGGTTCCGCGGGGGGACAGCGGGGGGCGGCGGGGCTGGGCTCGGGGGCACCGGGAGGCCCGGTCGGTCGGTGGACTGCGAGGTCTGGGGCACCGAGGCACTGGGGAAGTTGACGGGGTCCGGTGGTCGGTGGCACCAGGGCACCGGGTGTCGGTGGCACCGGCGGATCCGTGGGAGTCTGGGGCGTCCGGCGGTCGGTGGCACCGGGGAACTGGGGCGGGGGACTGGGGCAGCCGACGGGGCGCGGGGGTCGGTGGCCCCGGCACAGCCGCTGGGGTCCGTGGCCCCGGCCCGCCGCGCCTCCTCCCGGCCGCCAGGGGGCGCCGCAGCGCGGGCGAGGCTCCGCCCCTGCAGGCGGTGCTGCTGCAGGGCGCGCGGGCAGGCCGCCATGTCCCGCCGGGATCCAGCGCAGGTTCGGGTCGCGCCGGGGGCCGGGGCCGGGGCTGTCTGCGCCCGGGGCCGCGGCGGGCCCTGGCCCGGGGGGGTGGCGGCGGGGGGGCTCCGGGGGCCCCCTAGGGGCGGGGGAGAGCGGGCCCGGGGGGCCAGCCGCGGCGATGGGAGGCGGGGGGCCGGGGGCCGGGGAAGGCCCTTGGGGGGCCGGGGGCGCCGCGGGCGCGTTCCCGGGCCGCGGCCGCGCTTGGGCCGGGTCGGGGCTTGCCCCTGCCGCGCTTGACCGCTGCCTCCCCAGGCCCCGCGCCCCCCCACGCAGAAGGCGCCGGCCATGGGCCCGCAGGCGGCCGCGGGGCAGGAGCTGCGGGAGCTGCGCAGCCGCACGGAGCGGGCCGAGCGGCGGCTGGTGGCCTGCGAGACCCTGCTGGGGGAGCTGGGTAGCAGCCTGGCGGCGCTGGGCGGCCTCCTGCCGCGCTGCGGGCAGCTCCAGCAGCGCCTGGACAACGTGGAGAACCTCCTGAAGAACAGGAACTTTTGGATCCTGCGGCTGCCCCCCAGCTCCCGGGGCGAGGTGCCCAAGGTAAGGGCGCCCGGCCGGCCTGCCCTCCCGGCGAGCACCCCCGAGCCCCAGGCTTGGCCAGGCCTGCCTTGCTCTGTACCTGCCCTGAGCTCCAGCAGCCAAAGACAAGCACTGGCATCCAGGCCCGTGGTTTCCCGTTATCTAGCTGCATCGTAAGTCACCAAGCACGTAATATTTGTGATTCTAGGTACCGCTCACATTCGATGATATTTCAGTTTACTTCAACGAGCAGGAGTGGGAGAGACTGGACCGCTGGCAGAAGGATCTGTACAAGGCTGTGATGCGGGGAAACTACGAGACGCTCATCTCCCTGGGTGAGGCACAGAGTTTGTGTCTCTGGATGAGCTCTTGTGGGTAGGCTGGATGCTTCCCATCGTGGCCCCGCTGATGGTCTGGTTTGGTGGGGCAGGACACCCATAGCTAGCAGAACCTCTCCCAGGCAGTCGGACCCATGCATTTTCCCTCCTTCCTGCTTGTAAGCAACGAACAATATCTGTAGTAAATAACGGGAGTGATAATAATACAAACTGTATTTATTGTTAAAAAAAAAATCCACGTTAGGTGCTGTTCCTAGTGAGCAGCAGTGAATCCTGAGTGAATTCCAGGGTCAGGGAAGCATCGTGATCTTCCAGCACAGTTCAGGAATTACCTGGGTGAAGTCTGATAACTGCACCTTGAACTAGTTCTTGTTATCTGTGTATTTAGCCCCCATACAAGGTCACAGGGATGTTTCCATCTGCCTTGGTTAAACAACTAGTCTAACTAACAGAACTAACCTAACTAAGAACTTACAAGCATGACCATACTCAGTCTTTCAAAGGACACCCAACACATTCTTGGATGATTTGGGCTGTAAGATGTTCCCCACCAGAAGCTGTTTCTTGGGCATGACTAGTAACGTGCTGCGCTGTGCAGCTGCTGAAGTTGAGGCTTCACTTTTCTCAATAACATTCTGTAGAAACAGAATAAACTTGTTCCTTTTGTCCATCTGACACAGACATTTCTACAGAGCAGAAAGTTTTCTGTCCCTACACCAGAATGACAGCTCCAAAGAATTGCTCTTCAGGTCACTGCTAAAGTTTAAATGGGAGGAAAATGTTACAGCCTTTCCCATTCCTGTAAGAATTTAGTTCATGCTCTGCTATTTAGATTTGGTCTGTGCTTGAGCCACAGCTGTGCTTGGTGGATCCTGCCGCAGGGCCAAGAAAGAGGCACCACCTTTCTGGTTAGAGCGTGGGTAACATATTTGTGTCTGTCTGTGCTGCCTGCTAGCTCTGGGGTCAGGGGGAGAAGGGTCGCTTGAAGACGTGTAAGTTTGACAGAATGAAGGCGTAGCCAGTTCCTAATAAAGCATGCTGTCCTCTGCCTCATGAATAGACTATGCTGTGTCCAAGCCTGACATCCTCTGCCGGATCGAGAGGGATGAAGAGCTCTGCGTCAAAGATGGTCACACATCCCCACAGACACATAGTGGAGATGGTCAGGAGCCCCCAAAGACACCAGAAGAGATGGACCAGGTGGAAGAGGCTTTGGGAGAAGATGAAGTCCCCATGGAAGATGACACAGGTAAATTCTGTGGGTGCCAGGAGGAGGTGGCAGTTCCTGTCTCAGCTTTGTCAGGAGATGTCCCAGCCATGTCTTTGTTAGAAATGAATTCTGAGGGTCTGTTGACTGAATTGACTAAACCACCACACCACAGAGGAACGTATATGCTTGGACAGGTGAATCCTGTGGATAAAAACAGACAAAGCTTGTCAGGAGGGACTGGGATGGAGTGTGGAGTGGTGGGACAGACGACTTGTGATGCCTTTTAGTCCTGTGTCCATGCAGTTTGGCAGTCCTTCACCAGATTGCATGCATGAGCCCTAGGGCTTCCAGAGACACTCCTGCTTGCCTTGGTGAGAGGAGACATGGTGGGAAGTGAGGAACCTGGGAGCCTGCAGCAGGAGGAGGAGGCGGGAGCAGCTCTGCTACTGCTGGGGGGCAGAAGCGGTCGGGAGAGCCGTGGGGCATGCCGTGGGAGAGTTGGAAAAAATAATGTTAAGAGTGTAAAGGCTGGGCAAGAAGGTAGGAGATGCTGGAAGGGGACTGGCAGACCCCGACAGAGCCAGGAGAAAAAGAAATGTGTGGGCAGAGCTGTGATCAGGAGCTCTTTTCTGTAGGACTGAGGGGCTGGGGGTTGAAGGAGCCCCAGGAGAGGCTGGGTGAGCACTGGTGGAGGGGAGAAGGCAGGGCGGGCTCCATCCTTTGGGGAATGTTACCCAGAAATAACACAAACCCCAGGTGCGTGTTCGGGAGCTTGTTTGTCAAGTGCTCCCGGTAAGAGAGGGAAGGGATGTTACATAGAGGCTGTCACTCACTTTTGAGATTTTAGTTCATGTTCTGTTACTTAGATCTTCTCTGTGCTTGAGCTACAGCTGTGCTCATGGGTGAATCCTGCTGCAGGGCCAACAGCACCACCTTTCTGGTTAGAGCGTGGGTAACGTATTTGTGTCTGTCTGTGCTGCCTGCTAGCTCTGGGGTCAGGGAGAGAAGGGTCGCTTGAAAATGTTTGAGAGTTTGACAGAATGAAGGCTTAGCCAGTTCCTAATAAAGCATACGGTCCTCTGCCCCGTGAGCAGACAACGCTGTGTCCAAGCCTGACGTCCTCTGCCAGATCAAGAGGGATGAAGAGCTCTGCGTCAAAGATGGTCAGACATCACCGCAGATGCATATTGGAGACGGTCAGAAGCCCCCACAGACACGTACTGGAGCTGGTCAGAAGTCCCTGCAGGCAACCATCCAGGATGGTCAGGAGAAGCCACAGACATGTATCAGAGGTGGTCAGAAGTCCCCACAGACGAGCATCCAAGATGGTCAGGAGAAGCCACAGACACATGCTGGAGACGGTCAGGAGCCTCCGCAGACACCAGAACAGATGGACCAGAAGGAAAAGGCTTTAGGACAAGATAAAGTCTCCATCAAAGCTCGCACAGGTAAGTTACATGGGTGCGAGGAGGACTTGCTTTCCCAGGCCATTCCCGTCCCAGCTCTCTCAGGAGCTCTCCTAGCAGTGTCCGTGGGAGAGGGCATGGCAGGTCACTGTGCTTAAGAGGAGCGTCACCAGGGAAAAGCAGAAGCCTTGGGGTGCATGGTCAAGGTGCTGTCAGGGAAAATGGAAGGAGTTCAAGGGCCTGAACACAAGGCAATATGGGAACACTACCTGTAGAGTTGACGGAGAGGGTTTAGGAGGGATGAGGTTGCTCTGCAATGGCAACAGCACCTTGGTGTCCTTCCACCCAGCCCTCCCTCTGCTTTTGGTACTTGCGTTTGGCTTTGCTCCAGCTCCTTTTAACGCCTCACATGCTTTCCATAGAATCCTAGAGTTGTTTGGGTTGGAAAAGACCTTTATGATCGAGTCCAACTGCTAACCCAGCACTGCCAAGCCCACCACTAAACCACATCCCTAAGCACCACGTCTGCATCTGTTTTAAGTACCCCCAGGGATGGTGACTCCACCATCTCCCTGGGCAGCCTGTTCCAGTGCTTGTCTACCCTTTCGGGGAAGAAATTTTTCCTAATACCCAGTCTAAACCTCCCCTGGTACAACATGTTGTGGCTTCTCAAGCCACAGCTCTCTCTGACTCCTACATGCCCCCGGTTTATCTCCAGTCAGCGTCATACCAAAGCAGGAAAATGTGAGCTCTCCACAGGTCTTTAACATTGTTCTCTGCAAACAGAACTCCCCATCCTGGTGATGAACATCATGTCCCTGAATGCACAGAAAGAGCAGCTGCACAGTGAAAATCAGCCCGAGACGGAGATGGAAGAGGACCCAGCTGAGTCCAACACCAGTAAGTAATGCTGTGCAGGAGAGGCACAGGCACCTGCAGGCAGGAGGCAGCTCCCAGCTCCCCAGTGTGCTTGAAATGGGGAGGGAGATGGGAGCGTTGGGCCTCTTTCTTATCACTGAGTAAGGGAGGGGGCTGGTGTCAGGCGTTTCAGCCCTATCATCCCTGCAGAAAGGAAAGCAGTCCAGTGAGGTTCCTTCTATCAGGAACTGGGGGAGAGCTGGTAGCAGTAGCGTGCTTTCTTCCTCCAGCTCTGCTGCGTTATGGCAGAGCTGGCCTTGAGCTCAGGGTGGCCTAATGCTTCCAGGGGCACAGTCCTCTTCTCCATGCCAGAAGCAGAGAGCAGGGAGTGTGGGAAGGGGGTGGCAGCTGTCTGCAGACACCCTCTGTTCTGGTCCTGAAGCTTTGCCAAGCTAACGCACCGAGCACTGTCCTCTTCCAGGGACTCTGAGCCTGTGTCTGGCACTGGTGTGCAAGTGGCACTGGTTCTGGGCATGGTGCGTGCCAGCTGAATGGTCTGGTGGCGGCAGGGGGTGGAGAGTTCCCCACAGCTCTCAGTGCTGCACAGCACTCAAGTGAGCCAGTTTGCCTGCAACATTTGGCATTTGCTGGCAGTCCCAAACTTGACAGAAGCGAAGAGCCTGAGGTACTGCAGGCAGTCGCTTTTCAGTGATCTTTTTTCCTGCTACACCTTGTGGCCGTCATTGGTGTCATCATTTTAGATGTGGATCCCTTTGTGCTGTTGGCACTGCAGCAGGCCACAGCCTGGCTCTTCTTGGGAGCAAGAGAACTGTCCCCTGAGACCATGCTGGGGTTGCTGAGGGCACGTGGGCAGAACACTGGTGGCATTTGCATCTTTCCAAACTGTGTTCTTAGATTTGTTGGTAGCTCCTTTATTGCTAAAAGCCTGCTTGGTGCTTTGCGGCTTAACCACAACCTGGGTTTGTCCTGGGAGCAGGAATGACTGATGCCCATGTTGTTCTGTTTCAGAGAAAGGCTTTTTAACGAAAAATGAAATGGCATGTGAAGGGGATGCTTCTGAAAACGCCAAGGTGAAGGAAGAGAAGCCTGAGGCATCTTCTCCCAGCCCAGAGGCCCAGAAGTGTCCCAAAGATGAGCAGACTAAGGCCAAGAGCAAGAAGAAGCCAAGCAGGTGCACAAGCAGCAGCCTGCTGATGGGCAGCTGTCGGCGTGGCTACGTGCGTGAGTGGTCACACCCCTGCACTGAGTGCGGGAAGCGTTTCCGTCTGAAGATCAACCTCATCATCCACCAGCGGAACCACGCCAAAGAGGGGCCCTACGAATGCACCATGTGCGAGATCAGCTTCGCGGACAAGCGCCACCTGGACCTTCACCAGAGCATCCACATAAAAGACAGGGCCTTTGGGGCCAAGGTCTGGGGGAATGTCCACCCGGAGCTGAGGATCCGGCCGAGGGGGAAGTTCTGCGGGGCTTTCTTTGGAGGCACCCACAGCCTGGGCAATGGGACACACGCTAGGGGGCCCTGGCTGGGCCAGGCCAAGGCGGAGCTGGACAGAGGGAGCCTGTCCAGTGCATGTCTCCCCCGACAGCAGAGCCCTAAGTCTCACAGGAAGTCTGTGGTGAAATGCAATCTTTGCAAAAAGTTTTTCTCTTGCACCTTCAGCCTTCAGCGGCACCTGCAGACCCACTCGGTGGACAGGCCGTATTGCTGCGCCACTTGCAAGAAGGGCTTCACCCGTAGGACTCACCTCTCACGCCATGAGAAAATACACGACCGCCAGAGAGCCCTGGCTGCGCTCCAGCAGCCCACGGTGGCACAGCCCGCAACCGTGGTGCTAGCACCCCAGCAGCCCCAACCGCAAGCGGCGCCGAAGGTGTCTGCGAGCGGGCGCGTTCCTCGCTCACCAGCCCCGGCATCCGAGAAAAATGTTAGTCCTGCAGCCAAAGCAGTTCCAGCAAATGTGCTCCTGGTTGCTCCTGCAGAACTCAAGCTGCAGGACAAGAACTGCCACATCCCCAGCTTGGGTGGGAGACCCATCCGACCTGTGGTTAGGCAAGGAAGTAGGGCAGCAGTTTCAGGGGTGACAGAAATGACTAGAGGAAAGATCTGAACTGTCTCTGTCCCTGGAGAGAAACTGTGAGTGTTGATCTTGCACGTGGTGGGGCGCTGGAGTTCTGAACTGTCCACTGGATTTTAGGAGCTTTCCTGAACTGGAGGAGGAATCAAAAGGTTGGATACCACACCACAGTGAGCAAATTACAGAAGCCTCCAGTGATCCAAAATGCTTTACCATTCCACTGACTCTCGTGTCTGCTGGCTGATGCACAAAATCTTCCCAAGCTGACCTTCCTGGGAGATTAACAGGTACATCTCCTGCAGCCCAGTGAGAGGAACTGCAAACAGCAGCTGAGTTCACCCATTACTTGATGCTGCAGCTGACCCCTCATCTTCGGAAATAAAATTACACGGTGAAGATGATGGAGAGGAGGGAATCAAGCTGGTGAGCCAAGCTCCCGAAGAGCTCTTCGCTGACAAAGTTTCTTGGCCAAGACACCAGATGAAGACAGCGTGGCATCTCCAAGGCCCCATTGCATCCTGGCCATGCTTTTGTGTAATAACCTGCCCTGGTGAGGAACTCCTGCTAACTTCTTGATCAAGTTGGGAGTGCTTGAGCTTTGCACTGGAAGATCTGTAGAACAAATCAAACCACAATATTTTCTCTTGTGAGGGTGCTTGCGGGTGTTTCTGAGCTCCCAGCAGCACTCCTTCCTCCAACAAGACCAGCCTGCGAGAGCCAGAAACACCCTGTGAGAGTCAGTTCCTCAGGACCAGGCTGCACAGATGGAGTCACTTTAGAAATACTTCACGGGTAAGACTAGCCCTGCACTGCAGCAGCAGTCTGCGTGGATCCCTCCCTGGGGCTCAGGCATGCCGGCTGCTGCGTGCCGATGCTGGCTCTTGCACAGGAACAGCAGCTCTGCTTGGCCCCGCTGCGGAAGGAAGCCCCCACTCTCCAAACTGCAGGTCATCTCCTTTAGTCGTGTGCAGAATCCACCAAACCTAATCCTATGGAAGTAGTTCTGCTAGCTACCTCAAACATCTTGTGGTGTGAGACCTGCCCAGAGGCAGATGGGTACCTGGTAAGTGTCAAGAGCTGGGCCAGGTGTGGCTCCCGTGTTCCCCGAATCACTTGAACCATGCGTATCCATGGCCAGAGCCCTGCATGCGTCATGTGCACTGCTGGGAAGCACAGACTCTACAGAGAGAGGACACTGGTCCTGGTGGTGTCGCCGTGCAGACCAAATGGAGCAGTTGTTGGGACTCTTGAATTTAGTTTTCCAGTTGTGTTGTTTTGTTCTTTCCACTGATGTAATTATTTGATATCACTAAGTCTCTATCCCTCTCTGGGCAGGGAGCTTGGGAACAAGTTTGCTTATCGCATTTTTTATTCCTGGTCACTCACAAGGTCTGATGGGGCGCTGCTGCGGGTGGTGCACTTTGGGTACTGAGGAAATGCCTGTGCTGGGTCCTGGCTTAATCCTCGGCACTGAGCGAGCAGTGCCTGGCCACCTCCCTGCCCTGCGGGAGGGGCAGCAGTGTCATTGCTGCTCCTCCTTGGGGACATGAAGATCATGCCACTGCTCCTCTGGGCCAGTTTCTCACTCGATTTCTGTCCCCTGTGATTGTGGTGCAGAGCGTGTGGGCACTGTAGCGTTAGCCATGAGGGGGTGACTGGGGCAGACAGGTCAGCGCTGTCTCCCCAAAAGGATGGTACTGGTAGGGTACAGGGACGGTTGATGCCTTATGGTTGTGCAGCGATGGTGGCTCTGGCACGGCACAGCAGCGTGGGCTGTAGTGACCGAGCTGGTTTTCCCTGCCCCAGTAGGGTAGATCCCAGAGACCCCTAGTTGATCCCAGTGACGTGAGTTGGCTGGTGTGGCAGTAGTGCTGGTGGGCAGCACTCTAAGGGCAGTGTGGGGGGCGTGGAGGGGCCGGCCTCTCCCAGGCTGACTGCCCCAGCCGGGGCATCTCTCCCAAAGCTGTTGTAACTGGGACTGGCCTTTCCTGTGAAATCCCAGGCCCTGTTCTCAGGCTATGGAATCAATAAAGTATTTGTCTGTACATCTGCCTGTTCTGGAGAGGGGGCTGAGCTGGCCCTGTCGTGCGTTGCTGCTGCAGGAGTAACCTCGGTCAGCCTGGGCAGAGCGAGGCAAAGGGCATCTCTAGCCTGGGGGTGCCGTGGGGGTCACTGCTGGCAGCTCTGTTACCCCCTTCTGCTGGTCAGGACCCTGGGGAATGTCCCAAGGGTGAATGTGGGTAAGGTGTGGGACTGCCATCTGCCATTGCTGGGGGGCTCGGGGAGCCCCCACAGCAGGGCTGTGCCTGGGGCAGCTGGACCACAAGGCCCCATAGCCTCCCACAGAGCCTGGGCCTGTCGTCTGTGCTGCCTCCGCTCTGAGCAGCCCCTGAGCCGCTGCAGGGGGACGCTGGCACTTTGCCACCATCCTCATCCTCACTGGAGACCCCCAGCATGTCCCAGTCTTCTGCACTGGGGACAGCACCCTGGTGGATGCCCTGGGGCTGGGCAGAGGGGCAGGATGCTCCCACCAGCTCCCGCACCTGCTGGATGGTCCTGCCAGTGCCCAGCATGGCTGCCGAAGCCGCAGGGGTGCCCTCAGTGGATATGGCCACCACCACCCCAGCCTACCCCCACACGAGGGCCGAAGCAGGGGGCATGAGCACTGCTTGGGGACGCCCCACAGGGACCACGGCTGGGAAGGTTGGGCTCTCCCCAGCTGGGAGGACAAGCGGCCAAAGGGACCATGGGAAGGCGGGTGATGGAGTGGTGCTGAGCGCCAGGGGCAGGGCTGTACACGGGAGGCAGCACTCTGTCCTGCCAGCGCTGCACCCTGAACACTGCTGGGGGGTCCCACGGTGTAGGGGTTGCACTCCAGCTCCTGGCTTGCGTTAACGGTGAGGACTCGGGGAGGGGGGGCACAGACGGTTGGGCTCCTTCCCCACACCCGAGAGCAAAGGGCCTCGCACCCTTTGGGAAGGTGGTAGGAAGCAGTGGGTGATGGCTCCAAGCCGGAGCTGCGCATGGGACTGCACCCACAGGAGAGGCTCCTTCGCAAGGCAGCGGTGGTGCGGCGCCAGCCCCCCTCGCCAACGCCCCTGAGCACAAGAGGAGACCATGTCAGCCCAGTCCTTTATCTGAGTCTCTTCCCGGCTCATCCGACGACCCTGGCTGTTGCCCAGCCACGACAGCCCCTACCTGGGCCACCGAACGCCCCCACGCCACCTCCACACCGGTAGTGTTTAAATAACCCTGAGTTCAACCGCTCCGTGGTACCTGACAGCTGCCCCTCAGCCAGACCTCCCTCCCGCAGGGCAGTGGCACAACCCGGCTCAGCTCCGGCTGCCGGACCCCCGGGCCAGTCCCTGCCCCCCCTGCCCACTCCCCTGCCGCACACCGCAGCAGCCTGCCCCCATCCTGCTCCTCTCAGGCCAGGCGGTGCAGAGCCCCACGGCGTTGCGGCCAGCCCCACGGCATGTGGCACCAGCTGCCTGGCGCTGCACCTCTGCGGAACAGCCTGGAGAAATGCTGCCCCTCCCCTTCTCGGGCCTGCACGCTACCGGTTATCTTGGGTCACAGCCTTGCAGGGGCTGGTCTCCAGCTCCCGGCCATGGCTCGGCAAGCTGATGGCAGGAGAGCTGGCCACAGCGTGGACCTTCTGGTGGTGGTTCAGAGACTGCCGGTGCCGGAAGCTCTTGGTGCAGCTGTTGCATTGGAAGGGCCGCTGCTGGGTGTGCCGGCGCTGGTGCTCCTCCAGTGACGCTTTCTGGGGAAAGCTCTCCGCGCACTCGATGCAGCGGTAAAGCCGCTCCCCGGCGGCGCTGGCCCGCGTAGGCCGGCCGGCCCACCCACCCCGCAGCTGCACCCCATGGATGCGCTGGTGCTTCTGGAGGTGGTGCTTCTGGATGAAGCCCTTGCCGCAGGCCGGGCAGCGGTAGGGACGCTCCCCGGTGTGGATACGGTAGTGCTTGTTGAGGTTGGACTTCTCGTTGAAGCTCTTCCCGCAGGCAGGGCACTGGAAAGGACGCTCGCCCGTGTGCAGGCGCTGGTGCCGCAGCAGCGCAGCGTGGTGAGCCAGGCTCTTCCCACAGGCTGTGCAGATGAAGGAGCCATTGCTCTTCCTCGCCTGGCTCTGCTGCCGCACCAGGAGGTTGCGCTTCAGCCGGACGCTCTTCCAGCCCAGCGGGAGGGCACGAGGTTCTTCCCCTGCGTCACAGGGACGATGCTGCTCTGAGCTGGGCTGCTCCGAGGCCACCTCTGCGGTGGTGTCTTCCCCCAGAGGCATTCCTTGGGGCAGCGCAAACAGCTGGTCAGTCCCCACACCAAGCACATGCTCTGTTGGGAAGGGCAAGCCTGGGGCCGGGTGAGCTTCCACTGGCACCACCACAGGCTTAAATTCCGGCTGGGCGGTCCCATCCTTGCAGAACTCGCCTAAGCCCTCTCCTGCCTTCTGCCCGTCCAAGCCAGCGTGGCTCTCCCAGGGCATCGGCTGCACCTGGCCCAGGGGAACCTCCTCTTCCAGTCTCACTGAGGGTGCCGGCGGCAGAGCCAGGATTTCAGATCCTTCCTCCAGGGGCTGCTGCTCTTCTGTCTTGATCACGACCTTCTCACCTGCTGAAAGACAGCAATTCGTTCCCAGCAGAGGAAGCTTGCCCGTGCCCGCACCCCCAGCGCAGGAGCGGAGGCTGAGCTTCCCCAGCAGCACACTGGCGAGACGAATCAGCAAACACACTACTAGAAATGGAGCAGGAAGGTTTTATCGAGAGCAAAGCAGGAAAAGGGCACGTGGGGTGGAGTGTTGGCACCTTTTGGGGGTTATCTGGGTATCTTGTTGGACCTTGGGGACATTTGATGGACTGACAACGCAATACGCATAAAGAAACCAAAACAGAGGAAATGTGAAGGCAAAGTTGAGGCTGCAGACTCCTCTGTCCTGGAAGGAACTTTGTCAGGAATGGCAGAGTTTAGGTGGGTGAATCTGGGGAAAAGGATCAAAGCAAAACCTTCCAGGAGCAGGAGGAAGCATCTGCCTGCAGGCATACAGCCACAGAGCCACCCCCATGCTAAGCCTTGCCTCAAGTCTCCCTATTTTGGGCTCTTTCTGGCAAGGGGGCTCTTCTGGGCTTAAAGATTTGGTCTTAAAAGTTTTAAGGAGGCCCTAATCACATGGCTTAAATCCCAACAGCTTCCAACCCCGTGCAAGACTGGAGGCACTCCCTGTGTGGACGCGATGGGCTTGGCTGGTCCTGTCTCCAGTAGGAGTGGCAGGGGCAGTGCTGCAGACGCACAGGCTCCTGCCCCGCTGCTTTGTGGGCAGGCAGCAGCGGCGTGTGGGCAGCAGGAGAGCAGCACACCAGCACAGACCCTGCCAAGCCCAGGTGTGTCGTTAGTGGTCGTTCTCAGCCTTCACTGCCCTGACTCACGGCCACCGAGGTGCCCTGACACCGCTCCCTTCCCCAGCAGCCCGTGGGTTGTCGTACCTGAATCCTCCCCGTCCTCGGCTGGCTGCAGCAGTGCAGGTTTGGAGCTGGCATCCCCGGGTCCTGGGAAGGAAGAACTGGCAGTAGCAGCTGCTGCTGTTGGGGACCAGCACCAGCTCTCCTCGATAAAGGACTGCTGCGGGACACCCAGAGGGGTTCTGGGGTCCCAGAGCAGTGGCTTGCTCAGGTGTCCCAGGACCGTCCCAGCAAGCAGGCTGGTGTTGGCCAAACCATGCAAATGATTTCAATTACCCCAAGAAGCAACTGTCAGCCACTTGGCCTTCAAAATTTCAGCCAAAAATAATTAGTGCTAAAATTTAGGCCTGTCTACAGCAAAGCCCTACAGGGTGGTATATGTATGGTCCACATCCTGGCAAAAAATGGCACACAAACACAGGCTGCAGAACACAGCATGGACACGTCTCCTGAAATCCCCACCACACGCTGTCCTGACCGCATGGGAAAGGTCTCCTCTGCTCCTGCAGACACTGTGCTGAGTCCCGGGACTCCAGTGGACACTGGCTCCTGTGGCAGTGCTCCTGCCCACGGGGGAAAAGCCTCACAGGGCAAGTCAGGAGTGACAGAGGGCCAAATCCTGGCAGTGTCCGAGTGCCCCGACTGAAAGCACCGTGATGTTGGTGAGACAAGGTGTTCTTCAGATGCACAGGGTGAGCATGAAGCACAGCTGTCACCCACAACCAAAGGGCACCAAACCTTAAAGGTGTAACGATTTCACCTCTCACTACCTGTTCTCCAATCGCCCAGACGACACCGCAGCCTACAAGCAGCCATAAGCTGGATTCAGCCCAAGGGACGCTAACGCATCTGACACGTGAGCCGAGACTGATCCTCACCCAGAGAGACCGCAGCCTCGTAATTCCCCTTCATCGCAACCCTGTAGAGCTCCTTCTGCTGGCTGTCCAAGCTCCCCCACTCCTGCTCCGGCAAAGTGGCTGCATCATCCTCACACGCTGCTGGCACCTGAAACCGCAGGAGGCACTGCCTTGGCGCTGCCCCACCACATCCATCCCCCAAGCTCCACCGCTCCCCCAGGAAAGCGGACTGGGGGGTAAGGCAGTGCGGGCCCAGCACTTCTGTGGAAGGAGTCGTGTCACAGCCTGAACACAGGGAACAATGTCAAAGCAGCCCAGTGAGGCTCAGCTGTGTCCCCCCACACAACCGGGACAGGGTCACGAGCACCTCTCGTTCCCTTGAGCCGCATGGGCAGCCTGGAACAGCTGGGTGAGCAGTAACCCCCTCAAAGTGGGAAGGCACCGCCCCACTGGTAGGTGACCAGTAGGACCCAACAAGGCTGAAAATGCTCAGGGGGGTCATGTTCTGCTCCCCCTCTTCAGCGGGGACAGGGAAGAGCAGGAGGTCCCCAGGTGCTGCCTTGGCTCTCGACGCGGAGCACTGGCAGGGCCGCATCCATGCTGCTGTGGGCAGCTCTCCACAAAAACCCATGCCACATCTCACTGGCCACATGGGTGCCCAGGGCACATCCCCGTTAGCTGGGGCTTGTCCCTGTTACCTGAGCCTTGTCCCTGTTACCCTGGGCACATGCCCATTAGCTGGGGTTTGTCCTCATTAGCTTGGGCACATTTCTGTTAGCTGGGGCTTGTCCCTGTTTGTCACCTTGGGCACATCCCTATTATCTGGGGCTCCTCCCCATCACCTTGGGCACATTTCTGTTAGCTGGGACTAGTCCCCATTAGCAGGGGCTTGTCCCTGTCACTGTGGGCATGTTACTGTTAGTGGGGGCTCATGCCTGCCACCACGGGCACATCCCTGTTACTGAAGGCTTACCTCTGTCACCCTTGGCTCATCCCTGTCTGCCTTGGCTCATCCTCGTCACCGTGGGCATGTCCCCATCACCCAGGCCTCGTTCCCATCACCCAGGCCTCGTCCCCATCACCCAGGGCTCGTTCCCATCACCATGGGCATGTCCCTGTCACCCGGGGCTCGTCCCCATCCCTGTGGGCACATCCCCGTGGGCTCATCCCTGTGGGCATGTCCCTGTCACCTGGGGCTTGTCTCCGTGGGCTCACCCCCATCCCCGTGGGCTCATCCCTGTGCCTGTGAGCACGTCCCCGTGGGCTCGTCCCCGTCCCCGTGGGCATGTCCCCGTGGGCATGTCCCCGTGGGCACGCCCCTGTCACCTGGGGCTTGTCCCCGTGGGCTCGTCCCTGCCGCCCGAGGGACGCCCCCGCGGGCTCGCCACTGTTACCTTGGGCTGGTGGCCGCCGGGGCCGGGGCCGGGGCCGGGGCCGGGGCGGGCCGCCCAGCCGCTGCGGTGCTGCAGCTGCCGCTCGACGTGCTCCAGGCGCCGCGCGTTGTCCCGCAGCAGCGCGGCCAGCGCCGCCCACTTGCGCTCCAGCCGCCCGCCGAAGTCCCGCACGGCCGCCTCCAGCCCCGACACCTTCTGCTCCGCCGTCTCCGCCCGCCCCTCCAGGCTGAGCAGCCGCAGCGCCTGCGACTCCACCTTCCGCTCCACCGCCTGCACGGCCGCCACCACCGTCCACAGCGAGATCTCGGCCGCGGCCGGCTTGGCCGCCTCGGGGCCGGGCGCGGGGGGCGGCGGCGGCTGCCAGGCCTCGGGCGCCCACTCGGGCTCCTGCTGCGGAGAGGAGACGGGCCGTGAGGGGCCGCCATACCGGCGGGCCGGGCCCCTCGCCGCGGCCCAGGGCCCGCCCGGGCCCGCCGCCCCCGCGGGCTGACGCCGGGGTGGGGACGGGCGAGGGACAGGGCCGGGACCGGCCGCCCGGAGCCGGGGGGCGGGGGGCGAGGGGGTGAGGGGAGCCGGTACCTGCGCGGGGCCCCAGCGGGCCATGGCCGCCCGCACCGCCGCCTCTGCCGCGCCACAGCGCCCCCTGCCGGCCCGCCCGCGGCGCCGCCACGCCACGCACCCCCCGCCCATCCCCACCCCGGCCCGGCCCATCGTGTCCCCATCCCGTCATCCCATTCCAATCCCATCCCATCGTGTCCCCATCCCGTCATCCCATTCCAATCCCATCCCATCGTGTCCCCATCCCCTCCCATCCTATCCCCGTCCCATCCCTGTCCCCACCCCATCCTATCCCATCCCATTCCGTCCGCATCCCACGCTATCCTCACCTCCATCCCATCCTCACCCCTGCCCTGACACTGCAGCTCCCACCTGCCACTATTCCAGCCCACAAGACCCCTACCACCAGCTGACCCACACACACCAGTGCTCCCCTGGCATCACTCCCCCATCACATCCCACCAGGAGGAACCCACCGGCATTCCCGGTACCCCACCCCAGCCAGGCACAGCAAGGCCCCCCCAGAGCCGAAGGAAGCCACATGGAGCCATGGGAGACATCCTGGTGACTACAGCATCTATTGGTGCCCTCCAGAAACAGGGTCCCACTCGCGCTGTCCCACCATCCCGGGGTCAAGGAACAAGGAACAACTGGCGCATGAAGGGTCTGCGTGGACAGGGCCAGGCACCATCCATCCCGGTGGTGGGCAGGAGCTGGGTGACGCTGCCGGTGCTCCAGCCTTCCTCGGTCAGCTCACACCCACAGCTGAAGGGAGTGAGGAGATGGCAGGAGCACAGCCCATCACCAGCACACCCGCTGGCCTCCCACCTGCGCTTTTGCTGTGCCTCCCGCCTCCACCTCAATGGGTGACGGGGAGCTGGTCCCTGCAGGGGCACGTTGCCACACGTGGACCCTCTGATGTGCTATGGAAGTCTTTTGGTTTGTGCCGGCGCCTGCTAGGGTCTGCCAGCAGCAGACAAAGTCAGCAGGCTGAGTGAGGCACCTGACACAGCAGGGCCAGAGGATCAGGCGGTGGTTAGCCTGTGCTGGCGCAGCACCAGGAAGCGCTGGCTGGAGTAGTTCTCCGCGCACAGGTTGCACGTGTACATCACCCCAGGCGACAGCGGGTACTGGTTGGGGTTGGGCACCTGCCACATGGTACTGCTCTGGGTGCAGGGCTGGGAGGCAGGGCCCACCGCCCGGCCGGGGCACTGCTCCCCCTCCAAGGGCTGGCAGAACCCCTTGGACGCCCAGAACCGCAGGTGACGTCGGATCTTCTTTTTGGACATGAAGTTGCAGCCGCAGTGGGTGCAGACGTAAGGCACGCTGTTCCTGTGGTTCCGCTGGTGGATGATCAGGTTGATCTTCAGCAGAAAGTTTTTCCTGCACACAGGGCAGGAGTAGGATTTCTCCCGGGTGGAATTTCGCTGGCAGGTTGCAGTCCGGCCCACGCAGGGGCTCTCTATGGGCTTTCTTGGGGAGGTGATGGTGCAGCTAGGATCTGCCTGTGGCATCGTTCTGCGGACATCTGGTATTGCCTCCTTAACCAGTTCATTGGGAACATCTGCCACCAGACCTTGGCCACCATTCCCTGAATCTTTTGTGTCCTCCTCTTCCAGACCCTTCGAGGGTGTTACAGGCACTGCCTGCTTCTCCGCAACAACCTCCTCCTGCGGTACCTCCATCGGGACCCCCACATTGGCATCAGCTGGAAATTTTTCAGAACCCAAGTATTACTTTTCCATGCAGTTCTGAGAAGGCATAAACAGCAAAGGGCTTTCCTCCCAACCCTCCCCTCGCCTCCCACAACCTCCCCAGCCAGCACACATCTTGGCCCTGCTCTCCTCTTCCAACTCCGCATCTTCACACCTGGACCGCGTAAAAGATGAGCACAGCTACAGCTCATCCCCACAGACACCGCAAGGGCAGTCTGAAGTGGCAAATGTCACCTAGGTAGGATCGAGGGCGTTTAACAGAAACATCGGGGGTCATCCTTCAAAGCAAATCAACTGGGTGGGCTGGCTGACACCACACCACGCCTCATCCTTTATGGCTTCGAGGCCAGCAACAGGATTTACTGTCAGAACCTTTTCTTGGCCTGAATTGTGTAAAAACCCTTCCTGAAAGTCCCAGAGTGAGCCCTGTGCAAACCTCCCGCCACTCTCTGAGCCAGCCGGTGTCCCTTGAGGCTGCCAGCCCTGCCAAGGAGGGATGCGGGGCTCTGCCCCAGTACCTGCTGCAGGAGGCGGCGCTGGAGACCAGCTCGGATTCACCTCTTCGTGACAACGTGTAGGGACCGGGCAGGAAGGTAACAGGGTTGGCTGGCTGAGATCTGCTGGGATAGCGGTGGCTTCGTGAGGGATGTGTGCTGTAAAGGCAAGAGGAGCGATGATGATGCTGGGTGAGAAACAGGCAGGCAGGGGGCCTAGGACCCCTCGCATATACCGGGTTCACCAGCCACTCACGGGCAATGCAGTCTGCCGTCATCGCCAGGCTCCTGCTTTCCTTCAGGTCCCTACAATTCTCCTCGCAAGACTCCTTTGTCACCTGCTCCAGCAGACTGTCATTGCTCAGGCAGCCCGGCTCTGCAGAGGAGAAGGGCACATGGCTTTACCAGCAGCCAGCTGGGAGCTCAGAGCAGGGAGTGCAGAGGCGGGGGTCCCCCCTCCTGGGCCCACCGGGCACCAGGATCTCTGCAGCACACCGCAGCTGCTGGGTCAGGGGAGCATTGCCTATTTATGTGTCCCAGCACACATTCCCGGTGTCCTCTCTCAGCACACTGTCCACAGCGATCACAGGAGACACCTCAGTCCCTGTGGTTGGGGACAATCGTCCCGGCCAGCAGCCAGGTGCCAGGAGTCTGACATGAAGAAACAGCATCACACACCTGCGGCTGGCTCCGGGGACACGTCTGCTGCCTTCAGGTCTGACTCTGCTGGCACACACAGCTCTTCTCCTCTTTCGAGCCGAAATAGGAGTTCAGGCTTGAACAGGGCACAGTCTGTTCAAGAGCAAGACAGACATCAGAGGCAAGGTGCGACAGCGTCTTTGTGGGTGCACCCACAGCCTGTCAACAGAGAGTCAGTCCTAGCCTGGAGAAACTTCATCTCTAACCGCGGCAGTAGCAGCGCTGGCACACAGGGAGTTATGGACGCGAAAAGGGACCGTCAGGCAGTGCTTCTAGGGGGAATATGAAAAGACCCCTCTAGCATGTCCCCCAGCAACAACGGCAAGAAAATCCATCCTTGCTCCATGCGGGGAAAATCCCTGCTACAGAGGCCCCCCTGTTCTCCCAGAAATTCACCTTGCAGACAGGAAAATACCCTGAAGCACGGGAAGAGAACTGTAAGGCTCCTGACCGAACATTAGCCTGAGTGCACCTCCCCACAGTCTGCCCCACTGCCTGTACTGGCTCCAACCACCACATACTGGTACTGCTGCTCCGCCCCAGCAGGCAGCACTGGCTGAGGGTGAAGGGCTGGCTCACCCCACTGCAACAAGCGGCACGGCCATGGGAAGGCAGGAGTTCCCTGCCCTGCCTTGGGACACACTCGCCCCTCACCTCCTTCCTCAGAGCTTTTGCTCTGCCTCCTCGGGCTGCGCTTGCAGGGATGTCCCACGGCAAGAGGGGACAGCCCTGGCTGGGAGTTCCAGGCCCCTGCTCCATCACCTGAGCACTGGAGAGAATTAATTACAAGCACAAGGCCCTGGCAGGCTAAGCGGGGTGTCACAGAATCATTTAGAATGGAAAAGACCTTTAAGATTGAGTCCAACTGGACCTTTTGGGAAGTCCATTCCCAGCTGTGAGGGCCATGCATTTGAAAATCCACCCAGAAGCACGCCAGCCACTGCCCCAGATCTGCTCCCCTGCCTAGCTGCCCCCCTGCACCGAGGGAGCACAGCCAGCCTCATGCCCCACGCTGGGACAAACACACGGCACATCTGCTGGGCCAACAGCAGGTCACACCAGGATCTAGACAGGTGTGGAAGAAGGAATTTCTGTGATGAGAACCCAGGGAGATCACTGTTCTCCAAGTGAAGGAGACACTGAGTGCTTACTACCCCCTCCTGTGACCACTGCCAGAGGGGACAGGGAATTCAGGGGGTCCTTTGAGGGCTGGAGAGCCTAGTGACATGCAGAGAGGCAGTAAAGTAACCCCAAGAGAGAGCTCTCTGGGCAGCGATGGCAGCTGCCAAACCAGCACAAACGGAGCCTACACAAGGACACCAGCGTCTCGTAGTTGCCCTCCATCACAGTCCTGTACAGCTCCTTCTGCCCATCGTCCAGGCTCGCCCACTCCTGCTTGCTGAAGTGCACCGTGATGTCCTCGAAACTCACTGGCACCTGGGAATACAGGAGGGGCTGGGCTTTAGGAGGGGGCAGCTCCCACCCAAACAGCTCCCAGCCCCTCAATGGTCCCATAAGCGTGCCTCAGGCTCCCTCTCAGCCTCTTCAACCTCCCACCAGCTCCCTAAGTGAGCCCCCAGGTCCACTTCCAGCCCCCATCATACCCCCCCCAGCCCCCTATGTTGCCCCATAGCTCATCACTGGCCCCCAGCCACCCCTCAGCCCCACAATGGCCCCCTATGTGACGCCCCAGGCCTCTTTCCATCCCTGTAAGTGGGCCCCCACCTCAGCCCCACAAAAGCCTATGTGACCCCCCAGGTCCGCTTCCAGCCCCACTGCCCCACCCCCCAGCCCCCTAAGTGCCCCCCCCACTCATTACCAGCCCACCCACCCCCCTCAGCCCCACAATACACCCCTACGTGACCCCTCCCAGGCCTGCTTCCAACCCCCTAAGTAGCCCCCATGGCCCATCACCAGCCCCTCCTCAGACGCACAGCAGCCCCCCCTAAGTGACCCGCCAGGCCCACTTCCAGCCCCCACCACCCGCCCCCAGCCCCCTAAGCGGCCCCAGGGCCACAGACCCCCCCCCCAAGCCCCACAGGGACCCCCATCCCACGCCTCCCTCGGTCCGGCCGTACCGCGGGGAGCGGCAGCTCCCAGGGGAGCGCGTCCCACACCGCCGCCTCCGCCCGCTCCGGCGCCCGGAGGTGGGCGTGCAGCTCCGCCATGGCCCGGCCGCGGCCACGCAGGGGCCAGCCCGTGCCCCCGGCCCGCCTTCCCTCCGAGCCGCACAGCGCCCCCTGCCGGCCGGGCGCCACTGCACACTGCCCTCCCTTGCCGGTACCTCTGCGGGGCGGGGGCTCCCGGCGCCGGGCTCCCCCCGCCGGAAAACGCCTCTGCGGGGGGATTTCGGCGGATTGCCTCCCCGCTGGCTGTCCCCCTCAGATCAGCGATTTCTCGGTGACGGACAGCTGTCCATCACGGCAGCGGCGCGGTGCTGCGGGCCGCCGGCCGGCGGGGGCGCTGCGGCGAGCGGCCGCGGGAGCGTCACCCCCAGCAGGCAAAGCGCCGCGGAGAGGCGGAGCGGCGGCAGCGGCGTGCCACGGCCGGGGCGGCGGCGGGAGCGTGCCAGGAGCGGGCGGGGGGCGGGCCGGGAGGGAGCGGGGAGGACAAGGGCCGGGCCCGGGAGCCTGGGCAGGGGGTACCCGCGGCCCCACGCAGGTACTGGGGCCGGGTGCCGGGCGGGAGGAGCGGGCGGGCCCGTCCCGGGGCGCTGCTGACCCGCAGCCCCGAAGGCGCCCGGCGGCGGCAGGAGCCGCGCTGCAGCCCCGCGGGCCCCGGGCCCGGTGTCCGGCCGGCGGGCAGAGCCGCGGCGATGGAGCCCCCGCATCCGGCCGGCCTCTGCTTGCCCGCCGCGAACAGAGCCCCGCGGCCCGGCGGCTCCAGCATCTCGCTGTGGACGGTGGTGGCGGCCGTGCAGGCAGTGGAGCGGAGCGTGGACGCCCACGCCGCGCGGCTGCTCAGCTTGGAGCGCCGGACGGTGACCACCGAGAAGAAGTACTTCGACTGCGAGAAAACGGTGGTGGAGTTCGGGAGCCAGCTGGAAAGTAAGCTGGCCGTGCTGGGCACCCTCATCCAGGAGTACAGGCAGCTCCAGCAGCGCCTGGAGAACATGGAGAACCTCCTGAAGAACAAGAATTTTAGGATCCTGCAGCTGCCCCCCGGCGATGCGGTCCCCAAGGTAACAAACAGCTCGTTAGCGGCTCTGAGGGACCCATCGGCAGCCGCAGGCGCTTTGTCCCTCGGGGCGCAGCCCCTCGACATCTCCTGAACAGTTCGGTGGGCACCGCAGGAGCAGCCCACCTTCTCATCGCCCTCATCGCCCACCATGCCGAAGCGTTGGGGCAGCGGTCGCTCACCTCCCTGCTCACATACATGTTTAGATCCAGCAGTACCCCCCTGCAAAGGGAGAGGTGGTCGAGTTTTAAGGATTAACGGCAGGTCCCGTGTGATGGGTTCGGGCTCTGCGCACAGGGAGGCGGGAATATTGTGGAATTCAGTTTGTCCTCCCAAGAATTAGCAAACTTCTGTAAACAGAATATCTGAGCCGCTACTCCATGTCCTGAGGGTGCCCCAAGGCAGGAAATTTTTTTTGCCTTCTTGATGCCTGATGGCAGTAATAAATAGAAAGGAGGGTACCCTGGCTCCAGGTCCCAGACCCGGTGCCGAGTGTGTCACTGTTACGATTGCAGGGCCCGGTGGTGTTTGAAAGCACTGCCACTTGCTTCTCTGCACAGGACTGGGAGAACCTGGAGGAATGGCAGAGGGAGCTGTACAAAAACGTGCTGAGAGGGAAGAACGAATCCCTGATCTCTCTGGGTAAGTATCGCTGTTCTAGTCAGTTACCAGTGCTTCTGGATGAGCTCCCTTGGTGTCTTTCTCCCACACCTGGGAAGCAGATCTGTAGAGGGGTAGAGAAGCTGGTGTCTGTTGTTGGGGGCAGCGCAGAGCGCAGCAGGTGTCACATCCAGTCACACTGGCACTCGCGGGGACGTGGGCGCTGGCCGCAGTCACCTCCACGCCCCCCGCATTGCCTGGTGCCAGCACAGCCCCTTCCCTGGGGCTGGCGGGGCTTTCCCCACGGGGTAGGTTGGGAGCTGTCTGCTGGCGGGCCGTGGAGGGCTCGCCGCACTGCTGAGCGGTGTGTTGTCACCCATGGAGGCAATTTTGGGAGCGCAGCTGAGCATGTTCCTTCCCGTGGATGCAGCAGCCATTTTGATGTGGCATGGAAACCTTAATATTTGTGCCCCTAAACAGATTATGTAATCTCCAAACCTGACCTCCTGTCCCAGCTTCAGAGAGGAGAAGTGCCCTGCGAGGGGGACGAGGCAGCTTCACCAGAGATTCCAGCAGAACCAGGTGCAGGCAAGAGGCGAATTACAGCTTTATTCTCAATCGTAATGTTTGGGTGTTGGTATCACCAGACAGAGGATGTCACAAGGTGATAAGTTTTTATTTGCTGTGGGGGGAACTTCTCAGATGTCCGGAGGAGCAGGTTCAGGGGGAGTAAAAGGGTGTTAGAAAAAAAAACATAATGGGTTTGATTTTTCTCATTAGCAGAGCCTCTGCTGTTTAAACTTGAGGAGAGCAGGCAGGACAGCAGAGAAGGAGCGCAGGAAAGCCTGAAGGGAGGAACGATGCCGGAGGAACCTGGAGCTGGTGAGCGTTGTTTGGAAAGGGTGTGTTTGGACTCAAGGGTAGGGAGGACGCTTTCCTGAAATGGAGGTTAAGGGGAAAACCACTGCTCTGCGTGGCAGAGTAACGCTCCCAGAAGTAGGAACAGGAGGTGCTGGAGCGATGCTTGTATGTGAAAGGGTGGCTGGGAGCAAACCTGGGCACAGTGAGGCAAGAGCCGAGCAGTGCTATGATAACCAGTAGTTTCCTCTCTACCTTACCAGACCACAGCATTCCAGAGCTGAGCTTTGTGGGCTCTGTGAAGCAAGAGGAAGAGCAGTGTGCAGAGGAGCAGGGAGCCATGGAGAATGCAGAGTTTACAGAGCTCAGTGTGGGTGAGTTGCGAGCAGTTGTGCAGCATGCTGTGCAGCTGGAGATGCAGGGAGTCCCCAATGTTCCTGCTGTGGGGCAGAGTACACCAAGACATGGGGACTGAGGACAGGCAGCTTGGGCAGTGCGGAAAGAGCAAGAGCTGTGCTGAGGTTAGGAAAGCAGGCAGAAAGTGTACGGACAGTTTTACTAGTAGGTAGATGTAGAAGTGCTAGGTAGATGAGACCCTGCATGTGAGGAGGCAGGCACTTGTGAGGTAAATCAAATGGAATACAGGAATCCTTAGGAATAGAAGTCAAGAAAATTCTCAAAGTCTTCTCCAGCGATGGTGGTGTTATGCCAGGTTACCTGGGGAACTGAGTGAAGCTTTGCTCACTCAGTCTTGAAAGGAATACAGTAGTTAAGGCTGCGGTCCAGAGCAGAGCAGCGAGGTGGTGAGCTGCTGTGTTGGGAGAGACTGAACGCAGTAGGACTCCTCAGCCTAAGGAAGGCATGGCAGAGAGGGTGATGCAACACAGTGCTGCCTGGCTGAGCAGTGCACAGCAGGAACTGAAGGAACGAGCCTTCGCTCTTCCTTGCCCTCTGAGAACCAGAGAGCAGGGATTTGCTTAAACCAAGCAGGGCAAAGGCTGTTATCGTTATGTGTGCAAGCTGTAGAACCTACTGTCACAGGACACAGCAAAGCAGGCTTAGAAGAGGTTTGGGCCGATTCCCAGATGGAATGTCGCCTCTGGCTTCCATCCTGCAGCAAGAGGCTGTCCCCCATCCCCAGCAGGACCCTGGCTGGTGCAGAGCTTGCCTCTTCCCTGCGGCCCCTGGGCTTCTCAGCACCTGGCCTAGAATGCTCAGCTCCCTTGTGTGGGTCTTGTCTCATATCCTCTAGAGTATATCTGCTTTTCTCCTGGAATTTCTTCTGCTTGGTGGCTACATCCTCAGAAGAGGGAGCTGCGCTCCAGAGCAGTGCCTCAGTAGCTACCTAGGGCTAGGGAAGTCACCGGTCAGCTGGGGTGGCTCTGTTTTTCCCAATAATTGAGTAAACATGCCATTATTAACAGACTGTCCCCAGCTCACCAGTCACCTCTTTTCCCTCAGTCCTGGTTTCTGTTTGTTCTTCTTGTGTCACGTCAGAGGTGTCAGCGGGGCTTGCTCAGTTTTTGATGGCATTTGCCCTGCCGTGACTAAATCTTAGCTGCTTTTTCTCAGGCCCCTTGTGTCACGTTGTCATCTCTCCGCTGTCAGTCACTGCAAAGCGCTGGTGAACTGGGGAGCAATGCTTTCCAGACAGGAGGCTGATCCCTGCTTAGATTTTGCCCTCACACTGTCAACAGCGTTTAAAATGGTTGTGTTGGCAGTCTCCATCCTTGACCTTTGGTTGGTTTTCCACCTATGGGTCATATATGTACCCAGGTCAACTAAAATTGAATGTTCAGGCAGAAATGAGAGTCAAGAGAAGATCTGAGATAGGTTTAGCACGAATAGAGAACCCCAGGCACCTAGCTCAGAGATGAAAAGCAGCGAACCCTTGGAGAAAATGTATTTGTACTGCTTTAGGGAGGACTGCAGAGAAGGCTTCCTCGTTACATACGTATCCTGAGCAGCAGCAGGCATGTATCTAGTCAAAACAGCCAGTGTTTGCATGTCCCCTTTCAAGAAAAGGGTTACGCAGGTGAGTCACCATGTCCTGGGAGTGGAGGGGAGGTGGATCTCGGGGAATGAGCTGGTGCTCTCTGAAGAGTGAGAAATACAGAGTCGTTGGTGTGGGGAGGGAGGCAGACGTGTTGATGAGAGAAGCAAAGGTCCATCCCCGGTCCATGGGGTCTTGGCACTTAGGGGAAGTAAGACGGCTGGGGATGATTTTGGAAACTGCCAGACTCTGTTGTCTTGGAAGGCAGCACTTCCCTCTGCCTCCTCCCTCACTTCTGCTTGCACTCTGGCCCACTGAAAGGGAAGCATTCCTGTGCTTTTCACTTGTATTCTCTCTTTTGGCCTTTCAGCTGGCTGTTGTTCTGTGAGCACAGCTGCCTTTCACACTCCCTGTGTGAGATGGGCCTTTCTGGTGGGGGAAGGAGTGGGAAGCATTTCGGAAACATCTTGCGTCTCATGTCAGTGAATGTCCCTTTTGTTGTTCTTGTCAGTTCCAGCAGATAACATGGTAACATTCCAAACAGAGCAGCTGGACTCTGAGGAACACCCCCAAAGCTCAGAGCCCCCTGCAATAAAGTCGGAGGACCTGCTTTTCCAAGGTCCCAGCAAGGCGCTGCCTCTTGATAGTCAGTGCAGGTCTCCTGTGCGGCAGGGAAGCCAGAGCGAGAGCAGGCTGGTACCGTCCACTCTGGGGAAAGAGGGTCCTGGCAAAAGCAACGCTGTCACCTTCTATGGACGTAGCTGTCCCAAGAAGAGACCTCACTCATGTACAGCGTGTGGGAAGGGCTTTTGTCTGAGGAAGATGGTGACGACTCACCAGGAGAGCCATGGCATGCAGTGCAGAAGTGCACACGCTGGAGAGGAGGGCTTCCTCCGTCAGCAGCGCCAGCGGACCCGTGCAGAAGACAGGACCCATGTGGCCAAGGAGAGATTCAAGCAGAACCAGAATGCAAAAGCCCACACCAGTGTCCCAGCCATGGACGAGGTGTACAGCAATCCCAGGCACATGAAAAGCATTGACGCCAACGGCAGCTGCAAGCCAAGTCAGAGGGACTGCCCACAGGGGAGGCCTTACAAGTGTGAAAAGTGTCAGGAATACTTCTCCCAAAAGAAAACTCTCTCATCGTCCACCGGCGCGTACACTTGGGCCGGAGCGGAAGGATCTTCTGGTGCTCATACTGTGGGAAGACCTTCACCCACCCCTCTGAGCTGCTCCAGCATCAGAGGGTCCACACAGGGGAGAGGCCGTACCAATGCAACGAGTGCCCAAAGCACCTCAGCCAGAAGCAGCACCTCCTCCAGCATGAGAAGAACCACCTGCGCAAGAGGAACTGTGTGGTCACGCAGAGTGTGAGGAAGGCACCACTACCCAGCTGCTAGGTTGCACAGGCTCAGGCAGCCCCTTGAGGAGGTAGGAGAGGAGACAGTCTCCATTGCTCAGTATTAAAGGCTCTTTGACATTTTATCCTAAAGATCCAAGCAAAGTAGAATTAGGATCCACCTTGGCACCACTACCCTTTTCTTCGTTGTGGTGGTATGCCACAGTACCTCATAGTCCACCCCAAAAGCTCTCCAGAATAAAGTGTTTTGGGCCTCTCTGAGTTTCAGTCTGTCTGAACTGGTTCCAGCAAGGCTGAGGGTTTGGTTGGTTGGTTGGGGGTTTTTTTGAAACAATTCATCTGGAGTTTCCCAGGCTTCCCTGGACAAAGTTCTGCTCTGCTCCTTTTCGTGGGTGAGTTTGAGTTGCACGTTCACAAAAGGCTCCTGGCAACTAAACATGTGCACAGGGTGAGGCCTCCCTGATGGCTTGCACAGTTCCCCCCTTTGCCAAAGAGAGGCAGGCAGGCAGTTCCCAGCTCTCTCCATGCTTCAGCACAGGCCATATGGTTTTCACTGCTGCTTCTATTCTGGAAGTGAGCTGGAAAAGATAGATTCAGTTCCTTCTCTAGAGCTTGAAATTGGATTTAATTTGCAGGAAATTATGATGATAGGGCCACATACTGCTTGGAGACACTGGGACGCACTCTACTGGAGACTGTGGGCTTGCACTGCAGTGACCAAGGGGAGTTTGCTCTGTTGTCTGTCGCCTCTGAGCGTGCCCAAAGGTGGCATTGCCCAAACTGCTTCCCATACCTCTGCAATGCTCCCAGTGGAACTGAACAGGGAAGCCACCCGTAAGCCAGAGGTGGGGTACACCTGTATTCACATGCTGAAGTGAATGTTGGGATGACTTCCTGCTGACTGCCTATATGTTAACACTGCTTCTTTCCTTTGTATTTCATTATGGTCTTCATCTCCCTCTCCTCCTGGTAGCTTGAGGTGCAGATGTTTTTTGTTCTTGAGGATGAGCTTTCATCGTATCCCAAACCATTAAGAAATTCCCAGCATCTGACATGTGTTTAGTAAATTGCCCAAATGTGTAGTGCAGGTTCAGGGATGGCTTTAGAAACCCTTCTGTTGCTTCCTGGTCCCAGAGTGTCAGCCACCTGCACCCCCGCCTTGGCAGGCTTGTCCCCTCAGAGAGAGATGTTCTTCTGGCTCTAGCTGGCTGCTGTGGCAGGTGTTTTAGTCTGGAAACTCCTTTGGCCCAGGAGCGAGGTCTCTTTCCAGGTTGTTGTCACCTGCCCTGCCAGCGGAGCATAAGACACGAGCACTCCTGTGTTCACCTTGGCCCAGCTCTGGCCAAGCTCTGGGCTGTTTAAGTTAATTTGATTCTTGCCCAGAGCAGATCAGGGTGAGCCTGTGTGAACCTCTGGACCCACGCTGTGGGAGCTAGCACAGAGCCACGTGTGCCAAAGCATCTTTAGCCACTGCAGCTGTTTGCCTGGTGACTAACTGCCTGCCACCTTTTCTTGTCCTAGTGCTGCTGAGGTCTGTGATTTCACAGGTTCTGCTGTGTCTGAGTAGATCTGCGTGTGGTGAGCCCTTCCCTGTGCACCTATCCGTGTTTCTACACACATCCCCACCCCCCACCCCCCCAGATAAGAAATCTGTGAGGACAGGGTTTTATCACTTCTTGGTGTTCAGTGGCCACTTGCTACCATAAAGCAGGGAACATGGACTGGTTTTTCTCCATTGTTTGACATGCTGAAGGAGGAGGGTCTCTTCGCAGGTAGCAGTGTGGGGCATTTGATACCCAGATGAGCAGTTTGGGTCTTGTCCAATAAGCAGGTAAAAGAATGAGTTCTCCAGTGGCTTTCTACTGACTCCAGATAAACTGCTTATTTCTGTTTTACACCTTTATTACTTAGACTGTGAGCCCTCAAGGCAGGGAACTGTTTCTATCTCTTTGTAAAATGCCAATTAAATTTGCAGCAGCAGATACTTGATTTTTCATAACAATAATGTTAAACTTGAGCAAATTAAAGCTGTAAAGTTCTAAATGTTTCTTTTTTAAAAAAATCATTTTACCCATTGGTAAGGGTGGTTTGTAGTATCATGCCTTACTGATGGAGAGACAGAAACCTGCCTTGAATCAGGAAAAAGAATGGAGTGTGTTTTCATTGTTTAATCCTTTTTTAATATTGCAGTGGAACCTGAGCATGAGAACTCTTTTCCGTATGCCTATCTGAGATCCAAACAGGGCCTGAATGGTAAGAGTATCCAAAACCAGGATGTAGATAAGCTTGCTTACACAATTCTCATCCCGCAGGCAGGTCACATCAGTCCTGCTGCTGGCAAAAAGTTTTCAGCAACTGCAGTGTTGCAGTTGTCATCTGTTTAGCCTGGTTGAGTCCAGGAAGAGTGGGATGTATTCTGGGATAAAGATGCTGCCACATAAAGCAGTGGAGGGGCGCTTGTCACAGATTCCCCTGTGACCAGAACATCCTGAATCTTAGGATCACTTTGGCAGCACTCTTAGATTATTCTACAGTTACAGGTGCCTTTTCTGGGCTGTTTCAGTCTCTTAGAAAAAGGCAATAATGGGAAACATCAAAGTCCTGCTATGTTGCCATCTCTCTTCCCTGTTGCACTATTGCTTTTATGTTCCAGTGCCGGCCTCCTACCACTTTGTTGTTATTAGATATATTAAACATTAGTTAAAATGAAGAAGCTACCTGACAGCTGATGTCATGCTCACATCTGAGAGGTGTCTCTGTATCTGCAACTGTAAAAGAATCAGTGTTTGGGTGGTGAAAACATGGGCACTCCAGATGTCCCATCTCTACAGCACTCTCCTGTTTTTGACTGGGAGATTTCATATGTTAACCACCATCTGAGCATCAGAAGCACTTGATGTGCTCCATGTTTCATAACTTCTTGATGCTGCCTTTGATAATACAGATGAAGCAGTATTTTGCACGGTGAGTCATAGTTGCCCTATTCTAGCCCAGCTCCTTTGTATTTCAGAGACAAATATGTACATTTATAACAAATCTCAGAGCTATTTTGAGATACATGGCTGCTTAAATAGCGAAAATTTGACAATCCAAGAAGAAGCATCAAGTGATACAGAAATGTGCTGCTTTTCCAAGACCAAGATAAAGAAGATAAAACATCCCTGTGCACAGATAGAGTAATGCTTACAGGGAAGAGCAGAAGTGTGGGAAGGTCAGAGAAGCTGTGGTGATGGGGAGGGAGGTAGTTTTTTGAGAGCACAGGTTCTACACCCACACTGAGATGCATTGTGGAGTCTGCACCCTCCATGAACAAACGCTGAGCTTTTATCATCCTTGAGTAGCATGCCTCAGTGTGCAACTTGTTCCTGATCTTCTGTTAGTTGGGCTGCTATAGCTTAGGCTGCAGTAGGGCAGCAGCCTCCACTGCAAAACCACATATCTAGGCTGAGATACTCTTCACAAAAGAAGACAAAGTCATGCACAGAAAGGGGGGGGCGCAGACGATGATGACACACAACACCCAAACTGATCAAGGTACACCCAGGGCAGCAACATCTTACTGGATTCTCAGGTTCTGGCAAATGCAAACTATTTTGGTTAAGAGCAACTAGCAACTCAAGCTTTTGTTCATTCTACAAGTGCTGTTGTTAAAGCAACTCCATGTTTTTATTGCTTTATGACTTCAGATCTTTGTTAATAAAAGCTTCTCTGTGTATCTTACCCCATAGAAGTAGGAATTCTTTACGTCCTGTGGAACGCTGTTGCTTCTGTATTTGAGAGAGGTACACCGGCTCTCCTGCATCCAGCTCCTGACATAACTATTAAATGCAAGGCAAGAAGAAAACATGTAAGTACAGAGGAGCCTTGTCGTCCCCTGGAGAGGTTCTCACCACAGGCCTGTCCCCTGCCAAAGGGACCAACAGGTGTCACCTAACACTGTTTCTAGGTTTTTAAGCCTTTCTGTCCCTTCCTGGGCTGGACCTGACATAGGCACCATCCTGAGACCTACCTGTAGCAAGAATGTCAGCCACCGAGTTGCATGTCAGCCACAGAGGTGACGTACAAGCAAACTTGTACCTTTGCAGTTCTGATCACCTCTTACCCTAAGGGAGGTCCCGTTTTTCATAGCCGATTGCCAGGCAGTTCAGTGAACTTACCAGATCAGGAGGATAAGGTGAGGTGGTGATTCCAAGCAGAGCATGGGTCACATGGTGGCTGTCAGTCACAGAGGGAAGGCCTGGGAGTGTCACCCAACCTAACTGAAGGTGTCTCTGTGGGGACACCTGCAGTGGAGATCCCAGATGCTTCTGGAAGACTTGAATTTGCAGAGTTCTCCTGTGGTGGCTGTACCCAGTGCACAAGATTCAATAAAAACTTCCAACCACCTCAGCTTCACCTTCGTTTGTGCAAGATACCCAAGGCATGAGCTCCTCCTGATGCTTGTGCAGACCAGGAGAGCTGGGGGGCTGCTGCCATCACAGATGGGACCATTCAGAGGGCTGCCACCGCAAGGGGCTCCCCCTCAGCAAGTCACGCGTGCAGCTGCACAGGCAGCGTCCTGCAAACTGCAGCCCAGGGCCAAGCTGCGCCACACAGCTTTGCCACCACCCCACCAAAGGCCATGGTAGCACCTAGAGCCACACCAAGATGCACCACAGAGACCCTGCGCTGCATGCCAGCAGGGTGGGCCTGGGGCTCAGAGGGGATCCCGAGTCCCCACGGCTCTGAGGGGATCCTGATTCCTCGGGACTGTGAGAGGAGGCTGTGTCCTCATAACTTGAGGGAATCTTGTACCCTCATGGCTCTGAGAGGACAGAAAAGCCCCATGGCTCTGAGGGGATCCTGCACCCTCGCAAGTCAGTGGTAAAGCGATCCCTCACAGCCACGAGGGGACACCACAGCCTTCATGGCTCTGGAGGGGTCCTGAGCCCCTATAGCTCTGAGGAGACACTGGGCCCTCACAGCTGAGAGGACCCCCAGGCTTCATGGTTCTGAGGGTGCCCTATTCCTTCATTGCTCTGGGGGATCTTGAAGCTTTCACAGCTGTGAGGGGATTCCAATCCCTCCCAGCTCTGTGGGGACCCTGATCCCTTCCAGCTCTGAGGATTCTGTGTGGTCACAGCAGTGTAGGGAACTTACTCCTCACAGCTCTGAGAGGATCCCCAGTCCTTCATGCCTATGAGGGAGCCCCCAGTCCCTCACAGCTTTGAGGGGATCCTCAGTCCCCCACAGCTGTGAGGGGATCCTGGTCCCTCATGGCTCCAAGGGGTCCTTGGATCCCTCATGGCTCCAAGAGGATCCCGGTCCTCCACGGCTGTGAGGGGATCCTGGTCCCTCACAGCTCTGTAGAGAACTTATGCCTCACGATTCTGAGAGGATCCCTGATCCCTCATGCCTATGAGGGAGCCCCCAGACCCTCACAGCTCTGAGGGGATCCTCAGTCCCTCACGGCTGTGAGGGGATCCTGGTCCCTCATGGCTCCGAGGGACCCCACGGCTCCGAAGGGATCCTGGTCCCTCATGGCTCCGAGGGGATCCTAGTCCCCCACGGCTCCGAGGAGACCCCAGATCCGCCCCGTCCCTTCGGCGGTGCGGTGCCGCCCGCGCCTCGGGCCCTCCCGCCGGGGGGCGCCGCAGTGCGCGGCGCAGGGCGGCGGCAGGGGGCGCTGCGCGGCGGCCGCGGAGCACGGCGGCGTCGCGCCGGTGTCGCGCCGGCGTCGGGCCGGCGGCAGAGGCCATGGCCGGTCCCCGTGTCGGGCGAGCGGAGGCGGTGGCGGCGCGGCTGCTCCGCCTGGAGGCCCGCCTGGCGCGGGCGGAGCGGCAGCTGCGGGCCGCGCTGGCCCTGCGCGGCCGGCTGCAGGCGCTGGAACGGCGGCTGGAGAGCGGCGGCGGCGGCGGGGCCAGCCGGGTGCCGGTGAGGCGCGGGGCGGCCGGCGGCGGGCGGGAGGCGGCGCGGCGCGGCGCGCCGCGGCTGCCGCTGAGCCTGGAGGACGTGTGGCTGCAGTTCAGCGAGCGTGAGTGGCGGGCGCTGCGCGGCTGGCAGCGGGCCCTGCACCGCGCCGTCATGAGGAGCAACTACCACATGCTGCTGTCCCTCGGTAAGGGCCCGGCGGGCGGCGAGGGCCGGCGGCGGGCGGCGGGACCCCCGGCGGCGGGACCCCCGGCTGCTGCTCACCCCCCGCCCCCCGCAGAGCTGGACGGCGCCGGCCGGGACGCGCAGGCCCAGGCGGAGGACGGGAGCCAGCCATACGCTCCGGGCAGCGAGGGCGGTGATGACAGCGCCGAGCCTGCAGAGACCTGCGCCGGTGAGTGGCCTCGGGGCGGCCGGGCAGCGCCGGGGTGGCCGCGCTCCCCTGGGCACTCGCTGTGTCGAGCCTGATCTTTCAGACGTGGCTGCTGGGCATCTCATCCCTACCAGCGCTACCAGCACATGGCGTCAAACTGCTTCTTCTACCTCTCCCAGATGCTGGGTCACCTTTGTCACACCAGCCATCCCCTTGCCGTTCGGCTGTGCCTGCTTCACCCGTCGAAGTGGGATGACGTTTGGTTTTCCAGCCTGAAGGCAGGCTGTCAAGAGGACTTTCTATTCCCTGTGCAGAAACGTGCACAATGTAGTTGGTTTTACACGTGTGAAGTGTGCCTCCAATTCATTGCTTGTGTGATGGAGGTGGAATGATAATGTGCAGAGCACAGAATCTCTGAACAGTTTGGGTTGAAGGGACCTTAAGGCCCACCCAGGCCCACCCCTGCCACGGGCAGGGACGCCTTCCACTAGCCCCGGTGGCTCCAAGCCCTGTCCAGCCTGGCCTCGAATACTTGTTTATCCTCATTTATTTCATAGACTTCCCCCTCGCCCCAATAATTTTCATTGATAATTCTCACGAGTGTTTTTCTGATGGGTTAGAAGTGGTGTGCATTTTACCAATGGTGACCGTAAAGGGAACGGCATAATTCTGGCAGAGCCAAAAAAGAAACAAAACTGGAGAACAAGAACTCGGGTGGCACTGTCCTCTCCCAGGGCCATATAGAATGTGTTTTCATTTGCTAATGGGTGCCACAACAAAATGGACGTTACACTTGCATGAAAAATTTGTGTGTTTCTGAGGCTCAAACAACAGATGAAGGTTTTGTGACAAATATTTTGGATCTGTTTAACAGACATTGGTCAGCAAGAACTAGAACTGAACTGAAGTTTTCTCTGTAATGTGAGCCAGGACAGAGCTGCTGTGGCTGGGGTGGGATGAGAATCGGAATTAATTTTTTGTATGGAATTGAAATAACATTGGTTCCTATTAACAGAAGATGGCCCAATCCATATTAAGCAAGAGGAGGAGTTGTGCGTTGCAGATCAGTGGGAGAGGGGAGCTGAAGAAGTTCCTGAAGAGCCCTGCCCGGGTGAGTAACTGCATACCTTGGAGGGAAAATAAAACAGGGATTAAATTCCAAGGTGCACTTTTTTTTTCTCCACCTCTTCTCATGTATTCCAAACCTTTCACAAAGAGCTCACAAGTTTTGAATAGACTTGCCACCAGTCCTGACCAGTAAGGGCTGGTATTTCGTCTTTCCCTTCTCACAGCAGTTTTGCAGTTTGCAGAGTATGTGGCTGGTTTTCATCCAAGCAATCCAGCGCAGAATAGGAAATGTTTCGTTCCCCGTTAAAGTCCTTCCCTTGAGTTTATAGCTCTATGCCGATTAAATATCTAGTGCAGTGGGCCATTAGTGACTTTTTGGGGCCGATGGGTTAACTTGGAGGAGGCAAAAATCAGTGGTAGAATGAGGTCTGTGGCTGGTGCCATCTCCCGTGTGGGGCTGTGATTGCATGAAGGCAGGACTCCGCGCTGTTCTGGCTCAGGGGGAATCGGGGACGCTGGCAGCTCCTTAGCTCCACGTCCCCTGCAGCCTTCTCTTGCAGGGCTGCAGTGCCTCTCCTGCCTGTCCAGAGGCTTCAGATTGCCTTTTCCCTCCTCGCCTCTTCTGTGTTTTTTCTGTGTACACGAGCGAGTGCACCAACTCCTTGGAAATTCTGTTGCTGTATGGGGAGGCTACGCAGCCCGGGGACCTGTTTCTTGCCTTCTCATTTGGTGGTACCTCTTTGTATTACAAAGAAACTATTCTGCTTTGGAGCTTGGCTGTCCTTACTCTTTACAAAGGGTTAGCAGCTCTACTGGTTGACTCCGCTGTTGTTTTACTCTGCTTCCTGCCTATGTAGGAAACTGGGATTTTTAGACTTTTCCATCAGGTTTCATTAAGAAACTGGGATTGTGGGAGCTTGACTTGCGGGTCAACAAAAACCAAAACAAAAGCCAGTTTCACCCTTGTGAAATCCTGAGCTTATGCAGTTGTGACACGCTCGTCTTGAATTTTCTCCTTTAGCCAAGCAAGCGTTTTGTGAGCCTGAAGCTTCAAGTCAGACCAAGAAAGGCAAAGAAGCATGTGCCAGGGAGCTGCCAGGTGCAGAGGGTGAGGACCTCCCAGGAGGCCCTGATGCAGGTGAGGATTCCCTGGTAAAAACTCCTACTGCAGGAGTTGCCCCTCAGGTGGCTTTTGATGTCCTTTCTTCCCTGCTTTTGTCAGCGCTTTTCTTACCTTTGTGAATTCCCAAATCTTCCGTGCTTTGCGTCTTTCCCCAGTGTTTCTCAGTTGTGTAAATTCTCCCCAATGAGCAGGATTTCAGACTTATGCAACTGACGTTTTATCATGGATTAAACAAGAGGAGGAGCCACGCTGCCCTGAACGACAAGACTTGGAGAAAGAAGAAGAAATCTCTACGGATCCAAGTGCAGGTCAGTAATGGATTTCAGCTGAGAATTCTGGGACACTAAATCTAATTTAGGGCATTTTTTTTTAATACTATACTAAATGTCATGACCTTATGACATAAGCCATGAAAGAACTGGAACAAACCTCAGTCTGCTGGTTAGTATTTGTTCACAAAAATTTCAGGTTCTGTCAGCGGCAGAGACTTGTTCCTCTTTCAGCTGGCTTAAAACTGTCACAGGCTCTGTCTGGGGTGTCTGTTTAAGGCAGGCACGGTGGTGTGCTCAGGCTTTATGGATCAAGTTTGTACTTCCAGCTGGCTTGGTGGTGTCTAAACCTGTTACTGATGAACATAGAGCACTGACTTTGCATTCCCAAGTGGGAGAGCTGTCCTGCAGCAAAAGAGAAGGCAGCTTTAATGCAAAATGATTTTAGGAAGTGTTGTTCGGAGATGTAGGTGCTAGCATTCATTCGGAGTTTTTCTGCAGAGCGCACTTGAAGTATGGATCATGCCTGACGTGGAGTTAGTAGAGATTCATCTTTGGATCAAGGCTTAGCCTCAGGCAATGGGTGTGCAAATTTGGATGGGGTTATTAATTAAATACAATTTCCTGGGCCATAACCTGGGGCCAGTCAGTATAGCTGTCACTTGGATAACTGAGGAGGGGGTGCAGAGGAATATTCTGTGTAGAAATCAGTTGGTAGCCTGGAATTCCTTCACGTCATGTAAGCTATTTAAACATCCATGGCGCGTGATGAAGTTACTATAGAGTAAATCAAGGGGTAAACTCTCAGTGTGCCAGTAACTGCATGGGAGCTACCAGCATCAAAGATTTTTGCCCCACTGAAAAAGGCCATCCAGAATATTGCCCTGGTGTAAGGCTGGATCAGCTCCCACCAACTCCTTGCTGAGGAAGACCTGTTGCAGCTGCTCTGAGGGCACTCCCAGGGTGGGCTTTCCAGCCGAGTAAGCCTGTTCCAGGCCTTCCAGTTTGTGCTTACATGTAATCTGGAGTTTCTGGGGTGAGAGGACGTGCTTAGACAATTACCGTAGAGCAGCTGGTGCCTTTTACAGCACTCAAATCATGCTTGAGTTTGGCCTGTGGTAACATGTTTGTGTGCTGATGTCCCAGTACGCAGCTGGAGAAATAATTGCTCAGGATGTTTATGTAGCGCAGTTAACTTTGGACTTGGCTGGTTGACACTGCTGAGAGACCTGTGGTCCTTCATGGTGCTCGGTGGAGTCTTTTTGTAGCAACCTGCAGATGTGGGAAGGATCACAGGCCTTAGGGTGCAGAAAAATCACGGTGTTAGAAAGCTGAAGAGCATTGGTGGAAATAATCTGGAAAATGGAACACTGGAGGTTGGTCACAGGAAAGAGTAATTACAGAAAGAGGGGATTTGCTGGTCAGCAGAACAGTTTTGTTCAGTGGCACATCTAGAGCTGTGTCTAAGTGGCTCAGGTGCCAGATACCTTTTTAGGTTGTATTATCAGGAATTGTAAACTTTTTCCAAGGAAAGCAGGAGAGGCGTCTGGAGGAGAGGCAGTCTGACTGACAGCTCTCAGTCTGGGCGTGCCTCTGCATCCAGCCAGAGCTGCCTCCCTGTCTGGGGATCACTTGTAAGGTGTGAGCGCTGCCACTACGCAGCACTGCTCCGAGCAGTCTGAGCAAGGACACAGCCAGAGAGTGTCTCCCTGCAGAAGTCCAGCCTGCAGACACAAGGTACAAGAAAGGGGCATCCCCACTGAGCCACTGGGCTGGCTTCAGTGCCTCGGCTCGGACCCTTTGCTTCTCTAGGTGCTCGCTGGATTGTCTGGAGAGCAGCTGAGAGCACTGAGGTGCGACGGTGTCAGCTCTGTCAGGGAACTAACCTCACACTTCAGACATCTGACCAAGAGGATGAAAATAAGACATTGCATTAATGATTTTTTAATGTAGATTTTTTTAAAAAGTTGCAAAAAGATCTTCTGTTTTCTTGGAGATTTCGTTTCCATGGAACAATGGTACTTTCTCCCCTCAGTATTAAAACCTCCCATCTTATTACTTCAGCATGGCTGTTGGCTTGGAGGGATACTCTTTAAGAGGCTTCCTTAACTGAAAGACTGAAATCTATCTGTTTCAGTGCACGATGAAAACACAAAGAGGGACCCTCCAGAAGATTGCCTTGAGAGCATGGTGTGTGATGCAGAGGTACCGAGAAGACCTGGAGAGAAGTTTTCCAAGGATCCTAGTCCTGGAGTGACATGGGACAGTCAGTGGAATTCAGAAATGATGGAAACAAACACCACCAGGAATGGCCTTGGGGGTGACACTCAGTACGACCAAGGGTTTGATGAGCGCTTAGATTTCTTTAGCACTCAGGAAAATAGTGTTGGAAAGAGACCATGCACGTACAACAAATGTGAGAGAAACTCCACCCAGCAGGATCATCTTCAGACTCCCCAGGGAGCCCGAGAAGGGGAGATATTTCCGGGCCATGCATGTGAGAAGAATCTCAACGAAAGGGTGTTCCATCCACTGCACCCACAGCCGTGTGCTCTGGGTGAGAAAGGAATCGGGCAGGGGGCCGCTCCTGCCTCCTGCGAGGGGCTGCCTGCAGGGCCGCAGCTGGTGGCCCGTACCGAGTGCGGACAAAACCCTGCGGGTGGCACCAGGCTTCGTGACTACAACAGCCTCAGCGGAGAGGAGCAGCCATCTGCAGAAAGCGAGGAGAACTTCCCCACAGAAAACGCATTAGCCAGCCCCTGCTGGGATCACGGGCAAGACAGGTCGGAGTCCTGCACCCGCTGCAGGCAGCACTTCATGCCCCGGGGCAGCCCCGCAGGCCAGCAGCAGAGCCAGGGCAGGGGCAAATCCTACATCTGCAGTGACTGTGGGAAAAGCTTCATTTGCCATTCGTGGCTTGTTAGGCACCAGATGACTCACACAGGAGAGAGGCCATACAAGTGCTCTGAGTGTGATAAAAGCTACAGGAGAAAGGATTACCTTCTAAACCACCAGCGCCGGCACTCAGGAGAGGGGCTCTTCCAGTGCCCCCTCTGCAGGAAAAGATTTGTGCTCAGGAGGAGTTTGATGAAACATCAGGAAACTCACATGCAAGAAACACACCTGACATTGGCCGGTTGGCCCTGCACAGAGATCAGGGGGTCTGTGATGCACTCCATATAGAAAATTCCGTCCAGCCGGGGGTTTCGCAGACCCCCTTGGCCATCAGCCTTGCAGGGCTGTGGCAGGATCCCCCAGCTCTGCGCTGGACTGTGGCGGGAGGAGGAGGCTGTTGAACGGCCATCCTGAGCCCCCTCCCAGGCAAAGGGAGAAGGTTGGTGGGGGGGATATTTTCCACAGATCACATTGAAATGGTGTGCAGAGCTGTTTCACAGCTTTCACTGGTGCCTGTAGCTGTTTGGGATGTGTTGGAGCCGTGTAGGAAGTCTGCGATGCTTGGAGTTACTGCGAGCCGTGAATCCATGCCAGAGAGAAATGACGGTGACACACAGAACAATTTGTAATGCTTCTGGCTGGAGACTAGCTGAAATGTTACCCCTCAGCTACTGAGAGGCCACAGTCCAGGGACAGGGCTGAAAACAAGTGAGTCAGTTACTAATTGTCCACCAAACAGTGCCAGGAGACACCTACTTGTGTGAAATGCTTTGAGAAAGGAAGCGTTGATCCTGTGGCTGTTTGAAAGAAGCCTCTTCAGGAAGTGGCAATGAGACAGAGGGGAGTAGAGCCTGAGAGGCAGCTTGGTCCCACAGTTAAATCACAGAGCTCTTAGGGCTCCTTTCTGCTGAACATTAAGAGAGAGTTCCTGAAGGCTGGATCCTCACCCTGGCGTTGTAAAATGACTGGGGAGCCTGGAATATGGTTTAAATTTTGCATAGCCTTAAAGTTGTGTTGTACTTACTTTGCCACGTTGTTACAGGTCTTCTGTGTTTGTTCAATTTTCCGAATCCTGTGAAAACAGAACGTTTAGATGCTTGTTAAACATTCTCCTTCAGAAACTTTATTTTTGCTCCTCTTTAATATCTCTTGAAGAGGAGAGTGCTGCTGGCAGTCTGATGTGTTGTGACATTGCAAGGGCACAATTAATTCCTTTAGTAGTAAGAGTCTGGATGTACCATCGGTCACCTTGGTTGTCGGTGGCATTGAGCCTTGTGGGAAACAAAGCGGCAGCAGTGGCAGTCAGGCAAGAGCCCGGTTTGATTCAGGGCTCCTACACTGTCAGACAGTTGTGACAAAATTGTTAAACGGCCTTTTTTAACGTGCATGTTTCTGCTAAAGTTTGTTCTGCATTCTTGTTGGCTGGAAATGTCATGTTTTTTAAAAATAAAATTGTTAGAGAAATGCTGTGGGTTGTTCTACAGGAGGAAGAGGAAAGACGAGCGGGGCTGACACAGGAGGAGGAGCTCTGGGCCTGCTGTCCCCCAGGGCCCCGTTTTCAGGACAGGTCTTGGCTTCAGATGTGGGAGTAACCGGCAGTGGAGAAGGGGAACGGCAGGATTCTCCCCGGCGGGAGCGGGGCGAGCCCCTGGGCTCAGCCTGCCCTCGAGGAGGGGGAGCTGCGGCCGCGACCCCCTCCCCGGGCCAGGGACGCGCAGAGCCAGCCCCGCGCTGCGGGACTGCGCAGCCCGCTTCCCGCCGCCGCTCCTCCGTGAGGGGCCCCGGGCCTGCCCCCCTCCTCCCCCCAGCGGGAACGTGGCTGAGCCGCTTCCCGGGATGCTCCCGGGCGTTTACCGGCGCCTCGCCGCCCCGCTCCCGGCCGGGCCCAGCCCGGGCCGCCGCCGCTCCGCCGTTGCTATGACAACGAGAAGAAGCGGGGTCGTAATCCCTGCGTCCCTTCCCGTGAGGTCACTCTCGTTTCCTCCAATCAGGGTTTTGTTTCTTTCTGTGCTGGCCAATGGGAATATATGCACCCGCCCGCCCCTCCTCGTAGGGGAAGCCACGCCGCAAGCGCTGGTGGTGATTGGCTGGCCGGGGCACAGCGCGCCATGGGTAGGGCAGGCGGCCAATGGCGAGGGGGCGGAAAGCGTTTGACAGCCGAGGCCCCACGCGATTGGCCGGTGTCCCGGCTGAGGGGCGGGGCGCGGCGCCGCGGAGGAAGATGGCGGTCCGGCGGACGGGGTTTCTGAGGGGAGGTACGTGTCCTCCACCTCGGCACCGGCGGAGCTGGTAGGAGGGGAGCGGCTGTCCTGCGGGAGAGGCCTGTGCTCTGGTGGCTGCGCGGGCCCGTTCCGGCGGGGCCCGGCGGCGCGGGGGAGCTTGGTGCGTGCTTCCCGCAACGGGGCGGCTGCTCTCTGCGCCTCGGGGCGATGGGTGCCCCGCTCTCCAGTGCCTCTCCGCAGAGCCGGGACGCCGGCCCCGGAGGGAGCAACAGCCGCCTTAGCCTCGCCGGCGCGGGGAGCCGGGAGCGGGGGGGCCTGCAGCCGGACCGGCTGGAGGGGCTGCCATGGCACGGGGGTGCCTGGCTTCCTCCGCGCCTGGTACCAGAGCGGGCCGCGACCCGCACCGGCCCCCAGAGCCGTGCGGTGGGGCGGGGAGTTGCTGGCGGGCGGTGTCTGTTTCCAGGGCCGTGCCCCGTGGGCTCTGCGGAGCCCTTTACGCCCTGATGATTTCTGTCATCGTCCTTTTCTAACGGCGCCTCTGGGTGTGCGGTTTTCTCCTCTTTCAATGCGTCTGCCCGAGCAGCTCCTCTCGAGCTGACGTCCCCCAGACTCGCCTCCTCCAGCACCCAGCTGATACGGTGGGGAAGTCCTTGTCCAGACCCCGTGGATAAACCTGTCTTCATTTTTTGGACGTTATTTGGCCGTCACCCTTCTGTTCCTGCGTTCTGTATAACATGCTTTGTTGTGGAGCATGGGCGAATTCCTCATGGATACGCAAATTAATGAAGTGTATATATATGCGTACGTAGCAGAATTTACTTTAAATGCAAATTGCACAGTAATGGTCCATTAAGTTGATTTTAAACCTTTTTGCCTTTCAGGTTGTACACTGTCGCTTTGAAGCAGGGAAGCCACATGCTGCGGAAGCGCTCCTGGTTCCTTCTGTCCCTGCACAGCGGACATCAGCTGTGGTGAGCTCCGTGTCCCTGGCAGTGAAGTTTGGCACCATGTTTCACTTCTTTGTGACCTCAGCTCTTTCTGTTTTTCAAAACCATGGTTTTTCTTGAGAAGTTTAGTTCCATTTCAATCAACTGAAGTTTATTGGAAACTCTTTAAACCATCCTCCAGGCACGTTGTTTTTTGATTTGTTCCCGTTTCTTGTTT
Organism: Falco biarmicus; assembly: GCF_023638135.1. Lineage (NCBI taxonomy): Eukaryota > Metazoa > Chordata > Aves > Falconiformes > Falconidae > Falco > Falco biarmicus. The sequence goes on along the minus strand of NC_079291.1, from coordinate 61,991,387 downwards.
TACGATGGTTTATTGCTCAGCACTGAATTGTCAAAATGCCACCAGCGGGGCGTACAAGAGCAGTACTGTAACTTTCTATGGCTTCCATTTACAAAATAAACCTCTCTTGAAGCAGTGGATTCACAACATGGGCCAGGACATGGGAACGCCTTTCAAGCATCAGCGACTGTGTTCAAAGCATTTTGAGGACAGTTCTTTTGAAATTGACCCCTTAAAAATTAGAAAAAACAGATGTCTGTTGAAAGAAGCTGTTCCCAAAAAAATCATTTTGGGTGAAGACGGAAACTGGCTTGTTGGCACACCTCAGGGTTTCTGTGGTAGGATAAGTAATAAAACCCAAAACCGAATCTGGAATCCTGAGCACTTGAGGGTGCACTAAGATGTTTGCTATTGTATTTACTTGCCTTAAATTAAAGTAAGATTTACACATGAAGGACTTCAAGGAAGCAACAGTAGGTGAAACATGCTACCTGGCAGTAAAAAGTTGCCAGTGATGCAGCAGGTTTTGTTTTTCTCCCTGGTACTGCAGAGTGTGGAGGTGGCACTGGGAGGCTGGTAACTGGGGGGAAATGAAAGGCATCTTCGTGCTCTTTGGGCTTGAATTCTAATTTTGTGCCTAAATGTTAGGGAGAAAATCTGTGCTATTTGTTAGAAACGCAGCCCCACTTTGTGCTGTAAAATGGATTTGCTCCCTGCAGAGCTGCATTTGTACATGACAGCCCTCATGCTTGGAAAAATTATGTTTAGAGTCACTGAGATGATTTGTTGGTGGCGGAGTTTCCATAGCGTGGGTGTTTGGGGCTAAGACAAAAGTTTAACTGCTCAACCTTCTCCCTGGTGTATTTGGTTTGGATTGCGATCCCATCTAGTGACACATTAATGAAATTTTTGGCAGCAGATTTGTACAATTGAGTTTATACCTGATGCAAGCTTATACATGATGGAAACTGCAAACATCTGAACCAGTGAGCTGGGCATTAGATTGAAAGGCAAATTAAAACATGTTCAAAGGCAAGCATGTAGAAATGTGGTACTCTGTAGATATAAAGTACAGATACAAAGTATGTACACAGAATGTATATATACATTGCAAAATAACCACAGTATTAATCTTTTTGTAGGGCTTAGTTTTTTGTTTGTGTTAACTTTTATTATTAGGGAAGAACTCTTACAGCCAGATCTGACAGACTGTGGCACTGCCTCAGGGCTTATTTAAAATACACTCTGGAGTATTTTCTGTTTTTCAGTGAAAGGAAGAGCCAAATTCCTTGATGGGGCTAGGTATTGATGTGACCACAGATTTTTTTTTTTTTACGACTAATTTTTGCCACAGTCATTATAGAATCATAATTTCAGTTGAGTCACATTATTAAGTAATTTTACTCATTCTGAGTTGCATGCAGAAATAACAGCAGAGGATTTGTGTATAAAGCCCTCAGTTGGTGTGCTGGTTGTACATAAGGTTGGCTGGTGAGCTCTTGTTTAATACTGTGTGACGAAGAGGGCTTTCAAGGATGTACAGCTTGCTAATGGTGTCAACTATTGAACACCTTGTTTTAGGTGCCTGGGACATTTAATAATGGTGCAGTGTGTGAGGGGAAGGACTTGGAAGATTGGCAGAAACAACTTTACAAGAAGGTGATAAAGGAGAATTATGAATCTTTAACCACGCTGGGTAAAGGTTAGTTTTTCCTTTCTCGCTGAAGGCTCACAGATCTATGCAGTTTCTGGCCTGGCTCTTGTCTAACAGTCACTCCTCAAATCCCTTGATTCCTCCTGAATTAATATTTAGATGCTTCGGAATCTTTGTGAGATGATAAGCTCCACAGTCTTTTCTTTAAAGATTGAAGGACAGTGGCTTTTCTAATGCCTCCGCAACTGCTGCCTCCCTGCGCTCTGTTGTTGTCAGGTACTCAGTCTGTGTGTGTAGGTGATACCTTGTCTGCGTGATACGGGTAGAACAGTGGCGAGTGGAAGGCTCTGCTGCTGGTGATGTACGTGTTGACTAAAACAAGGAACAAAGGAGAGTGGAAGAGGTTAAGAGACATGAGCTCAGGAGCAGCAGTGGCATGTGGTATCCTGAGTCCTGTGGACTTGTTATAGTTGTTAGTATTTTCATCAGCCCCAAATCCCGATGTATGTTTGTTCTTGTGATTTGCTGAAGAGTGTTGAACTACTTTTGCTGCAGAAATAGTTAGATAACATGAATGATGACCGAGAAAATGAAGAAGTCTTACTGGTTAGTTTTAAGTGCTCAACTATACATTTGTTTGAAGTAGTTGTTTTTTAATTTGAAGATGTGAGCCCTCACTGGCTCCTCAGCATTCAGGTAATTCCCTGGATTAACAGAAGAAGAACTTGCTGTATTTAGGAGCTAGAAGTGCCTTTACTTGTCCTTTAGACTGCAGGAACACAAGTGCTGTGAACCCCTAGAGCCTGAGTTGTCACATACTCTAGTTTGCACTTGGTGCCACACTTCGGTTCCGTTTAAGAAACACTGATTTAGCCTTACCTCATTCTGTTACTACTTTGCACTTGCAAATTTGAAATTACATAAAGTAATGAGACAATGTGATTCCACTTTCTTTTTTATTCTTTACATACCTTCTATTTTTTATAGCAGAAAAGCTAGAGTCTGCAGACAGCTGCTCTAAAGCTCTGATCTGTTAAAAAAGTATGTGCTGTGTGTTGCATGGGGAGGGATTAGTTGGGGGAAAATAAGTTCATGTATCAGAAAGACAGTTAGGACTGAATTTGGCACCAAACAGCTGAATTAGGTTTTAAGGGTGCAATCAGTTCAAGACTTTCCACTTTTGAACATCTAACTTTCAAAAATATTCCAGAAATTATATTCAAAAGTTGAAAAATTGGAAGACAAATGCTGCTCGCCTGCTTCCCAGCCACCCTCTGCAGATGCCAGAGCAACTGCATTTGCTGTTACGCTCTTGCTGGGTCTTTCCCTGGAGGACAAGGGAGATGTGCTTTTAGACAGTGGGTTGTGCAGGGATTTGCTAGAAAACAGCATCACTAAGTCTTTTCTTACAGTTTTAGGAACAACTGGAAAAATACTGCCTTTTGCTTTCTCAAAGAACAATATTTTTGATGTAAATTAACAAAAATGACTCATGTTGCAGAAGAAAGGCACAAGTAAACTACAGGGCTCAGAAGCTTAGAGTGAAGAGGCTGACAAGCTGTCCTCAGGACGGGTCTTTGTGCAACGTATCCTTTGTCTGCATCGATACAATTAAAGTAGCTTAGGAAATGTCTTTGTAATAACAGGGGGAAAAAAAAAATCAGAGGACAATAATAACTGTCATCTCCGTGTTCTGTTCCTTGTGCAGACTATGCTGTTCCCAAAAGCAATATCCAGGTGAGAGGAACACTGCCTGTCAAGCATCAGCAGGATTTTGAGGAAAGGCAGATTACCACAAGTCTTGGTGCAGGTGCGTGGTGGCCTGAGACTTGTCAGAAATCAAACTGGTGACACATTCAAACTGCACAAGCTTGTAGGATTAGAGGGAGGGGGGATTCTAGTGCATCCCTGCTTTTTTACCCAAGACTTGTTTTCTTTGTACGGATGTGGTCATGGTGAATCAGGAATTGTTGTTCTTTGGAGGTTTATGTTCTATCACATCAGTTAAAGGGAATGTTTGGAATCTTTTTGTTCCAGGCTGCGGCAGTCCTGTGATCAGATCCGAGTTGCAGAGTCACGCGAAGAGTGCAGAAAATGCAGAACTGCAGGGATCATTCTCAGGAGGAACCTGAAACCAGAGTTGCCAAATTTTGGACAAGGGGGTAACATGCAAGAGTCATCATAATTCAGCAACAGGTCAGGCAAATCCAATGGGAAGCAGAAGAGGCAACAGCTCTCTTGAGGAAGAACCTAATGAATTCAAAGAGATCCTCTTTTATCAGCAGACCTATGCAGGAGAGAGACTGTATCTGTGTACAGAATGTCAGAAATTTTTAATTTTTTTTTTAATTTTTAAATTGAAGATTGGACTTCTAAAATACAAACAAATTCACACTAAACATCATCGGGTATCATCTTATATATGCACAGACTGCGGTAAAAACTTTGGTCACCACACAGTCTTGATTCGCCACCAGAGAACTCACACAGGGAGAGCGGCCTTACAAGTGTACAGAATGTGAAAAAAAGTTTTATGGAAAAACCGAGACTCACTAATCACTTGCAAACTCATAACATATACATGTAATCAGTGTGCCAGAAGCTTTCCTGGGGTAGATTTTTTTTTTTCCATTTGGTTATCAAAAAATCCCTCCATCCAGAGATGATGGTTGATAGTCATATATTGATTGTAGGGGAAGCTTTAGGATAAGGGTTTTACTAAACTGAATCAAGTTCAAGCATAAAAGCTTGTTGGTGCCAGGCTAATGGTCATCGATTAGGACCTGATTTTAATTAGCAGCTAGATGATTATTAATATCTGGGAGGAGGAGTTATGTTGAGCAGTGTTGATGGTACCAAGAACACTGTTAAAAAAAGTCTTCTGGTGCACCAAACAGCATGTGCTGGAGAATGTATTAATGCAGGAAAATGCTCAAAGCTTTTTGAGTATGGGAAGACTGAGAAAATGTTGCCATCGGAACAGGATGGTCCACAGAGCTGTAAGCAGGAAATGGCGCTTTTAAAAGCTTAGGTTAAGGTGAGTGGTTGGGTTTGATTTAAAAACAGTAACAACAAAAAAATTAGTTCAGCAGTTTCAGTCATAGGACAGCAGCAGTGGCAGTGAAAGCACTGTCATGTGGAAATAACGACCAGAATCAGTTGCTTCAAACATCTGTTTACTGGGGGCAAGATGCCAATTTAATTTCTGAGATTCTGGAAAAGAGCATGGATATATTCTTAATGTAAGGGCAAAGTACAGGTAACATCGCTCTGTAAACTGAAAAGAAAGCAGTGGCTTCGGCTATGGGGATGAGTTCAGCAGGCAGGAGGGGGTCCTGCGGAGACAGTGTTTGTCAGTCACATATTCTCTACGCAGGCTGGGGATATTTAGCATTTTTGCTTATTCCAGTTGAATGCAAAGAGTCAAAAAGTTGTGTTGCCTCCAGTTCAAGCACCTGCTTCGCAGTGAACCCGTGAGTGATGTCCTCAGCTTCCCATGAGGAGCAGTAGAGCAAGAGACAGCTGGTGCTGTGATGCAATTCACTGAGTTCTGAAGGGGACTGGGGGGATACACATGGGACCAAAGGATCCCTGCCCATCCCAAGTACAGGAGTAATGTCCAGAAAGTTTTTACCACTGGCTTCTCATTATTTCCTTCTTATAATTGCCCTGGGACAGCTTTTCTTTTATTCTTCATAGAATCCCCGATTGGTGTGGTTTGGAAGGGCCCTTAAAGAGCCCCCAGTCCCACCCCTGCCACGCGCAGGGCCCCCTTCCCCCAGCCCCGGTGGCTCCCAGCCCCATCCAGCCTGGCCTTGGGCACTGCCAGGGCTGGGGCACCCACAGCTGCTCTGGGCAGCCCGTGCCGGCGCCTGGCCGCCCTCACAGGGAAGGATTTCTCCCTCAGCTCTGATCTCCATCTGCCCTCTCTCAGCGCAAAGCCGTTCCCCCTTGTCCTGGCGCTGCAGGCCCTTGGGAAAAGGCCCTCCCCAGCTTCCTCGCCGGCCCCTTTGGGTGCTGGAAGGTGCTCCAGGGTCTCCAGGAGCCTTCCCTTCTCCGGGCTGAACAGCCCCAGCGCTCCCACCCCGGCTGCGCAGCAGAGGGGCTCCAGCCCTCTGGCCATCTCCGTGGCCTCCTCTGGCCCCGCTCCAACAGGTCCGTGCCCTCCTTATGCTGGGGGCCCCGGAGCTGGAGGCGGCGCTGCAGGGGGGTCTCAGCAGAGCGGGGCAGAGGGGCAGAGCCCCCTCCCTCGCCCCGCCGGCCACGCTGCTGGGGATGCAGCCCAGGGCACGGGGGGCTTTCTGGGCTGCGAGCGCACGTGGCCGGGTCACGTCCAGCTTCTCGCCCACCAGCACCCCCAGTCCCTCTCCTCAGGGCTGCTCCCAACGCATTCTCTGCCCAGCCTGAATTGAACTTTATAAGTTTTGCAGGGGCCCACCTCTCCAGCCTGCCCAGGTCCCTCTGGGTGGCATCCCTTCCCTCCAGCATGTCAGCTGCACCACACATCCTGCTGCTGTTGGCAAACTTGCTGAGGGCGGCTTGGTCCCAGTGTCTGTGTCGCCAACAGAGTTGTTAAACAGTGCTGGTCCCAGTACGAACCCCTGAGGAATGCCACTTGTCACTGGTCTCCACCCAGACATTGAGCCATTGACCACAGCTCTTTGAGTGTGATCATCAGCCAATTCCTTACCCACCAAGTGCTCCGTCTCTCTGATCCATGTCTCTCCAGAGACAAGGATGTCGTGTGGGACAGTGTCAAATGCTTTGCACAAGTCCAGGCAGGTGACGTCAGTCACTCTTCCCTCCTCCACCAACACTGTAACCCCACTGTAGAAGGCCACCAAATTTGCCAGGCACAGCTTGCCCTGAGTGACACCGTGCCGGCTGTCACCCGTCACCTTGGTTTCCATGTGCCTTAGCATAGTTTCTCCCATGCAGCTTAAAGCCTTAATGGTCCCAAGTGCGCTGTGTGCTCCTGAGGGAAGGCCCTTTGGAGCGAGGAGATTCTTTGTAGAAAAATCCTGTAAAACTCTGTCCTCCCAAGCCTCGTTCCTTTGCATAGCAGCAGCACAGCCGGGCTGGTGGGGCTGGGGGCAGTCACATGCCAGCAGCTGTAGGTTCAGGAGTGGCTGAAAGTGAGTCTGGGGTGAAAGGCCTCATGCAGGAGGCTCTGCCTCCTTCCTCACTTGCAAGCACAGGAGCATCCAACCAGCCAGACAGTTACTTAAATCTGATGCAGCGTGGTCCCCCTTGTCACTGCACTTAAATAACCGTCGCAGTGGATATACTGCTTAAATTGAAAAAACCCCACAAGAGCAGCAGCATAAGGTAAGCATCGGAAAGCGCAGGGAGCTAAAACCGATTCCAGCCCAAAGCTCAGCCTAAGGGAGAGCAGGACAAACCTGCCTGAGATGGGGTGAAACCCGGGGAATCCTGCAGTGCGGCATCGGCCGGGTGCCCGGGTAGCTGTGGAGGGAACCAGGCAGCAAGGCTGTGGAAACTTGCCGTTCCTTGCCCGAGCCTTGTCCCAGGAGAGCACATCGGAATCATGAAATTCTCCTGATTCCTCTCTGAGAAATTGTCTTGTTTCTCCTGCAGCAGGGAGAGTAAGAGCTTTTCGCAGACCATGTCATTTAGTAAGGAACTTAAGCTGAGACTCCAGGTACTTTCCATGAGAGGTAATGTTCATGCGTTGGGAAATACAAGTGGCTGCATAAATTGCAGGTCATGCAGTCAGGGGACAAAAACCTGGATCTTTAGCAAGACAGGTTTTCTTTCAAGAGTGTTTCCAATGCATTTGTTTATTTATTGATGTTTGAAAAGCTTTACGTCATGTTTAATCTGCAAATGTAAAGCTCGCCCTGCCATGTACCACCTTGTCAGGAGCAGTGGGGTCAGAAACATGTCTGAGAATAAAACATTTTTAATTTTAAGAGCCCCTACGTTCTCTAAACAGTAGCGGCAAGGTCAGGCTGTAGCATGTGGGGCTTTCCTGCCCCTTCTGGTTTAGTTGCCCTTTATGGGTTGCTGTCTGAAGTGTCCTCTCCCATTGTGTTCTCCTCGCTTTGCAAACTGAGAGCTCTGGCATTTCCTGATTAATGTTGATAAAAGATTATTTCTTTTTAAGTTTCTCTGCGCCTGTCCCTCTCGCCCCTTGCCCCTTCAGATGAAGGGTCTCACCACGTGTGTTCGGTCAGTGCCTCGTGGGCTGTGGCCACTGTCATGATGCAAATAAACACAAAACTACAGAAACTTGAGGTCTTGTACCAGCGCTTTCTGGGAAGAGGTGGTCTTCACTTCTCGATGTGGCTTTTTTAGTAAAAGCAACTGGAAAAAGAGCCCCTTTCCCAGAAAGCTCCATCTGCTTTTGTGGGAGTTAGACCTTATCATGTTTGTTGTGCATAATTTCTATTCTATCCTCACCCCATCCCGAGTGGATCTGGGCTGTGCCCACGTGTTACACACCCCAGGCGCTTCCTGTTGTCCCAGTTTAGAGGTAGAACTGGAGATGGTTTCAGAGGGAGACGTCAAGTGAAACAGGCAAGCAGCAGGTTTAAAGACACGGGGAGGCAGCGGTTCTTCACGCAATGCTTCCTCACGCTGGTGGCACCCGCGCAGCAAGGTGCTGCAGGTGCAGGGTCCTGAATCAGCCGGATAAATTCCCAGAAGGAAAAGAAAATGATAGAAACTTTTAAAATACAGAGATGCCACTTCTGGCTGAGGATGTCCCCGAGCTGCAGAGTGATGGAGGGACTTCAGCACCCTCGGAAGGGTCTTACACCCTCCTTAGGCGATGCCTTAGCTGCTCCTGGGGCAGGTCCAAGCTCAGCTGGATCTTGGATCCGACCTGCTGCTCTTGTGGAGTTGTGTCCTCGAGGGACCTTTCAGGAGGGGCGCTGGGGTGAGGACACGGGGGGCAGCAGTGTGGGGGGCTGTGTGGGTGCAGCATCCCCCTTGAGGGAGCCCTGGGTGCATGGCCACAAGCGGGCAGCTCCTGAGGCATCAGCCCCCAAATGGGCAAAACCCACCCAGCCCTGGAGATGCTCAGGATGCTCCGGCGTGGGACATGGTTTCACAGCCTGGGGGTCCTGCACAGCCCACAGCCCCCCCAGAGCCCCAGCAGGAGAGCGGACGTCCTCCCGGGCCGGGGGGCAGCTCCGTCCATTCCTCTGTCTTAGCCTGCTGGATCCCATGGGATGCTCCTGAGGGGGTAAAGCCACTGCATTGGATCATGCTTTTAATTCCCCACTGCCACAAAGAGTAGGGTCTTTTGCAAATGCTGTCCTGGCGGATCAAACTTCCCCCAGGAGGACTTGACGTTCCCAGGGAAATATTGCCTGGGTGGGAAAACACATTTGAAAATCTGAGGGATAAACCCAGGAAACCCTGCCTGAGCTGACACCCGCTGAATCCATGGCTGGGAAAAAGAAATGCCCAGGTCCCAGCAGGGATTTTATGTTTCTTCCCAGTGTCCCCAGCATGGGAACTCCTGGTCCACTCCAGCAGCAGCCGAGCACCAGCTCAACGCCAGCTCCAGGATTCTCCATCCCGGGTGAGCCATCGTGGGCAGCACCGCCCGCTGCTGCCTGGCTCTTAATTTCACAGGGCACAGGAGCAGCCATAACCCCAAATCTCACCATAGCCCTGCCCACGGAGAGGTCCTGGGGAGGGGTGGCTGACATGAGGGGCTCGCTGCTGGGTCTGTGGCCTTGCCTGGCGGGTGTCCATAAACACGGCAGAGGAATCGTGGAGGAGACGTGAGGGAAACCCCGGTGCAGTGGGATGTGTGTGGCCATTTGTGTTGTTTGCAGAACCACCGGGGACAAACCCGCCAGGCACCGGGGGGATGCCAGCAGCCCCCAGGGAGCAGCAGCAGTGACACAGAGGGTCCCTCCCTCCACTCCCCATCACAGATGGGCTCGGTTTCGTACCCTGGTCTCTGCGTGACACTGAAGCTGAGCAGCCTGGAGCAGGTTTTATGGGGACGCAGGTTTGGGTGGGTTTGGTTTTATTCTGCTGCATACGGCCCACGGGCCTTGGCCTGGCAGCCGCTTGGTGACTGACACCGCTGCTGGCAACGGTGACCTCGTGGGTCCCTGTTGTCTCCCATACGTCGAGGTGTCAGTTTTGCATTTGTTCATCACTGGCTCCCGATGAGCCGTGAGCTGTGCCCTGGAGCTGTTCAGGAGGTGGCAGGGCAGCTGGTCCCCATCCCCAACTGGCAGGGACAGCCGTGCCCTTCGCCGGGAGCTGCCTCCTTCCCACCCAGAGCTGCTGGGTGTGAGGGGATGGTGGGCAGCCACAAAACCCAGTAAACTGCCATTATTTGCTGGTTTCCCAAAGGAACAGGGTCTCTGTGGCTGTGCTGTGTCTGCCTGCTGGTCCCCACCACCAAGCGCTGGCCCCTGGAGCCCTCCCGGTCCTGGCAGCTGTGCCAGAGGTGCTGCATGCTGAGGTCCCGGGGGGGGTTGCAGGTGGACCCTGGCACCAGGGTGGAGGGAGCAGAACCAGGCAGGTGCCTGAGTTGATTTTAATTTTTGTTTATTCTGCCAAAGACCATGGTTTCCCACCCCCTCCCCTTAATTGCACAGAGGGTACCAGCTGCCATGAAGCTGCTTTCAGAGGTTCCCCTTGGGGTCCCCATGGGCCACCACTTGCGGCCCAACAGCTCACACCTTGGACTGTGCTCCCAGGGGACCCCTGGGACCCTCCCTCCTGCCCAGGGCAGCAGTGGGTGCCCCCTGCCCCAGCTCGGGCTCAGGGCTGGGAGGGTGGCAGCTGCAGGGTGCTGGGCACTGGGCTGTGGGGGTTCCGGGGGGCCTCAGGTGCCCCGGCCTCGGGCCCGGTGCTGGAGGGGACGAGGGAGCAACCCCATCCCATCGTCAATTGAAATGGCTGCCCAGGCTCCCATGATGCCTGCTCAGCCCGTTAACCCTTCTTGTCCCACCACCCTCTCCGCCCGGGGCCCTGGTCCGTGTGTGGCAGAGGGGACCCCCGCCATGGCCCCCTGTCCCTGGGACCCTGGTGCCCCGGGGTGCCCTAGGAGCTTTTCCCAGCAGGTTTCTGTGAAGGCAGGGCCGTGACGCTTTTCCCTGCTCTGGCACCAGCCCTGGCCCCTGGCGCTGTCAGACCGAAGGGTCCCCAGATTGGGGTGAGTGCGTGGGGGGTCCCCAAACCCAGTACATCCCAACGCATGGGTGTCCTGCCTGCCTCTGGCCGGGGTGGGGGTCCTGGTGTGGGTGGCTGGGTGCTCCTCTCCCCACACCGGGCATTCACCCTGTGGCCCCGGCTCGTGGCACTCCGGTGTCACCAGCTGTGTGCTGGAGGGAGCAGGGGGGTCCCAGCAGCACAGCCCAAGGAGTGGGGGGGCACAGACACCCCCTGCCCCCACCGCAAACTGCCACCTGTGGGGCCAGGACCCTGGGGTAGCCCAGGAGGCTTTGGGTGCAGAGCACCCACTGGGCTCAGTGTTGGTGCTGGTGCTGGTGCTGGTGCTGGTGCTGGGCTGGGGCTTGGTGCTGATACTGGTGGTGATGCTGGTGCCAGTGTTGACGGCAGTGTCAGTGCCAACACTGGTGCTGATGCCAGTGCCAGGGTTTGGTGCTGGTGCTGATACCAGTGCTGACACTAGTGCCAGTGCTGATACTGATGCTGATATTGGTGCTGGAGCTTGGTGCTGATGCTGGTGCCAGTGCTGATACTGATGCCCATGCCGATGCCCACACTGGTGCCAATCATGATGCTGGTGCTGGAGCTTGGTACAGGTGTTGGTGCCTGGTACCAATGCCTGTGCCAACACCAGTGCCAATGCTTGTACTTGTATTGGGGCTTGGTGCCAATGCTGGTGCTTGGTACTTGTGACAATGCTGGTGCTGGAGCTGATACTGATGCCCATGCTGACACCAGTGCTGATGCTCACACTGCTGTGGGGGCTTGGTAGTGGTACTGGTGCCTGGTACTGGCACTGATGCTGGTCCTGGGGCGGATACTGGTACCCATGCTGACACCAGTGCCGTGCCAGTGCCTGTGTCTGTGCTCATGATAATGCTGGTGCTGGTGCTGGTGGTGGTGCTTGTGTTGCTAGTGGTGCCAGTGGCAGTGCTGGCCTGGTACTGGTGCCGATGCTGGTGCTGGAGCTGATATTGGTGCCTGTGCTGACACCAGTGCCAGTGCTCATCCTGGTGGTGGGGCTTGGTACCAGTGCTGGTGTCTGGTACTGGTGCTGGAGCCAGAACGGATACTGATGCCCGTGCTGCTGACACTGGTGCCAATGCCTGTGTCCGTGCTGGTGCTTGTGTCAATACTGATACTGGTGGCGGAGCCAATGCTGGTGGCTGGGTGGCCAGGGCTGCCGGTGCTGGTGCCGGGGGCAGTACCAGTGTCAGTGGCGGGGCCGGTGGCAGGGCGGCCAGGGCTGCCGGTGGCGGTGCCGGTGGCAGTGCCGGTGGCGGTGGCGGTGGAGGGCGGCCGGGGCTGCCGGTGCCGGTAGGCGGCAGTGCTCCGCGCTCGGCGCCGCTCCCCCCCGCCCGCTGCCGCGAAGCCCGGCGGAGGCGGATGCAATTCCCCGGCTGCCCCTTGCTCCTCGGCGGGGCGGCGGGGCCCGGCCCGCAGCGCGCAGGCACCGACAGCGGCCCCGGCCCCGGTACCGGCCCCGGCCCCGGCGCGGCGGCGGGCGGCAGCGCGGCCCCGCTCCGCTCCGCGCTCTCCCCGCCGCGGCCCGGCCCCAGCCGCCGGGGCCCGGCCCAGCACCGCGGGGCCATGGCCGAGTGGGCGCCCGCCCAGGTAAGAGCGGCCCGGCCCGGCCCGGCCCGGCCCGGCCCGGGGGCACCGGCACCGCCGCCGGAGCCGCCCCGCCCGCCCCGCCGGCCGCTCCCCGCCGCCGGGCCCCCTCCCCCCCGGGCCCCCCGGCACCCCCAGCCCGCCCAGCCCCAGCCCCGGGCTGCCCCCGGGGACCTGCCCCGGCATTCCCGGGATGCGCCGGTGCCCCGGGATGTGGCCGGACACCTTTGCCCTGGGATGGCCCCGGGATGCCCCGGTGCCCCCGGGATGTGGCCGGACACCTCTGCCCTGGAATGGCCCCGGGATCCCCGGGATGCTCTGGGCAGCTCTGCCCCGGGATGCCCCGATGCCCACGGGATGTGGCCAGGCACCTCTGCCCCGGGATGGCCCCGGGATCCCCGGGATGCCCCGATAACCCCGGGATGCTCCATGCAGGCTCCAGCCCCAGGATGCTCCGTGCAGGCTCCAGCCTCGGGATGCCCCGGTGTCCACGGGATATGGCTGGGCACCTCTGGCTCAGGATGTCCCCGTGATCCCTGGGGTGCCCCAGGATGTGGCTGGGCACATCTGCCCTGGGATGCCTGTTGTGGCCCCAGGATGTCCCCAGGCACCTCTGCCCTGGGATGCCCCAGTGCCCCGGAATGCTCCGTGCAGGCTGTAGGCCTGGGGTGCCCTAGGCAGCTCTGACCCAGGATGCCTGTGTGTCCCCAGGATGTCGCTGGGCACCCCTGGTCCAGGCTGCCCGTGCCCCCAGCTGCTCCCTGCCCACCCAGCCCCATCCACCTCCTGGGGGCTCCTGCCAGAGCAGGCCCAGGGCAGCCCCTGCAGTGGGTGGGGGTGTGGGGTGCCAGGGGTGGGGCTGCTGCCCTACAGGTCTGGCAGCTGCACACAGCATGGTGACCTGCCCGATGCTGGCCAGCGTCCATGGGGACAGTGATCAACACTGACCCCACAGCTGCCATGGCTGCGCTGCAGTCCCTCCCCAGCCTGCCAGCTGAGTGGGACGCATCCAGCCCAGTGGCACTGGTGAGCCTTCCTCATCTGCCCCTCACCATCCCCTCAGGCCTGCTGCATCTATCTGCCCTGTCCCCTTCTGGGGCTCAGACCCAGCCCTGGCAGCTCCTGTCTTGCTTGGGCAGCGCCAGCCACTCCAGGGGCCAGATCTTGCCCGGCTGAGTTGTTAGTGGGGGATGACATGGTGGCAGGTCCCGAGTGGTGCCCTTCCTGCAGCCCGGGCAGGCAGGGCAAGGGCAGTGCTGCTGGCTTTGGGTAGGTGGGTGACAGTGGGCATCGCGCGCAGACATCCCTGAAGCAGTGCTGCTGGTGGGCGGTGGTGGTTGAAAGCTACCAGTCTGGGGGGGAGCGGTGCCTGCCATGGGGCTGAGGCTCCAGGCATGACCCAGGGGGGTGACCAAGGGCCCCCTTCCACCTGTGCCCTCCCCACGGCCCAGGTGCAGGAATGGAATGTGGAGGCTCCCCATCTGATGCCACTGCAACCCCCACTGCTGCCGGAGCGGGCGCATGTGCGGGAGGCACAGCTCCACTCCGCTGAGGCCTCGCTCTGGACCGTGGTGGCCACGGTGCAGGCAATGGAGAGGAAGATCGACCTCCTCGCCACCCGCCTGCTCAGCCTGGAGGGTCGGTCCGGCACAGCTGAGAAGAAGCTCCTGGACTGCGAGAAGACGGCCATGGAGTTCGGGAACCAGCTGGAGAGCAAGTGGGCCGTGCTGGGCACCCTCATCCAGGAGTACGGGCTGCTCCAGCGGCGCTTGGAGAATGTGGAGAACCTCCTGAAGAACAGGAACTTCTGGGTGCTGCGGCTGCCCCCCGGCCCCCGGGGTGAGGTGCCCAAGGTAACAGCTCCAGGGGGACACTGCAGGCCAGGTGGGGGGACCCTCGGCCCCCTGGGGAGTGGATGTCACTGAGCTGCCGGGGGCTTGTCCCTGCAGGTGCCGGTGACATTTGTTGACATTGCTGTCTACTTCTCGGCGGAGGAGTGGAAGAATTTGGAGGAGTGGCAGAAGGAGCTGTACAATAACCTGGTGAAGGAGAACTACGAGTCTCTGCTCTCCCTGGGTAAATGTCCCTTTCTGCCCCTTTCCTGGCAGGCTGGGGTGATGCCTGCGCCTCCTTGGGAGTCCTGGATGTGTGTGACCTGGTCCCCTGCAAGCATTGGTGGTTGCACTCGCCATGACCGCGGAGCCTCCTGTCACAGAGGGAAACAGGGACATGTGGGGACGGGGCCATGTGCTGTGCCATGCCATGCTGGTGCTGCTATCTGGGACAGCCCGTGCCGCCTGGCTCCTCGTCTCCCAAAACCCAGGGTCGGAGCATCTGTACTGCACAGGTTTTGGGCATGGGGGTCCTGCTTTGGGCATGGGGGTCCTGCCTAATGCAGGCAGGTTCTCTGGCAGGAGGGATGCTAGGGCCTGGCAGCCCCATGTGTCCCTGGCACGGGGGGTGGGTGCAGCCCCACACCGGTGCCAGTTGCGCTGTCTCCCCATGCAGATGGTGCCCTCTCCAGAAGTGAGGCGCAGCCCCGCAGTGAGCGTGGGGAGGGACCCTGCGTCCCTGAGCAGAGGGAGCTGGAGCAGCGGGAGCTGCCGCCGGACACCTGCACAGGTGAGGCACCGGCCAGGAGAGGGGGCAGTGCCGGGTCTCCCCTCCTCGCTGCCCCCCACCTCATGTTTCCCCCACCACACTGCTTGCCCTGGGGATGTCCCTCGTCCTTCTCCGGTGGTCCCCACACCCCAGGGCCCGGTTTTCAAGCTGTGGCCAGACTCTGCTCCCTGCTGCATGACTGGGGACCACTGAGAGTAACCCTGGAAAATCCCATGACTGATGTGCCTGGGGCATTGGGCGTTCATTGCTGTGTGATCCATGTGTCCCCCACTGCCACCACATCGTGTCAGAGCCCAGGGGTTGTGTCACAGTCACCCATCCCCATCAGCTGTGCCGTTGTCACCCATTCATCCCCATGGGCTGTTCCATGGTCACCTGTTCCCAAGGGCTGTCCCATGGTCACGTCTCCCCAAGGACTGTGCCACGGCCACCCATCCCTCCCCAAGGGCTGTCCCGTGGTCACCTCTCCCCACGGCACCCCTGGGGGTGTCTGTTGCCCCATAACTGCTTTGGGACAGGGATGTCCCACACGGCTGGAGCCTGGGGGTCCTGCACTCTGAAGTGCGTTGGCTGTGGGTCGCACTGGGCGGCCACATCCTGGCACCAGCCAAGTGTTTCCTTGTGAACAGAGTCGATGATCTCCACCTCCGACATCCTGTCGCGCATCAAGCAGGAGGTGGCCTTCGTGGGGGAGCAGCAGTTCACAGAGGAGCGGGGGATGCCGCCAGACCCCTGTGCAGGTGAGCCCGGGGCGGTGCTGCACACACACCAGCTGCTCAGCACTAGCAGCAGCTGCTGCCTTCTGGAGCCATTGCCTCCCACAGCCTGCCCAGCACAGGATGCAGCCCCGCTCAGCTGAGTCCCTGTCCCCATCCTTCCTCGCAGGCGCAGACGCCCTGATCACGGCACACGACTTCTTGTCATGGATCAAGCAGGAGGAAGAGCCCTGCGTCCGCGAGCCCTGGGAGCTGCCAGAGAGGGAGATGCTGACAGGTCCGGGTCCTGGTGAGTGATGCTGAGCCCAGCCCCATGGGGCTGGGAAAGGGAGCACCCACCCGGGCTGGGCTGTCGCTCGGGGACAGCCCCGGTGTCCCCAGCAGGCACTGACCAGAGCCTTTCCCTCCCCTGCAGCCAGTGAGGGGCTGCTGGTGAAGACGGAGGAGCGGTGCCCCCACACCGAGCCCCCCGAGGAGGTGGGCTTGCCAGGCAGCTCCGGGGAGCTGCTTTTCCCCGGTGCCAGCTTCGGGAACCCTGAAGGACAAGCAGCAGTGACAACGGCGGCAGTGGTGGCTCTGCCGGCACAGCACAGACTGGGCAAAGCTCCAGGCTCAGAGCCGGGGCCAGGGGCCGAAGCGGTGGGGGTCCCCACCGCGACGCCAGGAGCCATTGAGGAGCGGCCGCATGGCTGTGCCGAGTGCGGGAAGAGCTTCAGCGGGAAGAAGAGCCTGCGGATTCACCAGCGGAGCCACGCGGCCGAGCGCCCGTACCCCTGCGCCGAGTGCGGCAAGAGCTTCAACTGCCACTCGGGGCTGGTGCGGCACCAGATGATCCACCGTGGTGAGCGGCCCTACAAGTGCACCGAGTGCGGCAAGTGCTACAGCCGCAAGGAGCACCTGCAGAACCACCAGCGGCTGCACACGGGTGAGCGGCCCTTCGCCTGCGCCGCATGCGGCAAGAGCTTCATCCGCAAGCAGAACCTGCTCAAGCACCAGCGCATCCACACCGGCGAGCGGCCGTACCAGTGCCCGGCCTGTGGCCGCAGCTTCCGCTACAAGGAGTCCCTCAAGGACCACCAGCGGGTCCACGGGGCTGAGGCAGGCCCCCCCCCGCTGCCGCCTCCTGGCATCATGCCCCCCGGGGACTAGGGGCCGCCCACCCTGTGGACTGACACCCCCCGGGACGGGGCAGCCGCTGGCCATGCAGCTGCCTACCAAATACAGGTGCCCGGCCGGGACGGGGGGCACGTGGGGAGCCCGGGGGGGCCATGCACCCGCAGACCCAGGTCCGGCCCTTATCATGAACGGACATGCTTTGGCCCCCACTGCCCCCGCCACCAGACAATCTCGCTGCATGGGCCGGGAAGCAGCCCCCCGCCGTGTCCCCCTGCCGCCAGCCCCCCCGCCTGCCGCTCTGCTCCTCGGCCCCCGCTGCTTATTTTTACTGCCCTCGCCGTCCCGCTCTGTACAGTGCTTGGGGTGTAGTTTTGTATGGACAACGCGATATGGAATAAAGTCATGTTGGGCTGCAGTGCCTTTGCCCCCCGCCCTGGGGACTGTCCCCTGGCCCGGGCCCTGCGGCCATGCTCCTGCTCCCCGGGACCCGCGAGCTTGAGGCTGGGGAAGGAGGGGACGATTGCAGCACAGCGTGGGGTACGGGGCAGGGGTATGGGGTACAGGGCAGGGGGACGGGGTACAGGGCAGGGGGATCAGTGGCACCATGGGGTGCTAGGCTGCCAGGTGCTCCTGTGTCACCAGCTGTGGCACCCCTGTGCTGGTGGGGTGGCACAGAGAACCCCCCAGAGCCAGGGGGGGTGGCTGCACCCATGGGTGAAACCCTGCAGGGAGAGGGGGGAGCAGGCAGTGATGCTGCAGGGTGGGTGGGTGCCTGGGTGCACACGTGTGTGCACACACCAGCCATGGGTGTGCAAGGGCTGCCAGAGGCCGCCGTGCTCCCGGGGCCGTGCGGGTCCTGGGGCCTCCCAGACGACTGCAGCCCCTGATCCACAGGGTCCTGTCCCCCAGCGAACCCTTTCTAGCATCGCTGATTCCCAGCGTTTCCCATTTTCCCCCACTTTCCCCCGGCAGGCTGTGGCCAAGCCCTCCCCGGGGCACCGGCCCAGCGCCCCCGCCCCTGCGCTCCCACACCCCCTGGCGCATCATTTCGGTGACTGACCCAACGCGGTGGCTGCGGTGCGGGCAGCGCGCCCGCTCCCACTGTAGCTCCCTGACCCCCCCGCTGCTGTCCACCGGCACCAAACCGGCCCCGGCTCCCCCGCCGATCTGGGCGTATCGGTTGTTTCACCTGTTTTCTTTACAGCCGGGTAAGCTGTGCCCCTTCCCCAGGCACGCTGGGACCCCAAGCTGGGTGTCACTGTCCGTCCCCACCCGAGGGAGATGGTCCCCACCAGAGCCGAGGAATCCAGCGAGGGGCTGCGGCGGTGAGTCCCTGTGTGCTGCAGGGGGTGGGGGGCATCGGCCCAGGGTGGCCTGGTCGGCTGTGCTCCCCACCTAGGGTGGGCTGCAGCAGGAGGAGGCGGCAGGAGCTCCTTGGGGACACTGCACGCTGCAGGGGGGACCCTGCACACCGCTGGGGGGGGACTTTGCACACTGCTGGCAGGGGGAGACCCCGCCTGCTGCTGGGGGGGGAAACTCTGCAAGCTGCTGGGGACCCTACAGGCTGCTGGGGGGAGACACCACACACTGCCAGGGAGCTGGGGACACTGCATGCTGCCCAAGGGGCCTTGCACCCTGCCTGGCACCCTGCACCCTGCCCGGGGGCCCTGCACAGTCCTGGGGACCCTGCACGTTCCCTAGGAATCATGCACATTCCCTGGGGACACTGCATATTCCCTAGGGACCCCGCACACAGCCTGGGACCTTGCACACTCCCTGGGGACCCTGCATGCTGCCTGCCCCAAGGGGGTCTTGCATGATGTCAGGGACCCTGCACGCTGCTTGGGGACCCCATACACTCCTGGGGACCCTGCACAGTCCCAGGGGCCCTGCACAGTCCTGGGGACCCTGCACGCTACTTGAGGACCCTGCACACTCCTGGGGACCCTGTGCATTCCTGGGGACTGCGCGCTGCTTGGGACCTTGCACACTCCCTGGTGACACTGCAGGCTGCCCAAGGGGGTCTTGCACGGTGTCGGGACCCTACACACTCCTGGGGACCCTGCACACTGCCACCAAGCTGTGCATGCTGTCACCCCACCCCAGAGCCACACAGGCAGCCGAGGCCTCGGTTCTGAGTCTGGACAGCCAGCCCGAGGCTGCAGGTCCTATTCCCCCCAGCCCTGATCTGGGGCTCCCCCAAAGGAGCAGGGTGAACTGGGTGTCACCAAGCCTGGGGTCATTTTGCCCCATATGCCAGCAGCCAGCCCATGCAGGCTGTGTAGCAGGGGGCTGCTGGCACGCTCCCCCTGGCCAGCTCAGGGCAGCCCAGAAGCAGGACAGGCCAGCATGGCAGCATGCCGGCAGCACCGGGGATTTGAGCAGGGAGGAACCGCGAGCAGGCGATGAATTAGCAGCATGACACAGCAGCAGAGCAGCGGTGGCACAAGTAAGCAGGGACCCGAGTAGCAAAGGAGACCGGAACTTCCATGAGGCTACGTGGGGAGCTGGGAGGGGACAGGGGACACAACACGTGCTGTGGGGAGGCAGAGCAGGGGAGTAGGGGTCTCCCCACAGGCAGCAGCTGTTCACATGGCCCCTCATCTGGGGAAGCAGGCAGCTGCCTGTCTGTGGGGTGAACCCGGGAGGAGGATGGGGGGAGCACACAGCCCCCCCGGCCCGGCAATGGGCTGCCTTGGCAAGGGCAGGATTAATCCTCAGGTGCCCGATATGGGCAGCTCGCCATCCCTGCGGCTCCGCACAGCTCCTGGCCAAGAGCAGGTGGCATGGGAAGGTTCCTGAGGGACAGCAGGTCCTGCTCGCCCAGGACCCTCCTCACCAAACCGCTGCAGCACTGAGTTCACACACAGAGACGTCTTTTCTGTTTTTTGGGGATTTTTTTTAAACAGAAGTTTATGGTTATATGCAAATTAGGTCATTAAATGATTTGCATAAAATGTTCGCACATCAGCGACTAAGTGTTCCTAACTCCCCACCCCCCGAAGGTAGTAATCCTACTCACTAGCGCTGTCACACGGCCCCACTGACACCACGCACGCACACGCCTCCTCACTGTGTGCCAGCGCCCCGCTTGCTCACACGCACCCGGCCAGCCACGCTCGTGGGCCCTGCCCCAGGCTGCCCACAGCAGCAGAGGCGCGGCCACGGGTGCAGGCAGGCCTCCTGGGCACCTGCACGACTTACACACGTGTGTATCGCCACCTCCCTCCCCAGGCATGTGCCCAGCGCGCTCCCAGCGCCAGCCACTCGTGCCCCTTTGTACCTTCCCCATGCTCGTGGGGGCCTGGCCGTGCCGGGGGGCAGGTGCCAACCTTGCCGGCGGCCGCATGCTTATGCATGCCTCCCACAACCCAGGCGGCTCCCACGCACACCCCCGCACGCCGCTCCCCCACGTGCACGCCCCTCTGTCCGTGGCCAGGCACGCACGGTGTGGCCGGAGCCCTGCGTGCAGGCGCCGGGAGGGCCGCAGGCACACCATGTCCTTCGTGGGACAGCGTCCCTGCCCGTCCCTAGCTGTTGGTGAGGAAGAGCCGTCTGTGTCTGGAGGCAGAGCCGCGCGGCCGGCCCCGACGCCGGCCCCGGCCCCGGTTGCCGAAGGGGCTTCGGCTGGGCACGGCGGTCTCTCCCCAGCTGGCGCTTCCGGCCTGCGGCTCGGGGAAGCCGGGCTCGGCTTTGGGCTGCTCAAGGAGCGGGCTGGGGTCTGGCCGGGGCTCGGCCGGTGGCGCCTGGCTCTGCCGGGCGCTGGCCCTCTCCTGACGCAGGTAGCGCAGCTCGTCGCGGATGTCCGTCAGGACGCCCAGCAGGCGGAACTGGAGCTCGCGGTCACGGGCCCTCTCCTCGCGCTGGGTGGCCCGCTCCTCCTGCCACATGGCCAGCTCCTGATGGTACAGCTGGTCCCACTGCTCCTCCAGGTCGAGCAGGTGATGGATGTTAGTCCTCCAGCTCTCCTGGCGGTCCTCCCGCAGGCGGGAGCAGCCCAGGCCGCGGGGCGGGCCAGGGGCAGCTGGGGCGTCCCCTGGGGGAGAGGCGGAGGAGGGCAGCGACTCCTCGGTCAGGGCGCCGTGCAGCGGGGAGCGGGCCGGGGGCTCCTCCTCTGCAGTTGGCTTCTCCCAGGTGGGCCCCATCAGTACCCTAGGCAAAGCGCCCATATCCGGGCCGGGGCCCCCCGCCTGCTCCTCGGGGTGCGAGGAGTCGAGCCCGCGGCCCAGGGGGGGAAGGTCGGACACCCCTTCGTGGCCCCAGTCCGAGTGAGCGTCCACAGGGTTGAGAGGGTCCTCAGGCAGGGAGGTGACGGAGCCCTGGGAGCTGCACCTGCGGATCAGCATGGCCTGGCGGGACAGTTTCATGTCTTCCTCCGCAGTCATGGGGGCTTCAGGCCCGGGCTGCATCCCTACGGCCCCGCCGTGGCCCCTCTCCACCTCCCGGCCTTCCCGTTCCTCCTCCTCTGACATGGAGGCGTAGGAGACGAGGGACTCGTTTCGCAGGGACGGGGAAATGGCTGACACGTCTGGAGTCCGCAGCTCTGGTCCCGACTCGGCTGGAACAGAAGAGAAGCCCTCAGGTGAGCCCCAGCCACCGCTCTGTCCCCCTGCCCCTCCCCAACACATGGACTGCCCCCGTCATGCACGTCCCTGATGGACACAGCAGGCCAACGTGCCCCAGCCGTGCAGCCCTCGCCCCTGCCTGCCTCGCACAACCCCTGTCCCACCACAACGAGCTCCCCAGGTCCCCACTAACACAGGGATGGCCATGGCCTTTGCCTTCCCTGGGATCTGCCGCCTTCTCCTGCCACTGAACAACCCTCAGTGGTTACGGAACTGTGCTCCAGGTTCCCGTTATGCATCCACAGCCCTTCGGGACTCACAGGCCAGGAGATAATCACACAGACTGGGCAGGCACAGGGAAGTGTCTCCTGTCGGGGTGTCCCCCGCAGCGCCACCCCCAGTGCCATGCCGAGAGCGGCATCCAGCCCCACCAGAAGCACTCTGCCACACCAGGACCAGGTTCACGGTGCAAACCACCACCACAACCTTTTACCATCTGCCACGCTCCCAGGGGGTCTCCAGCCAGACCCCGCGCCCTCCCTCCACTGCCTGAAGCCCTGCCGCAGCCTGTCCCACAGCCTCACCCGAACTGCTCTGCCCTTCTCCTCGGCTGTACTCGCAGATGATGGAGGGGTCAGGGCTCTGCACTGCCAGCCGGGGCACAGCAGAGCCCTCCACATCTGGCAGGGATGAGGGCTGCCCGTTGGTGTCGATGTAGATGCTGGGGTGGCTGACGCCAGGCTGCAGGTGCATGAAGGACTGCTTGGTCGCACCGGGGAAGAACAGATCTGTGGGACAGAGAGAATCCAGCCTCAGCCACTGCGATGACGGCACTGGCAGTTCACATGTCCCCGCAGAAGGGCAGATAGGGCTCCCAAGGAGAAGGGTCCCACGGGAACCTGCAGAGGACATGATTGCACCAAGGCACAGATGCTCCTCCTGGGAGGCCCAACCGCTCACCCTCATCTCCCCCAGGACCATCCTGAACTTGCCCAGCCCTGTGAGGGTCAACATCCTGTAACGTCCCACAGGACTTCTTCCTTCAGCCCAGAGATCTTCTGCTCTGCAGCAAGGCGGGTGTCTGGTTCAGAGACACCCATGCCGCCCACCCATCTCCAGTGAAACCTGACAGGCCACGCTGAAATCAAAGACCAGGGGAAGAAGCAGGAACAACTAACCCTGGCATCCCCTAGGAACGCAAAGAAGTCACACATATTCCTTTTGCGCAAATGAAAGGCCAGGGTGGGTACATGCCTCCTGGGCAGCAACAAAGCCCAGCTGGGGTGTACCTGTGGGCCCAGCTCAGTGCTACCACAAGACCAATGTTGGGTCTTCCACCAACATCCTCTCCCCTCAAGCAACTCTCGGGCATTTGAACTAAAGGCATTAGCCAAGAGCAGGACCAGCGACAGGGCTCCGTGCTCAGCGGTAGGCCAAGACACAGGTTTGCTGTGCAAGCAACAGAGGAGTCAAAGGCACAGCCCCATCAAGAAGGCATAGCCCACCCAGGGACCCTCTGGCACCCCTGGCCACACACAGCACCAAGCTGCGAGACGCTGCAGGAGGTTGCTGTGACTTTGCTCCGAAGCAGCTGCTCCTGCTCCTGCTCCCGCTCCCTCTGGCCTCAGCTACCCATGGGGGGATGCCAACCCTGAAAAGAACAGGGGAAGTAAAATCCCATCCCATCTTTTAACAGCTGCCTTTAGACAGTATCCAGCAAGGCCAGGCACTGTATCAAATTAAAGAGGAAAAACAAAACCAGAGAAGACCTGATCCGACAAAGTCTGAGGTGTTCCTGTTGACCCCAGGTTATTTCCACAGTGGATTTTTAATTCCAATGCATGCTGTTTCCAACCCTGGTGGTTAGCTACCCAGACACAATGGGACCACAGCCCTGCTGGATGCTGTAATCCCGGCACAAACCACATACGACACGAAACCCGAAAACTTCCTTCCACGATCCATGCCGCGCTGGCTAGCACAGAACACAAACACTCGACAGACCCTGGAGCTCGGGAGGACCACGGCCTGGTGATGTTACGAGGCTGGACATCACTCAGAGAGCGCAGGTAGGGCACAGCATGGGACTCCACTACTCCAACTCTTTTCTCCCCAGAGAACTACCACAACTGACCTGGGTCCAAGATGATTTCAGGCTCTGAGTCGTGGCTGGCCTGTAAGAAGGTGGAAGCCACCATCTTCTCCAGGGGCGTCAGGCGTGGCTTGTGGAGCGGCCCACCGGCACGGTTCATGGGCAGGTGCTTCTTGGAAGTGATCTTCTTCTTGACGTCCAGCCGCAGGTCACGCCACTTGTGCTTGAGGTCGTCGATGGAGCGTTCGGTGTAGCCCAGGAAGTTGACGCGGCTTTGGATTTGGGTCCAGAGCTGCTTCCGCCGCACGGGGTGAGCCCGCAGGGCTTCAGACCCATACAGGGCGCTGAAATGCCGGACCACATTCCAGACCAACGTCTCAGTCTCGTCATTGGAGAAGTTGGCCTTCCTCTTCCGGCCAGATGCTGGCATCGCCTGCGAGGCTGCGGCAGAGGTGGAAGGGGCACAATTGAACCTCGGTCCCCACTCCTCTCTGTCAGCTCCTGGGGGGAACATGGGGCTGCGGGAGCCCGAGGGAGCCGCAGAGGAGGGAGCCGAAGCAAGAGCCCCCGAGGCATCCATGGCAGGGGAGGCTTGGGCCGGGGAGGATCTAAAGAGCCGCTTCGGCACACCACGCGGCACGGGGGCACCTCATCCCCTCGCCCCAGCTCGAGAGCACCTGGGAGGGGAGAAAAGGAAAGGGCAGCGGTGGGTGGCGGCAGCACGGGGTGATGGCAAGGGCCCCTGGTCCTCTCCAACCACAGGCACCCAGGGGCCCCCAGCCAGCTACCACCAGGGCCACGGAGAGGGTCAGGGTCATGGTGCGCACATTGGGACCATGACAGAGGCCACAGTGAGGGCCACGGCACACACCACAGGGCCATGGTGAGTGCCTCCACCATGACATGTGACCTGGGGCTGTGGCCGGTGTCTCAGGGCCACACAGAGGGTGCTGAGGAGCACCTCAGGGCCAGGCTGAGGGCGATGGGGAGCGCCTCAAGGCTGCAGTGAGGGCTTCATGGCCATGTTGACAGTGATGGGGACTGCCTCTGGTTGCACAGCAAGTGCCTCCAGGACAAGGCCTTGGCAAGCACCCCAGGACCACGACAGGAGCCACGGCAACAACTTCAGAGCCATGGCCATCGCTTCTGGGCTACAGCAAGCACCACAATGAGGGCTTGGGCTATGGCCAGCACCTTAGGCCCACAGCAGGACCTCAGTGATGGCAAGCACCTCAGCACCATGGTGTGGACTACCGACATGGTAAAAGCACTAGAGCCACCGCATGAAGCCTCAGGGGCATGGTGGAGGCCTTGGCCACAGTGAGTACTTCAGGTTCCCAGCATGGGCCTCAGGGCCATGGCACAGACCTTGGCCATCGGACAGGTCTAGGCGCCACAAGCAAAGGCCTTGGCCATGGTGAGCATCTCAAGGCCATGCTGAAGACCTTGGCCAAGATGCAGACTTTAGCAAGTGTCTTGGCCACAGTGAGAACCTCAAGACCCCAGCGAGCACCTCAGATTTTTAGTGAGGACCCTGGGGTCACGGAGAAGCCCTTGGCCATTGCAAGCCCCTCAAGGCCACGGCAAAGACATTACAGAAGGCCTTGGCCACGGTGAACACCTCAAGCTCCAGTTAGGGCTCTTAGTGCCATGGCAAAGATCACAGCTGTGGCGAGCGCTTCAAAACCACGGTGAAAGCCTTGGCCATGGTGACCAACTCCAACTCTCACGAGGGCCTTGGGCCCTTAGCAAAGCCCTTGGCCATGGCAAATGTCTCCAGCTCCCAGCGTGGGCTGTGGGGCCACGGCAAAGACCGGGGACTGGGCGAACACCTCCAGCTGCCGCCGGGTGCATCAAGACCCTGGCAAAGATGCTGCAAGTCCCGGGCCCGCAGCGAAACCCCCTCAGGGCCCCGTCATGGCCCCGCCAAGGCCCTCGCCCACGGCACAGGCCGCGGCCCCGCCGACCCCCTCAGCCCCTCAGCCCCATGGCAAAGCCTTCAGCACCTCCGGGCCCTGCCGAGCCCCTCCGGCGGCCCCCTCAGCGCCCCGGCCGGACGCCTCAGCGCCCCAGCCGGTTGCCCCCCGCCGCAGCGGCTTCTGCCCCCTCCGAGGCGGGGGAGCCCCGGGGCGGGGGGGGGCGACCGGTTCCCGGCTGCACCCCCGGGGCCGGGCCGGGGCCTGCGGCAGGCGGCTTTTGTTCGCGCTTCCGCCGGGCACCGGGGACAAAGGGGCCGGGGCCGGGGCCTGCCGGGGGGGGGGGCCGGGGGCAAGCACCGGCCCCGGCCGCAGCCCTTCCCTCCCCCCGCCCCCAACACCCCCCAGGGCAGGGCGGCGGCGCCTACCTGTGCCGGGACGGGCGTGCGAAGGGGGGGGGGGGGGGGAGCGGGGGCTGGCGGCGGAGGGGCCGGACGCGGAGGGGGGCTCAGCTCCGGCGGCGGCGGCGGGTAATGGCTCCCGCCTCGGCGGAACTCGCCTTCATTTCCTCCGCCTCCGAGCGGCGCGGCGCGGCGCGGGCGCGGGCCCTGCGCGCCCGCCCTTGGTCGCCCCCTGGCGGCACCGCCGCGCCCCGGGCTCCGCGGGGGCGGCGCCGGGCACCGGGCACCCCCCGCCCCGCCGCGCCGCGCCGCGGGGACACGCGGGCACCTCCGTGGCTGCGCATCCCCCTGGGCACTGTCCTGCGCGCCCCGGCCCTGCAGCCCCTCCCGCCCAGGTGCTGCGCGCACCCACCCCCACGATCGCGCATCCCCGTGGGGATTCCCCCGTGCAGCCGGTCTCGGGTGCCCCCTCCCGTGCAGCCCGTTGCCCCCACCCGCGGCACGCACCTTCCCCGCACCTCCGGCAGAGCCCCGTGCAACCCCGGGACCGGGCACCTCCGTGGGCACCCTCGCAGGCACCCCGCCGGGCTGCTGCGTGAGCCTCCGGGATTGCATACCCGATGGACACGTCCCGCTGCATCCCGTGCCCTATCGCTGCACACCCAGGGGTGCTTGTTGTACTTCCCAGCATCCCGGTGCCCCCCCGCTTTGCATCCTGTGCTCATGCATGCCAACGGGTGCTGTTCTGTGCACCCCTAGGTGCCACCTTCCCTCTGGCAGGCATCCGGGTGTCCCCTGCACCCTGGAGGGCCCCTGGCAGCCCCTGCACCCAGATGGACATGTCCCGGTGCACCCTGCCCCTGCACCCCTAAGGGTGCTCATTGCACTCTGTCCCATGCACCCTGAAGGTGCTCAGTACCTCCTGCACCTCTGTGCGTGCTCCTTGCACCCTTTGCCCTGTGCACCCCGTGCACCCTCACCCCATGCACCCCCCCAGGCAAACTCACCAAGCACCCCCCGAGGCCCTGGGGTGCACCCTGTCCCATGCAACGGGTGCCCCTTGCACCCCTGCCCCCTCCACCCCAACTGGCACCCTTGCACGCACCACTCACCGCGTCCCAATGGTCCCCTGCCCTGGTTGCCCCCATGAGCCCCCCGCCCTGGGTACCCCGGTGAGCACCTCTTGTGCGTCCAACAAGCAGCTCCTGCCCACCCCCCCCCCCCCCCCCCCCCCGCTCCCACTGGGTCCATTCCGCTGGGTTCTGGCCAGGGTTCCCTCTGCAGGGCTGGCTGTAAGGGCTGGGTGCAGAGCACCCCTGGGTGCCACAGTGCTGTAGGGACACACCTGTCCCCGCTGTGGGGTACGGCCCTCCAGCTGCCCCTGGTGCACACAGGGGTGTCCTCCTGGTGTCCCATCCCACCTCAGGGACCCCAGGGCAGGAGCAGTCACCATGCCGGGGACAGGGTAACCAGTGGGTGCCTGTTAGGGTGTGCAGCCCAGGGTACACATGGGGGGCTGTGCAGGAGACCCTCAGGGAGCACATGGGTGCCAGCCACACCGCACGGGACACCCTGGCATGCACCCCAGGGCTCCTAATTAACAGCCATGATGGGGCTGTCACCCCGGTCCCTGCTGCCTGTGGCCCTGGTACCCAGGGGACACACAGCACTGGTTGGGGTGCTGCAGGGTCCCAGGGGTGGCTGCGGTGCCACCGGGCCAGGGTGTCTGCATCCCCAGGCCAGGGTTAGGGAGGGAAAGGACAGGTCTGGGGTGTCCCTGCTGCTCCTGGTGGCCCCAGGGAAGTGTGGGGGCTCTGCCCGGCTCACAGCAGGGCTGGATGTGACTTTAAAATATTTACAAACACCACCCATGTGCGCTTTGCTGAATTCCACCTTTTAATGCCTGTTGCAAACCTCCGGGCACCACGTCGTGACAGCAGCTGTTGGCACCCAGTCCCCCCAAACCCCTGTGGGAAGGAGCCACTGTCCCTGGTATGGGGACACCCCACCATCACCCCAGGACCCGCCCCCAGCAAACACAGCCACCCCACTCAGGGCAAATTCCCCCCGGGGGCAGCTCCACCAGACGGCTTCTGCTTGCTGCAGAAGCCACCCCCAGGAGGTTTTGGCAGTAGTTTTTGGGCTGCCACCACCAGCCCCCAGCACCACACCAGTGGGTGACATCCAGAGCAGTGGCTCCACAGCTGTCAGGCATGGTGCTCCCTGCTGGACACCCCCTTTGCCCCTGAGCCACACAGACCCACAGCAAACCCCACGGCACAACTCAGCTGGCACTGCTGCAGGAGACGGCGGCCAGGCCAGTCTGGTGATGGCCCAGATGAGCACCAGCCCCCATCCCTGGCATGTGCTGGCCACTCCGCTCACTGCTTGGGAGGGGCATCCCCAAGGAGGGCTCGCCTGGTGCCGGCTGACACCATGTGCACCACGTCCTCCAGCTCATAGAAGGCCTGGAAGAGGTCCGGCGAGGTGGCCTGGCACTCCAGGTACCGCCGCAGTGTGGCCAGGCTCCCCCAGACCTCCTGCTCCGAGGGACAGGGCTGCACCACTGCCAGCTCTCCTGCGTCCTCGCCCTCCGCTGTCCCCTCATCCCTGTCTACCTCTGCCAGTTCCCCATCACACTCCAGCTCCTCGTCCAGCAGCGCGCGGCGCTCCAGCTGCTCCTGGCTGAGTGGGCTGGGTGCCGGGGCCAGGGCCAGAGCCTCAGCACCAGCATCGGGGCTGAAGCCAGCAGCACGGAAGCAGCCAGCGATGAGCTCTGGGTGCACGTCGCCCCAGGCTTGTGCCAGCATGTGCAGGACATCCAGGAGGGTTGGCTGCCCCATGCTGCGCTCCACCAGCTGCCACCGCAGCAACCGGCGCCTGTAGTGGCCCTTGAGGTCGCCGGCAATGCCGCGGTCCAGCGGCTGGGCCATAGTGGTGGCCGATGGGATGAAGACCATCCTGACATTGGAAAGCTGGAGGTAAGGGTGCGCCTCATGCTTGGTGAGGAGGAGGAGGACACTCTTCCCCTGCCGCTGCATCCCCTCGTTGAACTCCCGCAGCCACTCAGCGAAGAGGGGGGCAGTCATGCCGGCCAGGCTGCCAGCGCGGTAGCTCCAGGGCATCTGTGCCAGGTTGACACCCTGCAGGCAGCGTGGCTGGGGGCTCTCCCCCACTGCCCGCAGCAGGACCTTCTCCGAGCCGTTGGCATTGGCGCAGAGGAGGAGCGTCAGCTGGTCGCCGGCACTCTCACCCTTGCCAGGAGGGCTGACTGGGAAGAGGACCCCCGTCTCCCCACAGGCATAGATCTCGGAGGGCGCGTAGCTGCGGAGGAGGCTGGGCAGCACCACACCGGCCCAGTGCTCAGCCGTGGGCTGCTCTGCGTCCCCCTTCTCCACCGGTGGCTTCTTGAAGGCGAGGTTGTGGCGTGCCCCGAAGCGAGCCAGCCAGCCACCGCTGGGCTCCGGGTCAGGCCGGCCAAGCGCCTCGGCAAGGTGTTTGGCCTTGAGCTGGAGGAGTGGGCGGCTGATGGGCAGGTCGGTGGCACGGGCGCCCTCCACCCAGCGCAGCAGGGCAGCCTCCAGGGCCGTGTCCTTCCCCTCCCGCTTGCGTTTGCGCTCAGGGTCACCGTTGCAGTGCCACTCATTCAGGATCCGCTCCTTGTTCTTGATGATGCGGCAGATCTGGGGCTGTGACACCCCGAAGCGCTTGGCCAGCTCGCTCTGTGATACCTTGGGGCCCTCCAGCATCTCCAGCACCCGCACCTTCTCTGTCAGCGACAGCTCCTTCCGCTCCTTCCGGGGCGCTGCCGTGCCCCCCTCTGCCGTCCCTGGGGAGCGGCCGGCACAGGGGGCTGGCCGGCAGGGGCTGCCCGTGGCCCCCAGCCCCACCGGCTCGGCGAAACGTCTCCCGCAGCGGCTGCAGGCGTAGGGACGCTGCCCGCCATGTGCCAGCCGGTGCCGCACCAGGTCCGGCTTCTGCCCAAAGCCGCGTCCGCACTCGGCGCACTCGAGCAGCAGCTCCTCGGGTCGGCAGCGGCGACTCTCGAAGGCAGCGGGTGGCGAGAGGAACCCCCCGTTACTGGCACTGGGACTCGGCTCCGGCTCGAGGAGGCTGCAGTAGCTGCAGCCCCGCTCCCGCAGCGGGGCAGGGAAGTCACCGGGGCTGGCACGGCGTGACGGGGGAGAGGTGGGTGGTGGGGACACCCCCTCCTCGCTCTTCACCTCCTTCCCCAGCCAGTCCCCTGCAGAGACAGGAAGGTGTTGGGGAGCGCCCCCCGCCCTGGGAATCCCACCGGATCAAGCCCTCTGGCTCAACAGTGCTCAGCCCATCACCCGAGCCCTGTCCCCGGTCCCACTGGGCCCTGTGCCCCGCTCACCCTGGGAGGGGCCGGTGGGTGCCGAAGGTGGCCGGGGGCCCCGGTGCTCCCCGTAGCGCCCTGCCACCTCCTCACCTCGCTCCACCTCGGCCAGGATGTCGGGCTTGGTGATGGCATAACCTGTCACAGAGACAAGAGGAGGGACAGCTGGTGATGCCGCCGGTGACCACGGCCAGTCACCACAGGCCTGTACTAGCATCCCCCCGCCACCGCTCGCCTGTGGGGATGGGACAGCCGGTTGGTGTGGTCCCACGGTGACCCCGGCGCCGCCCACGGCAACCTGCTCCCGCCACCCACCGGGCCGGTGCCACTGGCCTCGCTAACAGCCGGGCCGTGACCAGCAGCACCGGGGCTGGTAGCGGGCAGCACCCGCGTGCCTCACCCAGGGCGACGGGATGCTCGCGGTCCTCCTTCATGGCACCGGCACCAGCCTGGTCCTCGGGGAGACGCGGCGGCTGCTCCTGGTGCTGCTCCCGGCCAGGCCTCACCTGCGGGAGGGATGGCGGCGGCTGAGCGCTGAGCCGCACCGGGATGATGGCGCACGGCCGGCGGCCAGCGACCTCGCGGCGCGGGCAGGGGGCCGGGTCGCCGGCGGGGGAGCCTGCGGGGGCGCCTGCGGAGGGGTGTGAGACGCACCGGAGCCGCCGAGCCCCGCCGGGCCCCGGTACCGGAGCCACCGAGCCCCCGCCGGGCCGCGGTGGCGGTGCCGTACCCGGGCCGGGCCCTGTCCCCTCCCGCCCGGCCGAGCCCACCGCCGCCCCAGCCCCGCCGCCCCCGCCCCGCGCGGCCCCGCTACCGGCGGCGGGAGCGCGCGTCCCGGCACGTCCCGCCCCCGCTCCGCTCTGCCCACCTATTGGGCCGCCGCCAGCGGGCGCGGCGCGGATTGGTGGCGCTACCGCCCAATCACCGCGGGGCCGGAGGCTGCGGCGGCGGCTGCCCCTGCTCGGCGCCTCCCTGCTCGTTGGCGCTGCGCGCTCCGCCCGCCGCCAGGTGTCGCTGCGGCGCCGCACGTCGCCGCCGCCGCTCCCAGCGTCCGCTGCGTTCTCGGCATGGCCGCTCTGCCCCGCCGCTGCTGAGGAGGCGCCGGGCCCGCGCCGCCGCCGCCCGCTCCGCTCCGCCGCCCCCCCCCCCCTCCCCCCGCCGCCGCCGCCGCCGCCGCCCGCCGCGCCCCGCACGGCCATGGCCGACTGGGCCCCCGCTCAGGTAAGCGCCGCCGCCGCCCCACCCCGCTCCCCGCCCGCCCGCCGCCCCCCGGCCTGTCCCCGTCTCCCGTTCCCCGGCGGCGGCCCGGCCCGAGGGCGCTCGGCGGCGGTGCGGGCCCGTCCCCTCCCCCATGGAGCCCCGTTCGCCCCGCGGCCGGCCGGCGGCGGGCCGGGGACCGCCTCGCTCGGGCGGTGGAGCCCACGGCCTGTGCGTGTCCCCGCAGGACCTGGAGTGGGACATGGAGCCGCAGGAGCTGGCTCTGGAGCAGCCCCCTGCCCGCCGCCGAGCAGGGCCCCGCCGCGGAGAGCGAGCTGCCGGCCGCCGAGATCTCTCTGACTCTGGTCACCGAGATCCAGGCCGTGGACAGGAAGGTGGATGCCCAGGCTGCCCAGCTGATGAACCTGGAGGGGAGGATGAGGATGGCAGAAACCAAGTTGATCGGCTGTGAGAAGACGGCGGTGGAGTTCGGGAACCAGCTGGAGAGCAAGTGGACTGCGCTGGGTACCCTCATCCAGGAGTATGGGCAGCTGCAGAAGAGACTGGAGAACATGGAAAACCTGCTAAAGAACAGGAACTTCTGGATCCTGCGGCTGCCCCCGGGGGCGAAGGGAGAGGTCCCCAAGGTAACGGTGTCCTCTGCTCCATTTTCCAAACGGGCTCTTTCCGCATGCACTCGGCACTCACAGCCTGGTTCCAGGGCAGCTGTGGTGCTGAGCAGGGCCCAGCTTCCCCACAGCAGTGTATTTCCTTTGGTGCTTGGCAAGAAGCACCAGCACGGGTTCCTTTGTATTAATTACACACTGCTCGTTATAGACACACAATGCTTCCCAAAACACATTGACTGCTCTGTGCAGGGTTGCAAACTCCTTGGTGTGGCTGGAGCTGTGTTTTGAGTCATGCAGTACCACGTGGCTCAGTCCCACTGCCTGGTGGCTTTGGTAACGTCCCCAGTGCCTGTTTGGAGGCACTTGGTGGCAGAACCATGTCAAAAATGAAGTGGGGAAAAGAGTCTGTGTTGTGCACAGGGCGTCACCTGCAGCATGAGGAGTCTGAGCAGAGGGCGAGGGGCAGGCAAGTGATGAGGGAAAACCCCATCATGTTCTTTGCACACAGGGGTGAAGCCAGGCCCAGGGGCCAAACGAGGTATGTGGAAGGAGCGGGCGTTGCTACCTGGGACTGTCCTGCCCAGTGCTTGAGGAGTTTGAATGAGAAAACATCCCTGGTGCTTTCTGTGACAGGAGGCAAAACGTCTGAGCGTATGATGCTTTTAATTGCAGGTCCCTGTGGCATTCAACGATGCTTCGTTTAACTTCTCTGAGGAGGAGTGGAAGAGCTTGAACGAGTGGCAGAAGGAGCTTTACAGGCATATCATGAAAGGCAACTACGACGCCGTCATCTCGATGGGTAAAGACGGGCTGGGGTTTGTCCTGAGCCTCCTGATGCACCAGGTTTTCCTGGGGCCTGGTGGATGGAAGCACAGCTGTGCCTGGCAAGGTCGGGGAGGATGAATGGTGTGCTGGGCCAGGAACGTGTTATGCTGGCCATCACCAGCAGCCCTGGCAGTTCCTTCAGCCCTCACCGGTTCAGTTTAGCGGTGGATGGAGGTCATGAGCCTCACCGCAGTGACCGTGTTTCCCTGACGGTCTCTGTGGCTGGTAGCAGCCAAGCAAGCACCTGGGTTGTGAGGAGGAGGGGAAGCCAGAGGACCCTCAAGCCAAGTAGAGGTGAGGAAGAGGGAAGTTTCTTTGTCACGCAAAGGTCCACAGATCCACTGCGCTGGGTGCATCAGCCTGCTGGCCACATAGGGCAGCAGAGGGGTGCCCTGCCTCTGAGGTTCCTTCCAGCCCTTTCTGTGGGTCCTTCAGCTGCAGAGCCTTTCGTAAGGGAGGAGAGCGAGGTTTGTCAGCTGCCAGCCTTGGTGCTCTGTCTGACCCCAGCCTCATCTTAGGGAATGCTTCTCGCACAAGCTGTTGTGGTATCTGCTACTGTAGTGCCAGGGTAGAGCTGGGGAGAGGCAGGGGGCAAAGGCAAGCTCTGCCTTCTGCTGTCCCCTCCAGCAGCTGAGGGCAGCGAGTTCACAGCTAAACCAACGCACTCTGCTCACCCCTTCCAGTCCCAGCTGCGGGGATTCCCTCTGGGGGACATGGTGCCTTCACAAGCACCTATGTGTGTTCTGAGAAATCACTTTGCCTTGGCTGGGCGTCCGCGTGTGGTGGGTGGGAGCACAGGCACAACCCCTGGTAGACAGACATCCCCTCCCTGTGCTGAGGCCGCTGGCAGGCAGGCTCACTCGCCACCCTGCCATCCCACTCTGGCCAATCCAGGCTTTTTTGTCCTTTTTTTCTCTCTGTTTCTTCTTTTATTTTTTTGAACAGAGGTCTTCTGTGGTCCCTGTGTGCAAGGTAAAAAGGTGAAGGGTAAATACTGGCCTGTTTTTTAAAACAGTCCTGCATCCTGCTCTAGAGGTGCAGGAATGTAGCAGTCCTGCTGAAGGGGATCTGTGGATCTGAGCCTGGAGCTTAGAAAAATGTATCTGTGCTTCGTCTGAAAGTTTCCTTTGAGTAATGAGGCTTAGGAGTTTGACCCCTCGCATAAGGCAAATGGATCCACCAGAGCAGCAGTGGAAATTAACACCCAGAGACTCATGCTTGTTTGGAAATGAAGTTTTCCGCTCTCCACCCTAGGAGAGATTGTGATTGTCCCCTTTCCCCCACCAAAATCCGCGAGCAGCCTGTGACTCGGACGAGTAGGATGAAGCGGGTCCTGGCTGGAGGGAACCGCATGGGGAGGGCACTTCCCCTGCTGCCGCTGGCTGACAGCTCTGGTGCTGTTCCTGAGCTGAAGTCCCCATTGTAATGGATCCGCGGACCTTAGCAGAGAGGAGAAGAAAGGAAGCCTGGAGGTAAGCACAGATGCATTTTCTTATTCTCCTCCTCACGCTGCAGGCTGGGAGGTGCTCCTCACCTGAGCAGAGTGTGCTCCTGCAGTCCGCTCATGTTCCCAGGGCCCAGACAAGGTGAGCGGTGCAGATGTGTGAGAGCATCTTCTTAAGCCTCTCTTTCCATTACCCGTCATCCCCAGCAGCGAAGGAAGGTTGGTGGGCGAAGGTCTGAGAGTCTCTCTCCTGCGAGGGCAAAGGAAACATTCTGATTTTCTTTTTATGTACAGATGCTGCCATCTCAAAGCCCGACCTCCTGTCACGGATTGAGCAAGGAGAGGATCCCAACGTGGAGGATCCAGATGACTCTGAGGGAGGAGAAACCCCTACAGACCCCAGCACTGGTGAGCCATTAACATCCCTGGGACTCGGTGGGGAGGTGGAAAGCAGACATGTGGCTGCCACCACCTGCCTGCACTCGTCCACTTGCCTCTGTGGTGGAGTTTTGCCAGCTCCAGCCTTGGGCACCGGGGTGACTTTGCTTTCCCAGCTGGCTCTTGCCCGATGCGGCCATCTCTCCTGAAATCCCCTGTAAAGCAGCTGGGAGCCCTCAGTGTAAACTTCTGTCACTCTTTCTCTTGTGTACAGAGTTTTCCTTTCCTGGTCCGGATGACAACTCATGGAGTAAATATGAAGAGACTCTGGCTGAAAGCCACGAGGGCTCTGAAGAAGAGGAAAGCATGGAGGTCCCTAGTACATGTGAGTTAGATGTGCAGAGCTTCACCGAGCGTTGCGCAGAGCTGGAACTAGAGGCGGGCTCGGGCTTCTGGCACTGGCTGGGGATTGCCCGGGGCGAGATCCTGCCCTTCGCAGTGGTCTCAGTCAGGCTTGCCTCGAGGGCCAGCGTGGGAGCTGGACAGCAGCTGAGGCAGATGGATTAGTGGCATGAGCAGAAGCAGCTGTGGTACACCAAGCAGCAAGCTGTAAAAGCAGCTGTGGACTGGCTAGGGGATGCAGATCACCTGTACAGTGTCACATCACTTGGCAAGGTAGCGTGTTTGGTCAGCCTTGAAGTGGAGATGAGCAGGACCATGCGTAGTGTAGGCAAGCTTTGATGGCATTAGCAACAAAGTTTTTAAAAGTCTTCCACCAGTATGTAAAGTGATGCTTTTCCTAGCTTTCTCTGTCAGCCAAATGTGAGGCTTCTCGTGGTGCAACAAAAGATGTGTCCTTGTCAGTGCCCCTGTTGCTCCAGGTCCCCGCTCTGAAGCGTGGGGACACATGAGCTGCTTTGCGAAGCGACCCGTGCTAGGATGTGCTTTAGGCTTCCCAGCCTCGTTTTCAGAAGCAACTCAACCATCCTGGGTGATGCTTTTCCAGAACTTCAGCCTGATGCAAACGAAGCGGCCTGTTTTCAAGCCGTGTGTTAAGATGTCTGGCAGAGTGACAAGTAGATGAAGAGGCCTGTGCTAGGGAGTGCCTAGTGGCCTTCTCTGGGCATGCAAATGCTTGGCAGAGCTTTACCTTCTCATTCTCTGCAGAAACCTGTGGTTTTTCAGCCCTCTCTTCCACATTCCCAGATCCTCTGGGCTCCTTTCCATCCTCCCTTTGCCAGGGTCCTTGGCGGTTGCTCTCGGTTACTGTCTATACTGTGGGAGCTCTTTCAGCCCCAGGCACTGTACAAGGCCAGGGGGAAAAGAGGTTTTATTCCCCTTCCTTCAGTTTTTTTAAACTTTATCCTAAACTACGTGTTCTTAAAGACTTGTTCTGCTTCACCTCCTGCTGAGAAAACCCACTTTTTTCCCTTTGTCTAGCTATATATAGAGGTCTCATCATTGTACTGTGAGCTTTCCCAGGAAGTCTTTATCAGTGATCTGGACGAGGGGATCGAGTGCACCCTCAGTAAGTTTGCAGACAACACCAAGCTGGGGGGAGTGTTGATCTGCTTGAGGGTAGGAAGGCTCCACAGAGGGATCTGGGCAGGCAGGGCCTATGGGCTGATGGCAGATGTTTGAGGGTCAACAAGGCTTTTGAGGCATGACAGCGCCATGCAACGCTACAGGCTCGGGGCAGCATGGCTGGAAAGCTGCCCACTGGGGAAGGGCCTGGGGAGGCTGGTCAGCAATGGCTAAACATGAGCCAGCAGTGTGGCCAAGGAAGCCAGCAGCGCCCTGGATGGTGTCAGACACGGCGTGGCCAGCAGGGCCGGGGCAGTGCCCGTCCCCCTGCGCTGGCACTGGGGGGGGCGCCCCTCGGATGCTGGGCTCAGTTTGGGCCCCTCAGCACCAGCCAGACCCTGAGGGGCTGGAGCGTGTCCAGAGCTGGGCAGGGGGCTGAGGAAGCATCTAGAGAACAAGGAGAAGGGTCTAGAGAACTTACAAGGAGCGGCTGAGGGTGTTTAGCCTGGAGAAAAGGAGGCTCAGGGGAGACCTTCTCAGTCTCTACAACCACCTGACAAGGGGGTTGGAGCGAGGGAGGGGTCGGTTTCTTCTCCCAGGTAACAAGTGACAGGACAAGAGGAAGCAGCCTCAAGTTGCACCAGGGGAGGTTTAGATTGGGGGCTGGAAAAATCTCTTGCCCACAAGGGTTGCCAAGTGCTGGAACAGGCTGCCCAGGGAGGTGGTGGAGTCGCCATCCTGGAGGGATTTAAAATACTTGTAGATGCGGTGCTCAGGGATATGGTTTAGTGGTGGGCTTGGCAGTGCTGGGCTAACAGTTGTACTCCACAATCTTGAAGGTTTTTTCCAACTTAAACAGTTTATGATTTGAAGTCAAAATACTTTGGCCTTCTTTGTATTCCCGTACTGCTTAGGTAGCTCCCAGACGGGAGTTGCAACCCCGTAGTGTCAGGTACTGTCCCGAGTGTGCAAAGCAGAGACCACCTCTGCCCCAAGGGAATGGCGCTCTGAATGACGAGGCAGTTCTTATCTCAGAGAAATGACATGAATGTCTCTGCCCTGCCAGATGAACAGCAGTGTGATGAGGAAGGTTCCGAAAGCCTTGAGCTTCCTAGCTCGTTGACAGGGAAGGTGGGAGGAGGTTTTCTCAAGCCCAGAGGAAGAGCTCAAGCCCAGCAGCAAGAGCCGGAGTGGATCGACCCCGCAGCAGAGAGCCACAACAGGCAACGGGCTGAGGCGCTCTGCTCGCCGCGGGAGAGACTTGGCCAAGAAGGACGCTCCTGAGGACATGGCTGCAGTAGAGGGGCCGTACATCTGCTGTGAGTGTGGGGAGAGCTTCCTGGACAAGGAGCTCTTTGCCACCCATCAGAAAGCGCATGCCAGTGAGGAAGCCTGCACTTCCCTGGAGCATGGAGAAAGCTTCAGGCAGAAATCCAAAACAGCCACTACGAAAGCCCAAGGGCCCTCCCGCTCCAAGCCGTCCAAGCGCCCTGATGGGGAGAAGAGCTCTGGGTTCAAGTACGGCTTTGTCAGGCACCAGGTGAACAACATGGTGGAGAGACCGTACACCTGCTCCCAATGCAAGGAGAGCTTCAGCCTGGAAGTGAGCCTTATCTTGCATCAGAAGCTCCACACAGGGAAGGGTGACGGGCCGTTGACGTGCACCTACTGTGGGAAGGACTTCCGAGACCTCTCCAAAGCCATCCGCCATCAGCGCATCCACACTGGGGAGAGGCCGTACCAGTGCACCGAGTGCGGGAAGAGCTTCATCCGGCGGGACCACCTGCTCAAGCACTGGCGGGTCCACACCGGAGAGACCCCCTACCAGTGTCCCGTCTGCGGGAAGCACTTCCGCTACAAAGAATCTCTGAATTGCCACCAGAAAATCCACTCCCGCAACCCCCGGCCCATGGAGGATACGCAGCACAACCTGGAGTCGACAACTCAAACCAGCCATTTCTGCGTGAAAAAAGAAACTAAGCAGTAGTGCTGTGGTGGGAGGCCAGGTCAGAAGGGCGTGCGGTTACGATAGCGGTCTAGCAGGTGGACGTGCAGCATGATGGGAGGTGAACTTGTATCGCAGCTATTCCATGTGGTCATGCTACAAAGCCCGCTTTGTTGAAGCATCAAAGGAATTCCTCTTAAAACTCTTGACTGGACAGCCTAGGCACCTCTTCAACCCCGCGGGGTGACGTGGGGCTTCCATAGCGGCGTAGGCCTTGTACTCATTGTCCCCTACGCAGGTTTGGATTTTGCCTGTAGAGAATAATCCCGAGCGATTCGCTGGGGTCTGTATTTAGCAGGTGTTTCCCCACCTATCTTTGTGCATATTCAAGAGTGACGAGCTTCGCTTTCTTCTTTTCCACTCGTTTCACACCGCAAGGCTGGAAGCGTGAGGGAGGGAGGGAGGGAAGGAAGGTGCCATTCCCAGGCAGCTGGCCGCCTGCTCCCGTTGCATTGCCGTACCTCGAACGGCAGCCCCATGCTACGAGGCCAAGGCTGGAATGAAGGGAAGAGAGGCAAGGCAGAGACGTGGTCAGGGACACGACGCAGGATTTTTCGAAGGCGGAAAAGCAGAGAGGAGAGAGCGGCGAAGAGCAAGGTGAGAAAAAGTAGATGCAGGAGGAAAGGATGAGCAGGAGAAGGGGCTGAGGACATTGGAGCAGGAGGAGTCGGGAAGGGCAGCGTGTGGAGGCACAGTCGAGGACCTCACCCGGGGAGGACACGTCTCTGTTCTTTTGAAGGATGTTACTGGCACCAATCAGGCTGTAGCTTCCCTCTGGCCCGAGGGAAACAGTGCTGCTGGTCTGTCACACAAACTCCTGTCAATGAAGGCGATTTTATTATATTTTTTAACTGGGTTTGGTCTCACACTCAGGTAAGTCAGATGAGTGAAAGCAACTTCTCCTAACCCCTGTAAAGAGCTGTTTGGGTTTTAGTTATTCTAGAAGTAGTATATTATTATTATTATTATTACTAATTATTATTATTATTATTATTATTATTATTATTATACTACAAGGAAGCTTGTGGCACTATATTTCACAATTGATCTAAAACACTTAAATGTATGAGATAACTGACCGGAGTTTTTCAGCGTCTGTGTAAATATTGGGTTGACTTCTCGGAGCTAATTGGTGTTGTTCCTGAGGTGGCTGTAAGTGGTGTCCCTTTCGCAGTGTATTGTCAGCTGCTGGTTTGTGATCGTGTTTTGTAATAACTTTTGTAAAGTCCGTCAATACAGTGTTTCCATTCTGAAGCCCGTGTCGGGGTGAGTGATCGCAGCCCCGCTCCCCTCGCCAGCCGCTGTGTTTCGTCCTTGCTTGCCCCTCTCCTGCGCTGACGCCTGAGCCCCCTTGCCTGGCACCTGGCTGTTATTTATTAGCTTTTTCCAGGTAACTTGCAGAGCTGATGAACCGCATGAGCCAAGCGGAGCATCTGGGGAGGCAGGTCCGGCAAACAAGCCTGCTCGGTGCGGATCTGGGGCTGCTGGGGCCGGCGTCTGGCATTCGGGGTTCTTGTTTTTAAGCTTTTTTCTCTCCTGCCGCTATGGCTGGAAGCAGACTTTGGTTTTATGTGAGGATTACTGTCACTACTCCGGGAGCTGGCCTGCGCCACGCACAAATAGGGCTGCAGCGATGGCTGAGGAGTCGCCGGCCACAGCCAGGCTCTGCTGTGAGGCAGAGCCAGGAGAAGCACCAGCGTGTGCGGCTGTGGCGCTGCCCCAGGCCTCGGAGCTGGGATGTTGTGGACTGGCCCTCCGGCACTGACAGCAGCCGGAGGAGCCCCGGCGTGCTCTGCTGAGGCTCTGGCTGCTGGCGCTGCGGGTTCATCTCTCACCAGACAGGCCTGGCCCGGCAGTGCCCGCGTGGCATCCTGGCACAGCTGGAGGGACCTTGGCTCACTCGTGCGTGCTGCCCACCAGCGGGGCCGCCAAGCCAGACGCGCTGCCTTTGCATCGCTGCTTCCTCGCTCGCACATACCCAAGCTGTTTGTACCGGGGCTGCCAATAAACTGTTCCTGCCAGGCTGGCCACGCCGGGCACTGCGCCCTTTTGTCTTGCTGCGCCATGGGCTTGTGCGTCCTGGGGCACGTGGTGCGGTGCCGGGGCTGAGCTGCGTGGCCCTGGGGCTGGCAGGGGCGGCGGGTGCCCTGCAGTGTCCTGGGAGGGTCCTGCTCTTCCCCGGCAGCGCGTCGCTGAGCTGCGCCCCTTCTGCCTTCACCCCTCCTTGTGCTGCGGGGGTCCCCTCTCTCCTGGGGTATTTGCGGAGGGGACACCAGCATAGCCCCAGGCCCCCCTGCCCAGACGGTGGGTCTGGCTGGCCTGCCACCAGCATCCTGGGTTGCTCCCAGACCTCAGCTGTCCCCATGTCCCCTCTTCCACCTTCCCCCCGCCCCAGTGACTGGCTCTGCACAGTGGTGGCCACAGCTGGTGGAAGCTCCTGTTTATTCCCCCATTCCCATCCTGGAGCAGGGATGGGGCAGCCCCCTGGCTACCGCTCCCTTTTTTGCTGCAAGGAGCTGCTGGTTGGGGCCACACAAGGTGCTGGGGGGGGGGGAGACCATGGCCCCTCCAGGGGCTTTGCCCCCTGCCCAGCGTCTCCCAGGCCCTTCCCTGAGCCCAGTGCAGGGGCACAGTCCCAGCTCTGCCCGTGGTGTAGCCTGGTATTCCCGGGGGCAGCCACTGGAGCCCCCCTAGAGCTGTGGTGAGGCCCATGGAGCTGTTCTGGCTTTGTGATGGGTTGTGGGGGTGGGCAGGGCCCCCGTGGGGCCTGTCCGTGGGTCAGAGCCAGCGCAGGGACGTGGCACTCGCGGCCCAAAGGTTCCCTGGCTTCGCCATCGCCACCAAGGTGAGGCCAGAGGGTGCCCATGGAGCCAGAGCGAGTGATCAGCACTGAAGCCTGCGCCGTGTTTTCTGGGGCAACCAGGTGGGATGGGGCTGCCCCATGCTGGGGGGCTGTGGGGATGGAGGTGCTGGGGAGGAAGAGGAGGGAAGGGGGAGGCTCAAGGCAGGGGACACAGCGTCGCGCTGGCTCTGCCAGCGGGAGTGCAGGGCGGCAGCACGGCTCCTGGCATGCAGAGATACCGTAAATACACACGTATGTAATTCTGTGTGCGTATATACGTGTGTACACGTGTGGCCTGCAGCGCTGGTCGCGGGCACATGGCACTTGCACAACCGCAGCACCACTGACTGTGTCCTGATCCCCTGGCGGCTGATGATGATGAACCCACCCCTGGGGTAAATGTCCACGTCCCCATGGGCACAGCGGGTGTCCCTCCACAGCTGGGCTCAAGCGCTCGCTCACCCCAGTCACTGCCCCGCAA
The DNA here is from genome assembly GCF_023638135.1 of Falco biarmicus. Taxonomy (NCBI): domain Eukaryota; kingdom Metazoa; phylum Chordata; class Aves; order Falconiformes; family Falconidae; genus Falco; species Falco biarmicus. The sequence goes on along the minus strand of NC_079291.1, from coordinate 61,949,862 downwards.
TCCCAGTCTCCCCAGTTGCACTGGGACACACAAGCCCTGGGCAGTGGACCCCAATCCCAGAGCTGCTCCCAGTGTCCCCTTTGATGGGTGTCACTCCTGGCCGAGGGTGGTCCTGGGACAGCATGGGGGGTGGGTGGACGGGGGTCCCCATCTGCCATCGTGCTGGTGCCCCCCTGGGTGGAGGTGGGCACTGTCCCCCCCCTCCCCAGTGCAGGCACTGGTGGGCACCCATGCGCCTCCCCCCAGCATCACTGCCTCATCCTGGTCCCCCTTGTCCCCTCCCTTCTTCCACAAACCAAAGGGTTTCCGGCCCATCCCTGTGTTTGGTGTCACCGACTTCCCCGCATTGTCACCCCATGCTGGGGGTCCTCGAGATCAGGAGTGGGAGCACGGCTACGTGCTGGGGGGCTGCTGCTGCACACGGGGCCTGGTGGGCTGGGCATGGGCACGCGGCTGTGCTGGGGCCAGAGGGGACATGGTGGGATGGGGACAGGATGGATGGGATGGGACACGGTGTGGAGGGATGGATCAGGTGGGACAGGATGGGATGTGACAAAACCGGACAGGGCACAACAGGATGGAAGGTGACTGGGATGGAATGGGAATGGGATTGGGATGGGAACGGGATGGGGGTGGGATGGGGATGAGGATGGGATGGGGATTGGGGTGGGATGGGATGAGTCAGAATAGGGGCAGGAGAAGACAGGACAGGATGGACCAGGAGGGGACAGGAGGGATGTGACAGTGCCAGGACAGGAGGGGCCGGGGCAGGGCCAGGAGGGACGTGCCAGGGCAGGAGGGGACAGGGACGCCCAGGACGGGATGGGGCAGCACAGGAGGGGACAGGGCCAGGCCGTGCCGCGGAGCCCCGACAGCCCGGGAGCGCGCGGCCGCGGGGGGGGCGGGGAGGGCGGTTTCCATGGCGCCGCCGCCTCCGGCCGCCATTTCACGGGCCCGCGGGGCGCGAGGCCGCAGTGCCGGGGGTCGCGCTCGGACCGGGCCGCCAGGGGGCGCCCCCCGCCACGCCCCCGGCCATGGCGGCTCCCGACGGGGCGGGCCGCCCCCCGCCCCCTTCCGCCCTGTCCCCCGTGCCCCCCTCGGTGCTCCCCCTGGTGCCCCCCAGCCTCGCCCCGCTCCCCGCGGCGCCCCTGGCCCCTCCGTGCCGCGCCGACCTCCCACCAGTTCCCTCCAGTCTCTCCCACTCTCCCCAGTCAGCGCCGACCCCGGGACCCCCCGGTGCCCCGCGTTACCCCCAGTCACCCCCCATCCCCAGTTCCCTCAGGGCCTTCCCAGTTACACCCCACCCCCTCCCCAGTTTCCCCACCACCCCCACCAGTCACCCCAGTCCTTCCCCAGTCCCCCCCCACTCCGCCTGTCAGCCCAATCACCCCGGGAACGGCCCCCTGTTATGCGCAGCCCCTCCCCAGTCCCTCCAGTGTCTTCCCAATCCGCCCAGTTACTCCCAGGCCCCCCCCCAGGTCTCCCAGCCTCTCCAGTTCCCCCCGTGTCTCCCCAGCTGCCTCAAGCCCCTCCCAGTTCCCCCCAGTCACCCACAGCCCCTCTCCAGTCCTCCCTGTCACCCCAGTTACCCCTGGGGCTGCCCCAGTTCCTCCCAGCACCTCCTCAGTTGCCCCTTGTCATCCCAGTTCCTCTCTAGTTGACCCCAGTCTCCCCCCAGTTGCTCCCAGTCCTTCCTCAGTTCCCCCAGACCCTCCAGTTTCCCCCAGTCTCCCCTCAAGCCCCTCCCCAGTTCCCAGTTGCTCACCCCCTGCTCAACCCTTCCTCTGCCCCACTAGTTGCCCCAGTCCCTCTCCAGTCACCCTGAGTCTCTCCCCAGTCCTTTCCCAGTTCCTCCAGTTCCCTCAAACCTTCCTCCATCTCCCCTAGTTCCGCCTAGCGTCCCCCTAGTTTCCCCAAGTCCCTCACCAGTTCCCTGAGCCCCACCAGTCACCCCAGTCCTTCCCTACTTCCCCCAGTTCCTCACCCCTCGCTCAACCCTTCCCCTGCCCCCCGTTCCTCCCCAGTTTCCCCAGTTTTTCAGCCCCCGCTCGACCCTTCCCCCGCCCCCCCCGCCCGCCCAGTGCCCCCCAGTACCCACCGCTCCTGCCCAGTTCCCCACAGCCGCTTCCCAGTTCCCTCCAGGCCCCCCAGTTCCTCGCCCCCCACTCATCCCTTCCCCCGCCCCCCCCGGTCCTCCCCGCCGCCCCGCGCCGCGCGGGGCGCCCCCGGGCCCGATCCCGCCCCCCCCCCCCCCCCCCCCGCACCGCCCCCCGCGCCGCGGGGCCGGTGGCGGTGCCGGGCGGTGCCGGCGGGGGGGCCCCGACGGTGCGCGGCGGCGGCGGCGCGGTGATGCCGTCGGCGCGGCAGGGGGCGCTGTAGCGCGGGCGGCCTCCCCGCTCCGCCCCGCCCGGCGCGGCCCCCGGCGCGGCCCCGCGCGGCGGCGGCGGCCCGCCCGCCCCCTGCCGGCTCGGCGGGGCAGCGGCGGGGCCGGAGCGCCCAGCGCGGAGCGGCGGAGCCGGGACCCGGAGCCGCGCTCGGTCTCTCGCCGCCGCCCCCCCGCCTCCCCCGCCTCCCCCGGCCGGGCCGGGCCGGGCCGCCCGCCCCGCCCCGCCGCGCCGCCCCGCCGCGCCCCCGCCCCGCCGCCGCCCCGCCGCGCCGCGCCGCCCCGGGCCCAGCCCGATGCCCGGCGGCGGGCGGAGGTGAAGGAGCGAGCGGGCGCTGGATCCTCCCGGCCGCGGCCCCCGGGGCCCCGGGCAGGGAACAAAGGGCCATGGCCGAGGGGGCTCCCGCTCAGGTAAGGGCGCCCACCGCACCCCGCCCGCCCTCCCGCCTGCCCGCCCGCCGCGGGTCGCGGCCCGGCCCGGCGCCCCTGGGCCGCACGTCGGGGCGGGCCGCGCCGTCGGGGCCGCGGCGGGAGGCGGCGGGAGGCGGCGGGGCGGGCGGGCGGCGGGGGGCTGTCAGCGCTCGGGGCCGCGGCCGCCCCCCCGGGGGCACGCGCAGGGACGGGCAGGGCCGCCGGCGGGGCAGGCAGCCCCGGGGGGGCGGCGCGCCCGGGGCCGGGCCGGGCTAGGGCCTCCGCGGCCGGCGGCAGCCGAGCTGCCGTCGGGGGGCCGGGCCTGCCCGTCCCGCCGCCCCCCCCTCAAACCGCAGCCCTGCGGGCCGCCCCCCCCTCCCCCGGTGACAGACCGGCCGCCCCCCGGTGACAGGCCGCTCCCCCCCACCTCCACGTCCCCGCCCGGTCCCCATGGCGACGGGGCGCCCTTGCCCTGACAGCGCCTGCCAGCCGCCTCCCCCCCCACAGTGTCCCCTCGCCGTGCCCATGGCAACTGGGCTCGGCTGTCCGCTGTGTGTGTGCGGGTGTGTGTCCCCCCCCCCCGGGTCACCTCCCGGCCCCGCGGTGTCGGGGCCCCCCCGCCCGTCCCGCGGGACCCACCCGGGGCTGCCATAAGCGGCTTAGCAGGGACACGGGGCAGCGCCGGGCTCTGCAGCGGCCGCCCCCCCCGCCGGGGTCCCCGTGCCTTGGGGGTGCCCGTGTGTCCCCCCCGCCGTGACCCCGCACCCCTGTGCCCGCAGGCGCCGGAGCCAGTGCTGCCGCCGCGCTGCCCCTCACCCCCTGCGGCCACTGGCCGGCCCCGAGCGCACCTCGGAGCGGGAGACGCAGACGGCTGAGTTGTCCTTGACGGTGGTGGCGGCTGTGCAGGCGGTGGAGAGGAAGGTGGACTCCCACTCCACCCGCCTGCTGGACCTGGAAGGTCGGACGGGGATGGCGGAGAAGAAGCTGATCGATTGCGAGAAGACGGCAGTGGAGCTGGGGAACCAGCTGGAGAGCAAGTGCGCGGCACTGGGCACCCTCATCCAGGAGTACGGGCTGCTCCAGCGGCGCCTGGAGAACATGGAGAACCTCCTCAAGAACAGGAACTTCTGGATCCTGCGGCTGCCCCCTGGCAGGAAGGGGGAAGTCCCCAAGGTAATGGTGTCCCGGGGTGCGGGAGCCCCGCTCTGCACCCTAAACACTCCCAAAGCACTCACGGAGGGCAGGGCCAGGGCTCGCCGTGGGGACCTGGAGGCGCTGCCCCTCGCAGCTTCTGGGTGTGTCCCCCCTGGGCACCCGAGGGGAACATCCCCCCCGTCCTCAGGCCGGAGGTTTCAGTCCTGCTTCACCCCCCTGTGCACCCCGGGACAGATTTACCTTTTTGGTTTTTTTTTAACCGCCGCTCCAGAGAAACGCTGCGGATGTGGTGCTCTGCTTTTTACCATCATTTCTTTTACCGCCGTGGTGCTGCGGTGGGGGTCTGCTGGGCCAGGGAAGGAGCAGTGGGGGCTGCTGCTGCAGGGAGGGGGAACTTCTGGGGTTCAAGGGAAGATGGACGGGCTCCCTGCACTTGGCTGAGCTTCAGAAGGAGCCCACCATCAGTATTCAGTTCCTACTTGCATTTCACGACCCTCTCTCTAAAAGAAAGTGCAGGTGCGAGATGTGGCAAAGTGAGCGTCACTGGAGAGAGTAGAGTGGGTCTGGAAAAGGGGGGTTCTGACCCCGACACCCCCTTAGTGCGGTCGGGGAGCAGAAGCTGAGTGCTGCATTTCCCTCTGAAGAGCTCCATTCAAACGCAGCACAGCTTGCACATCCTGAATTTATCCTCAAAAATTATTACTCGGCCAACAGGCTTGAAAGCGGCAGCCTGCTCCTGGCCGATTTGCACACAATAACTAATGATAACTGGGAGCCCTTCAGGCCTGGGTAGTTTTCCCTCGAGTTCTGGGGTAATTGAATCTGGGGTTTTACGTCAGCTCATCAATAGACATGAGGTCCAGCCCTAGCGCCCGATTTTTATCTCCGTTATGTTCCCTCCAGGCGGGCGCAAGCCCGGTCACCTCTGCAGAGCCATCCCTGCCGGTGCAGGGACCAGGGGGAGGAGATCGGCATCGTTTGGGGAAATCACAGTCTGGGTTCATCACTGAGAACCGGCCATTTGGCCAAGACCTTTAATCTTGGAGAAATACCTGTCCAGGAGCTGTTCTAAATACAAAACCCACCTTGATGATAGCTGCGGAGTAGCTGAAGCCTGGCTGTGTCCAAGTGGGAGTGAGCTGCCGCCACCGCTGGCCGGCGATAATGCACTGGGGAGTGAGGTGGCTACTTGAACCTGTGCTGCTTGTGGTTGCAGGTGCCGGTGACGTTTGACGATGTGTCCGTCTATTTCAACAACAAGGAATGGGAGAAGCTGGAGGAGTGGCAGAAGGAGCTGTACAAGAACGTGATGAAGGGGAACTATGAGTCACTGATCTCCCTGGGTAAATACGGGGTGTCCTCGCCCTGGCGAAGGCAGGCTCTCCTGGCTGCCTGCAGGCTTGGGCACCTCCTGATTCCTCCTTGGAGATCCCCTTGAGACCCAAATGTCCCATTTTAAAAGGAGACTTAAAACCACAGGAGGTTGTTGCTCACCTGGGTAGGGGCATGCCTGCGTCAATGCCCGGGTTCGTTCCCAGCTGGGGGCACGGTGCTGTCCTGGCTGCAGGGGGGCTGCCCACAGGCAGGTGGGCTGGAGACCTCCCGGGGCCCCTTCCAGCCAGGGTTACTCGGTTGAAAAGCAACCCCTTCCCCGGGGCTGCTGGGAGGGCTTCCCTTCATCCTCTGGCTCTGCAGCGGGTACCAGCCCACGCACCCCTTGTAGAGGAAACTTTTGCAAGAGGGAAAAATTGTCTGATGCTACCCGAGCTGTGCGCCTTTGGGGCATTTCATACCAAAACTGCAGGAGAAATGGCACTGCTGGGACCAGAGGTGAAATGCTTTTGGCTTCAGGAGAGCCAGGAATTTGCCTGAGAAGTTCTAAAACCTTGCCAGAAAAACACACAGCTTGGGTTTCTTCTAGAAGGTAGTTCCTCTGTGTGAGGCACCCAGCTCCTGCCTCCATGAATCCCTTCTGCCCACCCTGGGAGCCCAGCCTGCTGGCAGCACCGGGCTTTTCTGCCTGCAGACCCTCTGGATGTTCCTGAGTGTCTTCACGTGTCCCACCCCTGGGCACTGGGGAGAGGTGGAAGCCGGTATTAGGATTCCTTGTGCGGTAATCCCTCGCTCCATCCCTCTGTCTCTCAACAGACTATGCAATTTCCAAACCTGGTGTTTTGTCTCAGATTGAGCAAGGAGAGGAATCGCGGGTCAGGAACGAGCAGGACTTGGAGGAGAGTGAGATCATTACCGATGCCACCGCAGGTGAGACAGCAGCTTAGCACAAGGGGAGCCGTAGGTTGCGTCCAGAGGAGCTGCTCACCCTGAGGCTAAAGCAAGTGATGCTGAGAGCTGTGTCTGGGGAGGTTCTTGGGAGGAGCCTTCCACACGAGCGGGGAACGTTTGGCTGGTCAGAGACTTGATGTCCAGCTGCAGCTCAACATATAAACCAGGGCAAGTGGAGCCTGGAGTGTTGGGCACTAGGAGCCATCGGCAAGGGAAGCATCTGCAACCAGAGTGGGTCCTCGGGGAGCTGGTGTGCTTGGCAAGAAAGGAGAATCCGGGGTCCCATTGGGAAAAGCCATCCACCCAAAAAATCTTCTCCATCGTCTCTGGTTTTGCGGATGGTGCCTGGGTTTATCCTTGGAGCATCCTCCCAGGGCAGGACAGCCGGCTCCCATCCTGTGCACTGGGACTCAGGGTGCTGAGGTGTTTCTCCATGGGCAAGGCTGGGCTGGGAGTGGGGCACTGGGGACCCCGCATCCCGGAGCAACTCCTGCTCTCAGATAAGGGGGGTCGCTAAGGGGATAAGGGGGTCTTCTAGAAGAGATGCTGTCAGCTCCACTGCTGGTCTCTGGCCCTGAGCTGTGGGCATGGGGTCCGCCCCCCGCCTGTGCTTTTGGTCACAAGGATCTTTTAAGTTGAGGATCTTGAGGCCAACGGGAAGAGAAAAATAATCTGCCCGCAGGGAGCTGCCAGCCAGGGGATGTGGGGTGGCCGATGGGTGCTGAACTACCGGCGCTGAGTCCCCAGGCCAGGTGCAGCAAGTCCCCTGTGCTATGGGGGATCCCAGGAGAGAGGCAGGAGTGTGGCAGGGGCGGCTGAAGGGCAGGGGCTGAAGGGAGGGAGGAACTGGCCGAGCGAACAAAACCCCTCTGTGGGATCAGCAGCCAGAGCGGGGCTGCGGGGAGCCGGCGGGGATTGCTGTGAGCGCTTCCTTCATCCTGGCTCCCAGGAATGATGGTGGGTGGGAATCTGTCTTTGCTGCAGCTGGTATAAGGGTTGTGATCAAAACGGAGGAGCTCCTTCCTGAGGACAGCCCTGAGAACCCGGAGCTGCATGGGATGTCAGGGCAGTCGGAGGGGAGCTTCCAGAGTCCGGACGAGGAGGCAGCCTGCGAGAGCCCCTACGGCTCCGTCTCCCCTCCGAGGGACCTCCCAGGGACCAGCCTGGGTGACTCGTCTGAGTATGTAGCTGACTTCAATGAGATCCAGAGAGTCATCGTTCACCACGGGAGCTGCACAGGTGAGATGCACGGCATGTGGCGTGTTGGGGGGACAGGAGGCCCAGGAGGGGCTGTGGTGGATCCAGGCAAAAGTGGGCAATGGGTTGGACGAAAAAGAAGGGCTAAATGCCCCCAGAACCAGCACCAGAAGGGAAGTTTCTGGCTGTGGCAACCTCACAAGCAGCTGCAGTCAGAGCTGGGGCTGGGAGGAGGAGGCAGCACGTGTGTGGTGGACACCAGAGCGTGGTCTCTGCGGGCACCTGACTGCTCCAGAGTGGAGTGAGCAGTGACACAGTCCTGGGTGGGTGGGAAAAGGCCTTGTTACACGTGGAGACTGGGGGAGGATGTGTCTCGGGCAGCATTTTGTGAGAGCCCCAGTGAGCGCCTGCTGCCAAAATCCCGCTGTTGCAGAGGGCAGGATGTCAGTTGAGGACTCCTGCCCTGGTGTTAGCCATGCAGAGGAATGGTGTAAGCCACTCAGGCACTTACACACTGGAGACTGCTGGAGGAGTGTGCGCAGTCCTGCACGCTGACCAGTGTGGGCGTCTGCGGGCAGGTCTGGAGGATGGGAAGGAGGGTGGCCAGAGGTCTGTGGCGTGCGAGCTGCCAGGAAGAAAGGGGAAAAGTGAGGTTCTTTAGTGGAGAGATGAGAAGATGGCACCGGGTGCTTCATGAGTGGGAGGCTGCCAGTTGGGTGGCAGGTATGGGACAGGCCCTACGGATGTGCTCAGAGGGCACAGGCGGGAAGGCAGGGAGACGGGCTGTTGGCCTCCTTGGGTTCCCTGCCTTCTGATGGCTTTGCGATGGCGTAACACTAACTGAGAAGGATAGAGCTGGGCTCTTGAGGTCTTCCCCAACTCCGACTCATAGATTCTGTGGTCTCCTCACAGTTTTCTAAAGGAAACCAGCCAAGCCACCGGCGGGGCTGGAGCCGATGCTCATCCAAGAGCCAGCACCTCTGCTGATGTGTGGGGCCGCGGCTGGCAGGGCTGAGCAGGAGCAGCAGCGATGCTCCCACTGAGTGCAGGTGCTGGCAGCCAGCGCTCGAGCGGCGATAGCCCATGTGTCTGCATAAGGGAAGCTCCTTGCTGTGGAGGTGCAGAGGAGGACTGGGAACGTGGGGTTTCCCCACTGAACCCTCCATCGGAGGGGAGAGGGTTGTGGCTGTGATCCATCCCGTTCCAGTCAGCTGCCTCTTCTTGGGAAAGTGTGGCTGCTCTTCCTAGAAAAGTACATAGGCCTGGCTCAAAGTCCAGTGTGGGGTGACGTGTGAGGGATCCACCATGGGCCTTACCTCGGGGCACGGTGGCTGCGCGTCCTGCTGCGCGCGTTCCCAGTAGGGCCGGTCTCACCAAACACACACACCAGGTCACCCCCGGCATCTGCAACACAAGGAGGGGCCTGAGGTGCGGCCACCCATCCCACCGCTGTTTGCCTCTGGGAGGGAGGGGGGTCTCTCCCCGTGCCCCGCTGCTGCGAGGCTGGAGGAAGGGGACAGTACCAGGCTGGGCGCACTGTCTCGGGAGCGGAGCTGGGGGCCGGCAGCCCTGTGTTGTGCTTCCATCAAGCAGTGCCGGCGGTGGGGCGCGTTGTTGTAGGCCAGCCCAAGGGCAGCAGATGGAGCTGCTCCAAAATCATTTGGCTGCTGGAGTCCTCGCAAACCGATGGCACTTTTATCCTTCTCCGTCTCGTAGCATGGTGAAATTACAAAACCTTTTGGCAGGCAGGTCTCGCCACCCCCTCGGAAGGAGCCTGTCCAGGAGGCGGTTTGTCCGTCCTCCCTGCTGGGCAGCGCACAGGCTGGCCTCGCTGCTGCGGGAGGATGTGGCCCATGCCGGGGCACAGGGCTCCGGACTGCAGCTGGCTGGTCAGGCATAGTGCGCACAGCTGCAGAAGCCCATGCAAATGTTTCTGTGTCGACCCCCAGGTGTGTAAAAGACTGCCTCGTCCCACCCGGTGACCCTAATGCTGTTCCGGTTTTCCCCCTCAGAGGATGGGATCGTGATCAAGACAGAGGAGGAGGAGGAGGACGACGACCCTGACACCCTGGAGCCGTGCACCATGTTCTCGGGCAGGACCGAGCCACCAGCGTTTCCCAGCCACGAGGCCGGGCTGGGCTGTGAGGCGCAGTGCAGCTCCAAAACGCAGCCCAGGAGCCTGGCAGCTGCCCGCGTGGGGAAGCCCCCCGCCTGCGAGAGGGACTCCGGGGAGATGAAGCCGGCCATCGCCCAGCAGCGGAACCGGACGAGGGAGAGACCCTACATCTGCCCCGAGTGTGGGAAGAGCTTCATGCTCAAGATCAACTTCATGATCCACCAGCGCAACCACCTCAAGGAAGGGCCCTATGAGTGCCACGACTGCGACCTTAGCTTCCGCAACAAGCAGCAGTTCCTGCTGCACCAGCGCAGCCACACGCGCCGGGGCGTGGGGGTCCCCCGGCGCCCTGAGCATGGCCTCAAGCCCCAGGCGCGGCCCCCACCTCCAGGGAAGCCCTACAAGTGCTCCGAGTGTGAGAGCAGCTTCAGCCACAAGTCGAGCCTCAGCAAACACCAGATCACCCACGTCGGGGAGCGGCCCTTCACCTGTGGCGAGTGCCGGAGGAGCTTCCGCTTGCAGATCAGCCTCATCATGCACCAGAGGATCCACGCCGGCAAGAGCGAGATGGCCTTCCTCTGCCCCCAGTGTGGGAAGAACTTCACCCGGCCCTCCCACCTCCTGCGGCACCAGCGGACTCACACCGGCGAGCGGCCCTACCAGTGCAGCCAGTGCGAGAAGACCTTCAGCGAGAAGTCCAAGCTCACCAACCATTACCGCATCCACACCCGGGAGCGCCCGCACGCCTGCGCCGTCTGTGGGAAGGGTTTCATCCGCAAGCACCATCTCCTGGAGCACCAGCGCATCCACACGGGCGAGCGGCCCTACCACTGCACCGAGTGCGGCAAGAACTTCACCCAGAAGCATCACCTCCTGGAGCACCAGCGGGCGCACACCGGCGAGCGGCCCTACCCCTGTACCGAGTGCACCAAGTGCTTCCGCTACAAGCAGTCCCTCAAGTACCACCTGAGGACGCACATGGGAGAGTGAGGGGCTGCGAACGGCTTCCCCTCCCTCCCCTCCCTCCATCCCTCCTCATCCTCCTCCACCTCCTTCTCCTCCACTCATCTCTCCCACCCTCCCTCCATCTCTCCCCACCCCCCCGGCTCAGGGCATGGACATCAAGGAAGCTTTGTGTGGTAGCGCTGCTGGTCTGGTGGAGACAGCTAGGCTGTTTGGAAATAAATTAATTAATTAAAGCAAGCAACGCGCGGCAAAATTAAAAGATTATATATATATAAAATTAACAGAAGCAGCTGATTTAGGGGGAATCTTCACCATCAGAAAAAAAGCAAACAAACCAACAACAAAAGAAACCTGTACAGGGTGTTTTGCCGGAGTAGGACTCTTAACTGCTTTTTAAATCTACTGTTTGGTTTTTTTAATAAATGTGGAGGAACTTCTTATTTGATAAGCAAACTTAGGATCGCCAAGATATTTTTTTTTAAATTTTTTTTTTTAAATGCTCTGTAGGCTGATACTGGCACAGTCACTTTTGTCCAGGAGCTCTGCAGAGGCGCTGCCTCGTCCCAGCTTTCCGGGCTGGACGTGACAGCCGCTCAGCAGTGCGTGGCGACAAGGAGCTCCCAGCCAGGGGGAGGTGAGTAATAAATAGATCCAGATGATGAGGAAATTCTCCATGTGTCTAGATTTGAAGTGCTGATAGGTGCTTGCCCGGCTCTTGGGGCTGTGATGCACTCCTGAATTATACAATAGAATAAAATACTAGTTGCAGTAAAAGAACCTTTTTCTGGTAGGACCCCATCAGCAAGGCTCCTCCAAACATTCATTTCTAGCGCTTTAATCCTTCCACAGTGGCAGACGCCTCTCCGGTGAGCGGCGACCCTGGGCAGCTGGCCCTGCCGCCACCATGAGAGCTGCACCGAAGGCATCACCAGCCACCACGGGACGCAGGAGCGGTTTGTAGATGTGGGTCTTGCCGTGGGGTGCTATGGGGTCACAATGTACCTGTGCACAAGACCTTGACGTGTTTAACTGCTCTTCTGCTCTTTGAAACATGCTGCGGCGTGCAGGTTGCCCTCGTCCTTGCCGGTGGCGTTGACTGCGCGCTCCTCAGCAGCAGGAGCAGGGGGATTCCTGCCCCAGATGGAGGAGCAGGTCCCAGGCTGGCTCCGAGAAGAGCCCCAGCCAGCTCAGGGCTGCCTGCAGGAGACCTCCTGGCTCCCAGGCACTCGCTGCCAGGGCCACTTGCCACACGGCTGTGGCTATAGTCACGGTGGGTGGGACGCGGGTGAGTCTCCTCGCTGTTGGTTTGAGCTCCTAGCTCCAGCGGCTTGGTTCTCCATGGTCTCGTTGTCCTCGTCACAGCTCCTGTAGCTGGGCTGTGGCTGGGTGAGCGGCACCCAGAGGGCCGTGGCCGAAGCAGTGACACCAGCTCCCTGGTGCCCACCGGGCTCCTGGTGGGTGGGTGCCGTGGGGAAGGTGGTGTCAGATCTCATGTTGAACAGTGGCATCAATAAACAGAGCGATGATGGGATAAGTTGTTGGGACCTGTTAATGCCTTTGCAGAACCAAAGGTCTCGCTCCAGAACCTTCCGTGCGTATGAACCTCTCCTAAATTTGTAATTTACAGCCTCTTCTGTGCTAGAACGTGCCCAAGGGCAGCAGAGGTGCCAAGAGCTGCCAGCTGGTCACCACCGTGGAGGGGAGCATTTCAGGGATGCCAGAGCAGGCTCCGGCTGAGGTTACTGTGTTCCCGCTGCCGGGTGGTGCCCGAAGCGCCCTGCGGCAGGTTGGGGTTTCAGGTCACAGTACTGTCCCAGGTGTGTTAAACATGCTGTGATGGGGCTGATGTCCCTGGAGGGAGGTGGTGGAGCCCAGCTGGCTGCCCTGTGCCCCTTGGCAGCCTCCCTGCATCCCCCTCCTCAGAACTGAATGCAGTTAGGGGGAGTAAAGAAATTAAAAACAGAACTGACTCTGGTTCTCAGCAGCTGATGGTCATCACGCTGGCAGTGCCACGGACCCAGCACTGTCCTTTTTTCTTCCTAAAAATGGATGGATTCAGCTTTTTTCTTTTTGGCAAAGCAGGCACTTAGGTGCCCATACAAGCCCCTCTGCGGTGCTGGGACCTGCCTGGGGAGCCCCGGGGACAGGCAGCCCCCTCCTCACCACAGCATGGCCGGGCTGGCAGTGCCCGTGCTCTGCTCGGCGTCACTGGGCCTCACACAGCAGCTGCTCTCTGGTCGTGCTGCTCCTCACCTGCTGTGCACGCACGTAGTGGCGTTGTGGACACTGCCAGGATTTAACAACATCCAGGTGACCTTCAGCGGTGAGAATGTCAACAGGCCATCTGCAGCCACACCTCCCACGCTGGGGAGGATGACAGCCATCACAGGTGCTGAGCTCGGGGTGGCAGTGGCACCAAAAAAACCACAGAGGTAGCAGTGCTGCAGGGCACAGATTTGGTGGTGGCACATGCTGCGAGCAGCCTTGCTGCCCTCTGAGTTGTCTGCGGGTTATCAGCACCCTCCACTTAATTGCAGGCAGGTTTGTTTGGGGTGTGCTGGGTGCTGCACGGTCCTCGGCTAAACCACTGCTCAGCTGTCGGGGTTAATGGCACTGGCCCGCAGGACCGACTGCGAGTGCTCATGTCCCTGGCTCAGTCACTCTTATCTGGCCCTCCCTGGCCCAGGGTGCTGGGGGGCTGGATGCAGCTCAGGGGCTCTGACTGAGCGGGGAAACCGGGCTGTCACCCCAGAACACTACAGTGACGGTGGACCAGGGCTGAAAGCATCGTGCCAGTGCCTCCACAGTGGCTGGGACGGAGTTCGGGGACCTGCCATGGCAGGAAAGCAGGCAGCAGGGTGGCAGGGGCTTATGGCAGGGCACTAACCACCTGGGGAGCGGGGTTCTTTGCCTGCCTTACTGCCTGGCTGCCATCAACGTGCCAGTGGTGCGCAGTGTCCCCAGAAATGCCAGGGTGGCTCCTTGGGCCCAGGCTGGCAGCACACCAGGGTGGCAGCTGAACATGGGAGGGGGCTGATTCTGGGCACCCAGCACCTGCAGGTGCTGCAGCACAGAGGGGACATGCCCCCACAGTCTGCAGGAGACGAGGGGGTTCGAGGGGCTCCCGAAGACCCTCTTCTCATCACTAAGCATCACCACTACCCCCCGGGTGCTTTGGGGCTGGGGTGAGAGTACAGGAGGGATGTGGAGAGCCAGCAGCAGCCGTGGGGCGCAGGATGGAAGCTGGATGCCCGGTGCCAGGGCAGCCCCTCAGTTTGGTGGGATCTCCCTGTTGCAGGGGGCTGGCAGCGGGCAGTGGGCCTGGGAAGTGGCTCGAGGACCCGATGACACTCGGCTCCTGTGTGTCACAGCTGCCGCGCTGACCCAATCCCTTCAACTGCATTAACCACCAGCCCCGCGGCCAGGAAGCAGCTCCGAGGCCCAGGGAAGGAGCTCAGAGCTCCCACCCACCTGCCATGGCCCGAGCTGGGGCAAAGCTGCCCAGCGCTCCTGGCATGTGTATGTTGTACATATGTTGTAAATGATTCAATTGATTTAAGTGGCCAGAGCAGCCGAGGTGGCTGGCAGCAGTGTGCTGCAGCATGCCGGCTCACAGCCCAGGCAGACTACAACTGTGCTGGGGAACAGACATGTGCACAGCGCATTGGTACACAGGCACACACGTTCTTGCACACACAAATATGCAGACTCATACCCACCCACGTGTCAACACACAAGCACACCAGCACAGATATACACACACGTGCCAACACACATGCACAGATACATGTACACACAGATCTGCATGTGCATACATATATATGTACATCCATGTGCAGACAGATGCATACACATACATACATGCATGCACATGCCAATGCAAAGGCACACAAGTATGCACACACACTCGCACCCCAACACACATGGCTACACATATGCACATGCATGCACACATATATGCACAAAGATATGCACTGACATACATGTGCCAACACACATATTCACACACATACACATACGCACATGTAGATGCATGCATGCAAATACACATATACACGTATGCCAACATATACACACAAGCACACACCAATGTAAAGGCCCATATGCATACACACATTCACTCGCAAGTAGACTTGCACACATGCATGCACATGACTCCACACATATATTCACATGCCAACATATATGCACAGCTATGCACATAGAAGTGCACAGGCACACCTATACACACACCCCATATGCATAGATACGCATGCACACATACGTCCATGTGGACAGATATGCATGCACAGACAGACATGCACAGACATGTGAACATATGCATGCACACACATCCGCAGATAGACATGCACAGGCATCCATGTACAAAGACTCACATACACACTCCCCCATGTGCACAGACATGCGTGCACACATCCACACACAGGCACACACACAGCCCCACGTGCACAGACACGCATGCACACACCAGCACACGGGCATGCATATAGATCCCTCTGCACAGACACGCATGCACACTCCCCCATGTGCACACACACACACACGCACGCACACATCCGCACACACACGCGTCCCCCATGTGCACAGACGCGCCCACCCCACGCACGGGCACACGCCCCGCCCCCGCCCGCAGCTCCGCCCCCGCCCCGCTCCGCCCCCCGGCGGCCGCCCGGCGCCCCGCGCCTTTTCCGGGAAGCGCTGGCTGGGGCATGGCGCGGGCAGTGCTGGCGCTGGGCGAGGCGCTGCAGGCCGAGGCTACCTGCCCTGTGTGCCTGGAGCTCTTCTCCCAGCCCCTCGTCACCGAGTGCGGCCACAGTTTCTGCGGGCCCTGCCTGGCGGCCGTGCTGGGGTCGCCGCCGCGTCCCGCCGCCTGCCCGCAGTGCCGCGCCCCCGTGGCGCCGGGCTCGCTGCGGCCCAACCGCGCGCTGCGCGCAGTGGCCGAGCTGGCCGAGGCGCTGGGGGACGAGGCGCGGCGGCCCCGCTGCCCGGCGCACGGCGAGACCCTGGGGCTCTTCTGCGAGAGCTGCCGCACCCCGCTGTGCTCCCTGTGCCGGGAGGGCTCCCCGCACCGCCACCACCGCGCCCGCCCCGCCGAGGAGGCCGCCCCGCTGCTCCGGGTAGGGGGGAGCCCCCGGGGGACGGGGGTCCCGGGGCAGGGGCCGGTCCCTTCCCTGGTACGGGCTGGGGTCCCTCCCGGAGAGGGGCAGCGGGCCTTTCCCCAGACAGGGCGTGGGGTGCCCCTGAACAAGGGGCTGGGGTCCTCCCCAATGAGAGGCTGGTCCCTTCCCCTGTATGGGCCGGGGCTGAGTCCCTTCCCTGGTATGGGTGGAGGGTCCCTCCCAGACAGGGGCTGAAGTCTCTTCCCTGGTATGGGCTGGGGTCCCTTCAGGGCACACAGGTCAGGGTCACCTCTGGGCATGGGCTGGGGGGCCTTCCAGGCACATTTCAGGGTCCTCTCTGTACACAGGCAGGGGTCCCTTCACTGGCAGAGATCTGGGGACCCCTCCAGCACAGGTTGGGGTCCCCTCTGAGCACAGGCAGGGGTACCCCACAGTTTATGGACTGGGGTCCGCTCAGAGCACAGGTTAGGGTCCTTTCCCAGCCATGGATTTTGGTCCTCATCCAGCTGCTGGCTGGGAGTCCCCATCTGGCTGTAGTTGGGGGTCCCTGTCACCACAGGTGAGGGTCCTCTATCCCTGCCACCCAGCTGGGGCTGCTGGTGCTCCCGTGGCTCCTGCTGTCCATCACCTCCCCGCAGCCCATGCAGGAGCACAGGTCCCTCTTACTGCTCACCCCTTTGTGGCCCCACAAGGTCCCTAACGCCACGTATGTCCCCAGCCAGGAACAGGGACATGGTCTCCCCACTGTGTGTGGGCTGGTGTCCCCCCCCAGCAGCAGCTTGCTCTGCCACAGGGCAGGGCTCAGAAGAGCCCAAGTTTTTTTATTTAACACTCCAGCAAATTTATGGAGTGCGTCTCAGACACAGTGCTGCTGTCACTGCAAACCTCTTCCCACAGATCCCACTTCCGATACCGAAAGTTGTTTTTCCTAATTAAAAAAAACCAAACCAAAACAACAACAAAAACAAACAAACCACAAACTTCAGGGTTTCCTCATGAAGCTGTTCTAGAAATATTTCTGGCCAAAACAGCTGCGCATGGGGATCTCCCTAGCCTGTAACATGTGCTGCGAGAGGTGGGTGCTGTCTCCAACAGTGCTGAGCTGCACACCCACCCTGCGGTGAGCCTGCAGAGCGGTGGTGTCCCCCACAGGGGCTGTTCAGTGACATCTCCTGCAGATGTCACCCCAAAATCATCAAATACGTTCCCTCCCCCCCTCCAGGAGACGCTCCAGACTAACCTGGTTTTTCTACAAAAAGAGAAAGAAGAATTTAAACCCAAAGGAGAAGAGAAAATTTGTGACCTGCTGGTATGTGTTTCTGTGTCTGTCTGCATGCCGTGCCCCCCCTGCCTGCTTACCCACCCGTCTTCAGGGGCGCACCCCATCTTTCCCCATCTATATTTATCTCCTTTTCCATAACAACACTATTTTCTCTCCCCTTCTCTATCCATCCTATATATCATTTTTCCATCCTGCTCTCCTTCAGACTCTGCTGTCGCCTTGGGTCCATCAACATCCAGACTTGACACCCCCCTCCCCCTTCCACTCTTCCAGCTTTTCCTCTCCAAAACCCCTTCCCCTTCTCCCCATGATCCTTGCCCGGCTCTGCGCAGTGCTGGGTCCCCGTGCCTGCGTGGAGGCAGCCAGAGGATGGGATGGCTCAGGGGTCTCCGTGCTGGTGCCTTGCAGGAGAAGGTGGCCTCGGAGCGGCAGAAGCTGAGAGGCACCTTTGAGCAGCTGCAGCAGTTCCTGCGGGAGCAGGAGGATGTCCTGCTGGCCCAGCTCGATGGGGTGCATGGGGACCTCACCAAGAAGCGCCACGAATACGTTTCCAGTGTTTTGGAGAGGAAATCGCTGCTGGACACGCTGATTGCAGAGATAGAGAAGAAACGTGACCAGCCAATGGTTGAGTTCCTTATGGTGAGGCTGCATCACCCACCTGGGTGCTGTGACCCCCCTGGCGAGGCTGGGGACACCCACCCAGGACCCTCTGCATCCCAGTGCCCGTGCAGCCCAGTGCCTGGGAGCAGACAGGCTGTGACACCACGGTGCGTGGTGTGGCTGGTGTGAGTCTGGGCCTGCCGCGTGAGCTGAGGGAAGGCGAGGATTTGGGGGAGTGAGTCACTGAAGTGTCCCCAGGAGAGTGGTGTGACTCCCCTGGTCCCCGTCACTCTGCTTCATGCAGCAGGGGAGTGACTGTAACTCACTGCCCTGGGGACCGTGGTTCTTGGCAGTGCCAGAGCTGACCTGGTGTTTTCTCTCTTTCAGGATGTTGGCAAAACCCTGAGCAGGTATGAAACAGGCTCAGTGTCGCTCTCCTCCTGCCCGGCTCTTGGGCAGAGGTTTGGAAATACTGCAGGTGGCTGAGCAGCAGCAGCTGGGAGGGAGGTGGCTTTGCCCTGCTTGGTATTTGGGGTTTAATGTGATGTTACCTGGAACCAGCAGTCATTGCACCCCTGTTAAGACGAGGTTCCCGTGCTAATAGCTGGGATGCAGCCCCCCTGAAATCTGTTGCTGTAGGGTGTTTTCCCCGTTTCCCTCCTGGCCCATTGTGCTTGTTGACTGCTGGGGTCAGAGCTCCTCTGTGTTGTTTCCCACTCAGCTGTGAGGCAGCAAAGGCCCCGATGCCGGAGCTGGTTTCCCCAGGGCTGGAGAGGACTGTTAAGAACCTCTTTGAGATGAGCCAGCTGGTCATGGGTGTGGTGGCCCAATTCAAAGGTAAAGCAAAGAAGCGTTGTGATGCTTGCTGTGTAGCCGGTGTCAGGGCTGCTCTCCATGCTGTGCTTCCCTTGGGCTCGGGTGCAGCGGGAGGTCCTTGCTGCCTGGTGCCTCTACCTGGGCTTTGGGAGCAACACAGGCCTGCTCCGGACAGGGCCTGTCTCCAAGATGGGATTTGCTGGAGCATGGGGTTGTGGGAGCTGGGCAGCGAGCTCTGCATCAGGCTTGCTGTCCTGATAGGGAGCAGGAAAGGTTCCTCAAGGGGAGAGACTCATGCATCTTCCTTTCCTTCCTCTAGTGAACCTGCTGAGCACGATGGACAGAGAAAGGGGTAAGTTTCTGGAGCCAATAGGCACAAACGAGGGAGAAAAGCTTTCCAGAATGAGTTTCCTTACATCCTCGGCACAGAGATGGGCTCATACCAGAACATCTGAATCCAGGGTCTGTCTAAAACTTGGCCCTCTGTTTTGACTTGGCCTGCTGTAAAAACCTGTCCCCATGCCAGGCAGCACCCAGCAATGCTGTCCTCTTAACACCAAATGAGGGCTGGGACAGCACGAGGCCCTCAGCTTCCTTGTCCCTGGAGACTTTATTCTTATGCTGTGATGTGTAAGGCTGTGACTAGTTAAGCAGAGGGGCTGTTTGCATTTTGAGAAGGCTTTTAGGCATGGATTGGCAATGCTTTTGCAGGTGCTTGGGGGCCACATGGTCCCCACAGCACTGCAGGCACCGTTTGTGCTGAGGCCGGTCTCAGCCCTCTCAGTTTTTGGGATGAAGGACCCGAGGCACAGGATAGGTGTGCCTCAGGTTCCCCTGCGCTGTGGTCCCTGCTGTGAGCTGGGGCCTCGGAGGAGCGGGTTTAGCAGAGGACCTGGGGTGGTGGCACTGCGCAGGGTGGCACCTCTGCGGCCTTGTGGGATGGCCGCGGGATGGCAGCAGAACACCCCTCATGAACAGGCAGCTCTGGCTCTGCAGTGAGATTGCCTGGTTACTCGGTGGAGCAGGGTTAGGAACTTATTTTCCCTTTGGTGAGCAGTTGTTCCCCTTGTCACTGGAGCAGGGACTGGCCTGCCACCACTGCTGCCTTGCAGGCAATGCTCCTCACACCCACGGGGATATGTTGCTCCTCCACACCCAGTCTGGCTGCAGCCCCATCACACTTAGAGCCAGCAATATCCAGCAGACTTGGAAGCAAGTTTAGCAGAGTCCTTCATGGCTGTCCCCTGTGCATGGGGACGCAGCCTGGCTTACTCTTGCTTCAGGGAGTGTTCCTTTGCCCATGGGTCCTGTGTCCCATGCTGCCCGAGGGGGCTGTGGGTGCTGCAGGCATGAGTGAGTGCCTGTTGTGCTCACAGGACATGTCCCGGTCCCGCAGAAGAGGGGGGAGAGGTGCTGGTTCGTTCCTCAACAGGCAATGGACTGACATTTCTCTCTTGTCGTGCATTAGTGGAGGTGACACTGGACCCAGAGACGGCAAGCCCGTACCTCGCTCTCTCAAAGGACTGCAGAACCGTGCGGCTGGGAGATAGACATCAAAACCTCCCCAACAACCCCAAGAGATTCACAGGCAGCCCTAGCGTGCTGGGCTCCCAGGGATTCACGTCTGGGAGGCATTACTGGGAGCTAGAGGTAGGGGATGGGGACAGCTGGGCTGCAGGGGTGGCAGTGGAGTCTGTGCGGAGGAAGGACTCACTCACCATGGCCATGGGGAAGATCTGGGCCCTGCGGCGGGACTGGGATCGCCAGTACACGGCACTCCACATGCCCCCTTCCCCGCTGGCACTGATGGAAGAAGCCCGGAGAATCAGGGTCCACCTGGACTATGAAGAGGGCCAAGTGATCTTCTACAATGCAGAGAACATGGTGGAGATCTTGCAGTTCAAGGCCTCCTTCACTGAGAAGGTCTTCCCGTATTTTTGGCTCTGGTCACAAGAAACCTATATCCAGCTGTGTTCCTGATAGGGTCAGATGTCTCCCGGTCCCCTGCCTGTTCCCTTGGCGAGCTGAGCAGGCAAGAGGCGTGGGAATGACATAGCATTGCATTGCAAACTTGCTGCAGCTCTGCCTGGCCTGGATCCCCTCTGCACGTTGCTGCATCTCCTCCTGCCAAGTCCTTTGGAGCATTAAAGATGTATTGTCCTGCCTGGGGGTGTCTGAATGCTCTTATCCTGGCCAGATCCCGCAGTGATGGTGTCCTGCTTGTCCCTGTGGCCACTGAGGACACATACAAATAAGCAGGAGAGAGGCAGGGAAGATGCTTTGATTGCCTATGTCAGTCTTTGGCAGTGCTGCATGGCTTGCTTTGGCTTGGTGTGGAGTGCTGCATCATAGGCAGTGTGGGGATGCAGCCATCCCACACCCAGGAACTCAGGGTGGAGTCAGGGAGCTGCTTATGGTGGTGTTAACTGCTTTGGCCTAAAACTGTAAAAACTTGATTGAAAGAAAAATATTCAGGGCCGACTGGATAGCTGGGTGAGGGCATAGCCTGAGGCTCTCCAAGCTGGAAGAGTGGCAGGGACAGGGGTGTGATGAGGATTTGTGAGATCCTGGGTTGTCAGAGGGGGACCAAATGCCAAGTTGTTTAATTTAGGAACCAGGAGCATTATGTGAATTTGGTGGGTGGCAGGGCCCAGGCAGAGGGACATGGGTCATGTCCTGGAGGTGTGGGATCCCCTGATGTGTCTGCATCAGGCTGGGAACACTGAACCCAACAGGATCAAGCCCTGCAGCTGGAGACTGTGGCCTCTGAAACCATCACAGGGAGATCCGGCAGAGCACATCTGTCAGGGACTTGGCTTTGACAGCAGAGATCTGCCAACCCACGCTGCATGTCCCGAGCATCCCATTTCTCCAGCTGTAAAATAGGACCATGTCTTTTGGAGCTGGGACCACTCTTCCTACACTTGCAGAGTCCACAAACAGCCAGGCCTGAGGGATGACCCACACAAGGAGTCTCCTCCTTTTCACAGCACATCCATCCTCCTCTGTGACCGTGGGCAGAGGACAGGGCAGGGAAGAGGTAAGGCAGGGCAAAGAGTCCTTTGAAAAGCTGGGTGCCTTTTTTAAGGCAAATAGCAGCACCTGGGTATATATCACAGTCTCCTGAAGGTAGAGGACAGGTGCAAGATTGTTTGGAGCAGCCTGAGTGTGCTTGCTTTTGGTACCTCACATGCCTATGCGAGCATGTGGTGCATGTTCGTCTCTCAATTCCCATTGCAATTTCACAAGTGCCATCACTCCAGTGTCAGTGCTGCAGGGATGTAAGCTGGCTCTCCTTCGTGCTACCAAATGTCTCACCAAAGCAGCTGATGCCGCTCACAAGCGCCTCACTTGAGGAGAAATTATGCGGAAAAGCTTCCTCCGCTCATGGAGGCCCTTTTCCCCCCTCATCTTTCCCAGTTACAGCCGCTTCCCCTCAGGCCTGGGGGCGGGAGGAGATGTGGCGCCAAAGCTGGATCTCTCCTCAGGCGCGGTGGACTATATTTCCCAGCAGGCAACGCGGGACACCGGCTCCCGCGTTGCCTGCTGGGAAATATAGTCCACCCTTTGCCAGACATTCGCGCTGCTTGAGCCCGCCCCTCCCCCGGCTGGCTTTCCCATTGGCTCGGAGTGACGTCAATCAACAGTTGGAGGCGGGTAGGGGGGCACTCACCGTCGGTTTACTGGTCAAAACGATCGCTGTAGGTGGGACGATTTGAGTAAAAACACCTGCGCCCGTCACGCAGAGGGAGGGTTTTGATTGGTTGAGAGAAGGTTTGGCGCCAGCTTCGGAGCGGGCGACGGGTAGCGGCGGGGGTCAAAGCGGTGTGGGCCGCGCTGACAGGAGGACGGGCAGGTTCAGCTCGGCGCTATGGATCCTGCACCGGGCGGTTCTTACCGCCGCCGTCGCCGCCGCCTGCTTCTCTCGCCGGTCTCCGTCACTTCACCCGCCGTGGTCAAGTCTCTCTTTCCCACCGATCTCTTGCCGGTCTTAGATCGCCGCCTCACCGTGGAGCAGCTGGCACAAGGGTCAGTCAAAGCAGGGGGGGCTCTGCTGCTGTGCGCTCTCCCCGGGGCTCCCCCCTTCCTCTTGACTGAGGGCTTCTACCATGCCCCCTCCATTAAAAAAAACAACCAAACAACAACTCCCAAGGTCCGAGAGCCTATTCCCCTGCTTCTTCCTTTCTTGACTCGAAGGGTGGCCAGAGGGAGCCCCACTTCCCCCGCGCCATACCAGGCTTCCGGAGCCTTTTCTCCCCGACCCCGGCCCCGAAGCGAGGCTGGGGGCGGCTCTTCTGCCCCCATTCCAAAAAAACCCAAGGCCTTGGGTTCCATCCCTGCGGTGTGGCCTTGTGGAACTTTTCTCCTTACACACCCCCCCCCCCCCCCCCAAAGAAAAAACACCCCCCCACCCCCGCCCGGTGTTCTGCTACCCCTGCTGCCCCCTCCCTTAGCTGCAAGGCCTCGAGGAGCTTTTCTCCTTCCCTGCCCCCAGACCCCAGAACAAGGCCTCGGGGACTGCATCTACCACCACCCCCAGCAAAAAAAGTGAGGCCTCGTGGATATCTTCTCGCCACCCCTGCCAAACCGAGGCCTTGAGGATCTCTTCACCTCCTCCCTCCAGAAGTGAGGCCTTGACGACCTCATCCTGCATTCTCTCCTTCCAACCCCTCCCCCCTTAAAATTAAGGCCTCGATGACCTTTTCTCCTAACCCTCCCCCCAAAAAAGCAAAGCCTCGAGGAGCTGTTTCCCCCCCACCCCTGCAAGATGAGACCTCGAGGTGTTCATGCCATGCCCTGCCCCCCCACTCCCCCCTTGCAGACCCGAGACCTCTCCATGGGTGGCCTCCCTCAGCCCCCGCCTCCCGGTGCCCCCACCGCTGCAGAGCTCTTTTCCCCCTCCTGCTTGGGGCCTTCCTCTCTAAATAGCCCCTTCTCCCAAGGGAGCCCTGAGATTTGGCCTTCCCCCCTGCCTGCATGTAGCCATGGCTCCTGCGCTGCGGGCTATCTTCCCCCTGCCCTGTCCCACCACGTGCCACCATCATCTTCCCCTAGTTCTGCTCTGGACAGCCACCTCGCTCCTGAGCCCTTCCCTGCGCCTGACCCCAGGGTTGGGTGTTTTTCCCTCTCCCGCAGATTAATGCGGGTACTTCCTGCCTAGCTGCATCAGCTAAGCTCAGTTTTTGCTCCTCACTGCCACCTTTTGCCTGTCTCCTGTGACCGGACTTCTTTCAGCCTGTTGCACACCCTCTCCTGGTTCCTGCGCGCCCCCCCCCCCCCCCCCCTTCACTGTTTCACACATGGGAAGTGCTGCGGTCTGTGGGCTCTGCCACTCCTTTCTCCTTTAATCTCATTACTCCTACAGTAGCCTCTTTAGTGTCTCTTGTATGGCTCCTGTTTTGACCTGGTCCACTCTGGGCTCAATGGCTCTCCTAGTATTTGTTTTTTGTTTGCTGCTTTTATATTATTGTCATTTCTGTAATCATTTGCTTTCTTTATGAGCCTTCCCTCCTTCAGATTCCTGAAATTCCTGTACAGGTTTTGTACCAGTCCATTATTCTGTCCTTTGAGTTTGTAGCCCTAGCTTGTGCCCTGGTGCATTTTTTAAGCCATGTGATGGAGGAGCCACACTCAAGTAGCCTTTCCCTTATTTAGGGTAATACAGAGTGAGGCTACGTATGATAGGCATGTCTGTCTGTATTGAAGCTGCTGTGACCCCTGCCCACACATCAAATGAGTGTGTCTGACTGGAAAGGCAACCAGGACAATTACCATCTTAAATGACACTCTCCTTGGCTCTGTTTTGGAAGCCTGACTTATAATATTAACAGCACTGCATGTGCTGTTTTAAAAACGCAAACCAAACCCTGAAGCTTAAGTCCCTGTAGGTGTTAGATCTGAGCCTTTTTGTAAGGGTGGCAATGTGGTGATGGCATTGTCCCCATACTGAACAGCCCACAGAGCTCAAGAGGCTGTGGTCTGATTGCCAAGCTGGAATCCTTTCACTTGGCCAATGATAAAGGTTTTGGGTTATGATTATCTGTGCTGTATATCTTCATTCAGGTGCAGCTATATTGTGTATTTCTTGCTTCAACGAGCATTTAAAACAAATACCTAACTTCCTTTACAGTAAGCATGAAAATGCTGAGCAAGATCTGGGAAACAAGAATACCAATGGTCTACAAAGAACAGCATCATCAGAATCAGCAGACTCAGGTACAGTTTTCTCAATTAACAAGTAAGAAATTAAAAGCATTGTATCTTTAGATGACTTTCATTGCAAGCAGCTTCCAGGGTTTGGATAGTTTGCAATCTGTGCAGCCAGTTTTCATTTCTACACTTTTGAAAAGAGGGAGGCAGGCAAACCATCACTCAGCAAGCTTCTGCAGTTCATGGTTTGGGTTGTGGGAGGGTTTCTTTTGCTTTAATTGTCTTGGAATATGTTAGCAGTAGAGCCAACGTGGAGGAAAAACTGGTTCTGCGCCGCCCGCCCCCCCCCCCCCCCCCCCCTCAGGGGAACTCAACAGAGATGACTTTTTCCTTTTTTTCTTAGCTTTCTTTTTATGACTTAATACACTATGTGGTTGCTGACCTGTCATGCTTTGTACTCCAGCATGATGTTTATCACTGCCGTTTTCTGATTGCCTTGATGTTCTGCTCTGTACATGGTAGTAGGTCAACACCTTATCATGAGTGTATCAGCCCTTCTTGCCGTGGAGATGGCTGAGGATGAAGGCTGCTAAAGATAGCCCAAGATAGACTTCACCAGTGAATTGGATTCCCACCATTCTGTAGTCTGTGGTGTCTTGCAGGTATTGGCCTGTGAGTGTTTATAGTTGCGCACTGGGGCTGTGATCTGGAAAATGGGGAGATAGCCTTTCATCCTTCATTGTTAGGATCCATTGCATATCTGCGTTCAGCTCTGAATAAGACCAATTTGAGTTTCTGCCCTTTGGAGGGTGATAACTTTGATGAAAGCAAGTCGTCACCCTCTGTTTTCTCTCTTTGAACCCAAACTGCGTGAACCTGCTCTGCATGCCTGCTTGAATCGAGGCCACTGAGCAGGGTTTGTCTTGTGGTTTGGGGTTTGGGTTTTTTTGTAGCTTTTTGTTAACATGAGCTGATTCTTTATCTGAAACCTGGGGAGTTGCATCTTAATACTGATCCTTGCCTAGAAGTATTTTTTTTTTCTTCAGATGAGATGCTTTATCAATGAAAATGGAATAGGTTGTTGCTGTATACCTTGTAGAACCAGGGAAGTTTCTGATAATTCATTAGTCCAGCCCAGTGATGGAAATCAGTGTCTCCATCTGAATTCACACACTAGTCTGACTGTGTGGTACTTCCAGCCTTCAAAGGAGCTTTATAAACTGCTAAAATACGAGTATAGCTCACAAACCACAGAGTGGGATAGAATAACCAAGCTTGCTAAATCTTCGCTTTCTTTTTGGCTTTTTTCTTTTTCTGTCTCCAAACCAGGTCTTAAGTGCTCAGAAAACACTCATAATTAAGGTCTTTGCTGTGCTGAGACCACTACCTGTCAATGTTTGTCACATAAGTTCTTTGTACTTGTTTGTTTAGATCCCAGTCACTGAGGTAGCAACAAGTCTTCCCATGATGGTATGGAGAGTATTCTGGTAACCGTTGTCCTGTTGCTAGGGCTTGTGAATACTTCCATAATACAAAAGTGCCTCGGGGAATCTGTGTTTTAAATAAGCTTCATATTTGACAGTACTTAAATGTGATGTAGCTATAATGTTTCTCTCAGTTTGTGCTTATGAAGTGCATCAGGTGCACTAGCGCGCATTAAGAAGGGCCTTTTGACTGCTTGTTATGGAATGAATCCAAAATTTCTTCCTGTGAAGGGGCGTAACTAAAAACATGGCTTAAAAACCCCTAAAGGACTAAGTTGTTTATTAAGATGCGTGTGTGAGAGAATAAGCCAAGAAGAGTATTCCAGGAAATGTGGCAGGACTCTGTTCTATATGACATTCTAGGCAGGGCTAGGGGTACTGGTTTTAATTACTCCTGTATTTTCCCAAGCACTGACACTTGGCTGTTCTATGGCCAAAGCCAATGGTATGGAATATCTGTAACTGTTACTTCTACACTGAAGTGAGGCTGCAGGCAGGGCTTTATACATTAGTTTTCTGTCTGAGCTCAGGGCCTTTCTGGGGAAATCTGTAGCAGTGTCTGACGCTTCGTGTTTCCTAGATATTACTCAGTAGAAAATACTGTGTCTGTGTCTCCTCTCCAGGTTGTGCTTTGGATTCGCCCGGTCCTGCAGCCTTGAATGATATTACGGAGGAAACGTATGTAACCCTATGCTAAGCCTGACCTGTGGCATTTCATGTTGCACCATTAACAGATGTAGCTTAATGAGAGGCTTGATGTGGCTTTCCCCTTGCTGGCCTGTGTGCAGTGGGCTCTTCTCTCTTAAACCTCTAGAAGTGTGTGCTGTAGTGTTCTGCAGCTTGAGATGCTAGGCTGTCTGTCTTGCGTCCCAGAGTACTTACTTAACCAGCCTTGGGTGTGAGTTAAGTGTGTTGTACCGACCAGGCTGTTAGAGCATGACATTGGCACCTTACCAGGAGTCTGAGGCTGCACCAAATTGCATGTACGTTGCAGTTTTCACCCAATGTTTAAACTATAATTTATGCTTCTACATGCCTTAAATGATAGCAAGCAGTTGCTCTGAGCTTTGAATTTGCCACTCTCAATTATATATATTTTTTTTCCTAATCTTCTGTCTTCAGGGAAGGGGGACAAGTGCCCTTGGTCCCTGGTTTACTGAGCTTTTTTTCCTTCAACTCAGCTTCTTGTCTAAACAAGCCTGGAAAGAGTTTAAGGAAAGGAGGGGCAGAAAGAGTCTAGCTAGAGTTTCAGAGTCTGGGATGGGATAAGCTGGCTATAAATAGCTTTTGAGAAAGGCAAAGTGTCATCAAGAAGCATGTTGGCTTCTGCTTAGCACAGGGGTCCTCAAACTTTTTAAACAGGGGCAGCGCGTGGATGAAGTGGCAGGAAGTCATCTGTGGCTGCTTGGTTTCCACCACCACCACCCCACCCCACCCCCCCCCCGACGGGGTAGGGGGGTTCTGTAAATACCGGGGGCCGGATTGGGGACCCTGGGGGGCCGTATCCGGCTCGCAGGCTGTAGTTTGAGGACCTCTGGCTTGGCATAACAGTGACTTAAATACAAGGTTGATTTTCAGTGTACTACGTTTTGGTGCTAACCTGGGACATCTCACTTGCTTTTAGGTTTGAGAAAGCTATTAATGAATCCAGCAGGCTGAAGTAAGTGTACATCTATTTTAACTTGTTTGGCAGTGACCTTTGTAGCTTATGGGCTTTTATTGGGAAGGGGGGGAAAGTAAGTTCTACTGATGTTGCTGTCTTTTTGAAACAAAATGTTGAAATAAATCTCGGTTATTTTTTATTGTAGCATCCGGATGCCTTTCAGAAGAATACATTCACTGCCGGTAAGTGAGGGTGGTACTGGTATTGTATGTTAAAGGATTCAGCATGTTAAGTGTTTTAGATAGATGCGTTCCATAACTTGTTAATTTCCTGGTTTCAAGAATAACTGATGTGGTACTCAATGAAAACTGTCAGAATTGCAGCTTGTAAACTCAAAATCTCATTTAGGGTAGCATGAAGTTTCAGCAATGTGGGTCTGTCACTAATGCAGTTGAAGCACTTTGGTACCCGTACTGAGATGTCACTATAAAAGGCTGCTGCATGTAGTTTGCACAAATTTGTAGTCGGAGACCTTACGGTCTTCATTAAAACCTATTTTGCTTAAAATGTTGAGCAAAGACTATATTGCACAATACTGAGCTGGCACCTCTGTATGAATGTTGTAGCAAAGCCTCCTGGGATCCAGTCCTGCTCTGAAGAGAAACCTTTTTGATTCTCTGGACAGTGATGCTTTTCAACTATTGGAACAAGATGAAAATAAGGAGAATGTAAGTGTTGCTTTCTTTCTGTCGTCTGCGATGCTCCGGTGTAAGAGGCCAGTACCCAGGCAGCTGAATTAGCACACCCTTTCAACAGAGGATGTGGTGGGAAAGGCTTCTGTTATTCTTTGCCAGGCTGCAGGTCAGACATAGCAGTTTTGCGTAGCTTATCTTAGGGGAACTTGCAGTGAAGTGCCACAGCACTGATGATAGCAACTGCAAACTGATTATAGGTTAATAAAAATTTAGAAGGCTTTGTGCAACTCTGCCTTTGCACTGCTGAACCTAACTCCTTTTAGATTGAGCAAGGGAAAATGTATTCATGCCATTAGCTTTAGCTAGCTGCGAGGGGTGCCTGCAGAAAGCTGTTCAGAGAGACCACCTTGTCTCTTCTTCCTGCTGCTGGCACGGGGAGCCCTGGCTCCTCAGGGCACAAATGCTGCTGGAAATCCCATCGGTAGGGCTGCCACAGGTCTCTACAGAAGAGCAGGTGTCAGTAGACAGCATTTGCTGCCTTTAATAATTACTTCTTTTGCAGAGCAGTTGTCTGACAAAAGAAATAGAAAAGCCTTAAGCCTATAGGGGATACCAAGAAGATAAAAGCTTGATTGTGTCCTCTTGATAAATTTGAAAACATTTGGCATCAGACTATTCCTGTTGGCAGCAGAAAACTTAAATCCAGAAGGTCAGGTAGTTTTAAAAAAAAACCCTAAAAAGATAAAACAATCCTAGCAACTTACACAGTTTGTAACTTTGGTAAAATGGTTGCTTTATTCCTTTTTAATTCAGGAATTGTTCGAGTTTAAGAAGCCAACCAAACCAGCTTCTTGTTGTTATGTGCATGTCCATTCCCCTGATGGAAAAGCTGTTCCTGGACCAAGGCAGAATTCATCTGCAGCTCAGATAGTAAGTACTGCGGTGTTTACAACTAATTCTCAACTCATCTTCTGCATACCTGCTGTCTGGGAGGAAGAAAAATTGCATCAACTGTTAGTCACCACTGTTTATGTGCCACATAGAAAACATGAAAGATCAATTGATACAGAGCTGAGGTTATGTTGCAGTAAGTCAAGGGGGTGTGGGCATTGATGTGGAATAAAGAAATTTATTGATAGTGAAAACAATTACAGAGTAGATACTTATATTGAGGTAGATGCATTCGAAACAGTGAAGAATGTGTAGGTGCAATTGTATCTTATGTCCAGATATGACATCCAGGAAGAAAAATATTACCTTTTTCATATTCTGTTGCTTGGAAAAAGCAACTGAAAAAACACGATGGGACCTTGCACAGAAACAGAGCTGGGGGGCTGATTCTCATCTCCACTCCTTCAGTCAGGTAGTCTTTCATCCTGCTGAGTACTCTTGATCTGTAGTGTGGAGGCACGGCATCACCTCTGTGGTTACAGCATCCCGCAGCAAAGGGAAGGGATGTTATTAAAACTAACTGTCTTGTCTCAGTTTCCCATGGGCACAATACCTGCGGGTGAACAGGAGACCTACCAGCCAGCTTTCCTGCAGCAGTCTTCTCTGACTTCCTCTGAAAGTGAAGATGACGATGGATTCCTAGAGCTGTTAGATGTGCAAGACTTGAAGGTATGTACAAAGAAAATAAGATAAACACTTCAAAATCAGCTCTAATATTAAGTCTGCCAACAATATCTGTCGGTAATGCACATATGTTCTAGCAGAAGTCAGTGTGGTAAGTCAAACTGCAAAAAGCAAGGTACTAGGGAATCCTAGAAGATGAGTTATCATCATCTTTTTCAGCTTTTACATTTCAGTGTCTCTATCTTACATGTGCTTGTTCCTGGTGCCGACAGTGGGATTTATGTGGTGCATGTTAAAGAATTGCTGCTGTTCCTATTGGCAGATGGGAACTGCATTACTGGAGAGAATTATTTGAGCAGTGGGCATTTTTCTTTAGATACTTGCTGAGAGAGCTAGAGGCAATATTTGCTTTTGAGGTGCTTAAATAAAGATTGTTTCTAACTGCATTTGAAATGCTTAAAGCTTTGGAGCAAGACCATTGTTAATCAATCAATGAAATGATGTAGCTTACCTTCTCTGACATGTCTCAACTCGGTTCCATTATTTCATTGGGTATTGGACTAGTAGTTGAGTTAAACTCATAAAACTGCTCTGACAGCTGAACTCAACTGGAATACTGGCCCACGCTGTGCAGAAGCTGTATTTACAGTCTCTGCCTGTGGTAAAATTGATGAGAATCAACTTTCTTTTTCTCAGAATGATGAGGAGATGCCTTCTGATGTGGCGAGCCTCTGGACTGCACCGCTGGTCATGAGTGGGACAGACAATTGGGTGAGTGTTCTGTGAGAGCACACAGGACAGAGACAGGGACTTTGTTCTAACAGCCGTTTTCACTGCTGGGACAAATGATCATGCTGTTTCTGATCCTGTGTCCCTAATAAGAACAACAAATCAAGATATGGCATAAACCTCTTTCAGTATTCTGTTATCTTAAAAGTGTGTTTACCTGAAATACTGTCAGTGTGGAACAATGCTCACTGTATGCATGTCTGGGCATCAACTTTCTTTTTACAAAACCATAACTTCAAGAAGATTTTGATTTCCCTTATCAGACACTTGTTGACATATCTTGAACACATTCTGCACAGATTTACCTGGAATGCCTGTAGTTCGATCTGATAATAGACTGCAAAGGGAGTTTAGACTCCAGCAAAAAGCTCTTATTCTGCTGATAGATTGTCTGCTAATTGGTATAAAGCACTCTGCTAAAACTTCATATTGCTTATGGTGCTCCAAGCTCACCCGGGTCTATACAGCAAGAAACAAGTGTTACTGGAAATGTAGGTCCTGAATTTAGATGACCCTATTAACATTCTGCTGTCACTGTGCAGTGGTGGTGTCTGATCTAAGGCAAAATTTGTAATAGTCTAAAAGTCTAAGGCTTGCTTAGTTTCTAAGCTAAATCTTTGCTAGACAACCCTTAGCTTCTCTCCTTCCTCACAGCTGAAACGATGCCGGTTGTTTGGCTCTTCATCTCTCCATAATGGTGGAGGAAGAAACACCCAGAAGAGGATGGAAAGATCCCAGGAAGAGAATTCTCCAGGGAAAAGCAAGAAGAGGAAAAGCTTGCCTGAAACACCTTCTGAGGACTCAACGGTTGGTGGCTTGGCATCCAATTTTGTAATGGAGAAATGATTGGGAGAGGATCTAGTATAGGTGTCTAGTTTAAGAAGGGTAGTGAGAGCGCTTTTTTCAGGTGAATTGCTGGCCTAGCAAAACTGCGTTCTCGGCATAGCGCAGGAGACTTAGGGAAGCTGGTGCAGTAGTTGCATACTCCTGACCCTGAATTATGCCTTAATCTGAAGGGGAAGCTGGGGAGTTGTAGTTCAGGGCTTCAGCATAAACTCTGAGTTTTCTGTTACGTTATGGGGGGGAAAAAAGATCTTTCAGCTGTCAGTGCTCAGCATTGGCCTCTAACCTGTGTTCCTCTAGAGTCTGAAAATGGTAAAGGTGGAATCCTCCACAGCAGAGATCGAAAACATTTTGGATGATGACCAGAGAGACCTTATTGGTGACTTCTCAAAGG
Source organism: Falco biarmicus (assembly GCF_023638135.1). NCBI lineage: Eukaryota > Metazoa > Chordata > Aves > Falconiformes > Falconidae > Falco > Falco biarmicus. The sequence goes on along the minus strand of NC_079291.1, from coordinate 61,918,000 downwards.
TAATCCAAATGATTTAATGCTAAAGTATTAACTACAGTGTTTTAATGACCTTTCTTGGTAGATATATCTCAAACCAGCCCAAATAAGGCATTTTTCCTTCTTATCTGTACATAAATTACCAGGAAAGGCTGAGGCTGAGAAGGGTGCTCTTTTTTTGGTTTATTTTAGACACAAAGCGATTCATTTGTGGTTATTCAAAAAGATTTACAAAATCCCTTCAGCATAGGAGGCAAAATTGAAATTCTGTCCCTGAATTTTAGAATTGTTGGTTTTAGCTCTTGAGCTTTGCTGAAGAGATTCTTGTCAACAAAGTCTCTGTGCTACAAAACTAACTGCTGGACACTGTGCTGTTGCCTCTATGTGACTCATATTTGGAATTTCCTCAACTAAATGCTGTCTGTTTTAAAGGGCTATTTATTCCACACTGTCGATGGGAAACATCAAGATTTAAAATACATCGACTCGGAAATGGTATGTGCTCCAGGGACAGTAAGAAAAACTCTACTGGGAGCAGGGAGGGAGCTGTGCAAAACCATCCTGCAACAACTGAACTCTTTTGGTGGGTTGTTTTTTCAGATTGTGTCTGTGCTGACTGGGAAGTTTGCAAGCTTCATCAAGGAATGTGTGATAATTGATTGTAGATACCCCTATGAGTATGAAGGAGGACACATCAAGGTATGTTGACCCTGTAAGAGCAACGTAGATTGTCTGAAGTTGCAAACTGGGGTCACTTGGTACCACTGGCAAGTATCCAAGGCCATGTGGATATGTTACACCTGAGATGCCCAAGAGCCCCCTGGGGTCTGCAGTCCTGTTACACCTATGTGCTGCATGAATCTTGGGACACTGAGCTCACACCTGGTTCATAAAGTGATTCTTCCTTCAAAGGAGGGAATGTTCTGCTTTTCTTAATCAGAGGAGGTGGCCTGTGTGGCAATTGGGAAGATGGTTCCAGAGGTGAATGTAAGACACTTGGTATGCAGCATCCCGATATCTAGGGAAGCTAGAATTAGAATATTAAACTTCATTTAAACCACAGACTTCAAAGAACAAAAGTTGGTGCAAACCCTAACTGATCTTGGTTTGCTGCTGGAGCAAGCTGGCCAGCCCTCTTGAATGCAATGAGATGGGAAGGGAAACCCAACAAGCCACAATCTACAGCTGTGGAAAAGGCAACCTGAAACAGGTCCAGGTCACCCAGAGTCAGTGTCAAGACTGTAATGTTCTGGGTTTGCAGCTGTGTTCCTGCTGGCTGGAGGGGCTTGCCGGTGCTCCTCTGGGAAACTAAGGCAAGGGGACGGCTTGCAAGGAAGTAGAATGGGTTTGTACCTGTTGTCTGCTCACTGCGTGTGCTGGGGCATGCCTCTGCCTTTACAGGGTGCTGTCAACCTGCATATGGAAGAGGATGTGGAAGACTACTTGCTTAAGAAGCCAATCCAGCCATCTGAGAACAAACGAGTGATAGTAGTGTTCCACTGCGAGTTTTCTTCAGAGCGAGGTCCTCGAATGTGAGTTATTCCGTACTCCCCTAGATAAGGACTTACTGCTGAGCCAGCTGAGAGCAAAGCTTTCAGGGTGGCACCGATTACTGTGACGGCATGCTACTTAATGCGCGGTTTATCATGAGTAGAAGTTGGTTGTCACCTCTGGCAGGGTTGTGACAGCCCACGATGTGAATGGCCACGTTAAAGTTGGGCTGGCACACTGGAATATGTGGCGATGGAAAAGAAAAACCAGCTAGCCACAGTTTTGGGGCCAGTGTGGCCTGTCAGCCTGTTCCTTACTTCTTCCCATTTCTCAGATCACAGTTTTGGGCGACAGCTGTTTTCATGTATTATTTATTGAACACAAGATGTAGTGCAGGGTTTTTTCCTGCTGCAGGTGCCGGTTTGTGAGAGAGCGGGACAGGCTGGCTAACGAATACCCCAACCTCCATTACCCAGAGCTGTATGTCCTGAAGGGGGGTTACAAGGAGTTCTTCTTAAGGTGCCGTGTAAGTAACGTTCTCTGAAACTCATCTCTTTCACACTCGCAGGAGAAGAAATGATAGATAAATAATACCCATGTATTCGTAGTTGATCCTTCTCTTTGGAGTAGGGTGGTGTTGCTGGGGTAGCTTTTCCTGCTCCGTTCCACAGTGGTCTGTACAGAGAGAGCAGGGGAAGCTTGGCAGTGAGGCTGAGCCTGTTCTATACCTCAGAGCTGTCTGGCTGCCATAGCTGAAAGGTTTTTCCACTTGTCTCAAGAGTAAAATATAAAACTGGTTTCTGCCCTTTTCTAACAACTAGGAGTTCAAAATGTCATTTGTAGAAGGAATTTCTTAAGAGTGCTTGGCCTGCAAGGGCTAGGAGAGAAGACATGCTTGACAGAAATGGCTGTATAAAGAATGGAACCCTGAAGTCTCATACTATACTAAAATAGCAAAATCAAAGAACTTGAGGTTTGAGTTTTCAGCCTCTAATTGAGGAAAGGGAACTAAAAAATGCCCAGCAGCTCTCCTGCCAGCACTAAGGATGGCGTTTCTTGTATTGCTTGGCTTCTGCCGCTCTGGCACTTCAGCAGCTGTACTCTTTTCTTCAGCTAGTTTGTCCTGCTCTTCTGACACAAGCTAGACTGTGGCCTGACTGTCACTTTAGCGATTTAGATTTAGTCTAAATCTTAAGAGCGTCTCTTAGACTACCTTCCTGTTGTGTGAGCTGATGCATTTCCAGAGAGGTGTGAGATATTTGGCCTTTCTGGGGCTGCCTGCGTGGGGCTGAGTGCTCTTTCCCAGGGGTAGTTTGAGTCTTCCAGCGTTTGGGCTGCTGTGGGGGATGCCGGTGCTTATGGCAGTGAGTGCTGTCCTGTTTTTTTGGCTCTCCCTGCGATCTGCTGGCTCTCCTGTGATGGTGGGCGCCTGGATTTTGTTTCGGCCCAGTGGGTGTCTTCTCCCGAGGTGGAAGGAGCCAGGGCCTCAAGGTGGCAGCATGGAACGGCTGACGGCAGCCTCGAGTGCTCTGGTCTGTGAGCCAGGGGCTGGCCGGTTCCCAGATAAATTCTTCAAATCTGTGCTATTCCAAGGTGAATACTAGACAGATGTTGTTTGTCTGTTGATGTCTGCCAGGAAATTTGGGGCAAGAGCTCTGTACACAGGGGTTAAGTCTTTTGTTGAGCAGCTATTGCTTCTGGAGTAGCTGTAACCTTGAACATTGCTTGGCTTCCCGCGTAGAGCTGGGGGGGTCCGTTTCTGTTTATTCTGGCGGTAGTTGTTTGAATGGTTGGTACCAGGCTCTGTTGGTGAGTCTCAATGAGATCATCACTCCTGTCACACACTGAAGTGAAACCAACTTCTCTTTTTTTTTTTTTTTTTTTTTCTTCACCCCCCCCCAGAGTTTCTGCGAGCCGCAGAGCTATCGCCCCATGCACCATGAGGACTTTAAAGAAGACTTGAAAAGGTTCCGCACCAAAAGCCGAACCTGGGCTGGTGAGAAGAGCAAAAGGGAACTGTACAGTCGCCTGAAGAAACTCTAAGGGCTGAAGTGCAAAAGCAAAGACTGCCTGTCGTAGCAGGGGGAGGCTGCAGCGGGAGGGAGATGTGCCTGTTCCTTGATTGTGGTTATGGGGTACCAGTTCTCTCCTTGTCTGTTTTATTGGGAACACCATGGGACTTGTGGCTGCAGGCTTGATCTGAACAACCTGGACGCTGGCTGGGACCTGACTCTTCTGAATATTGTGACACTGCTTGGTGGAAATGGCTTCTTGTGTTCTGTGACCTTCACAGATGGCCCAACAGCCTGCCCGGGGCGGGGGGAGAGGCTGATACGCGGTGTCACCGGTTCAGGGTATTTTAGTGCCTGTTGGTTGTTTTTGGTTTTTTTTTTTTAATGCTTTATTTTATTTAAATACAGTCAAATGAAGCTAATACTGCTGCAGTTGCATCATCTGATTTGTACTTAAACCTTGTTTCTGCTAAGGGGCAGCCTGCTGTTGGGGTGTGTGTGGGTGTGTGTTAATTATTTTTCTCAGCTGCAGCTTTGATTCTGTGTTTTTGTAGCATAATGTGTTGTGGTGAAGTAAAATGGGAAATAGTTCATTACAGCTGGGTGTTCCCACCTTGCTGAACTCCTGTGTTCCGCTGTGGGAAGCCTCTTGAAGACAGTTCAAGGGGAAAATGCTTATTGTACGTAAATATCACATTCACCTTGTTTACTTAATCTAGATTGCTTTATTTCATAGTAGTTTGAATTTAGCTGCTGCTTTAGTTCTAGAGGAGTTTTGAAGTAGGGAGAACTTCTGGTAACTGAGGGTAACACAGAAATAGGCTGTCTTGGGTGATCCTAGAAGTACCAGGCTGCAAAGCTGTTACCAGGATTCTCAACAGCTGCTTCCTCCGAGGCTGTGTGTTACTAGCATGAATTACGTCCAGAAAGAGCCCGGCTGTAAGGAATCACGCTAACGATCCTGAGAGGCTGCTCTGAACCTGCCTTTGCTGCTGTGAGTTTGATTTTTTGGCCACTTCTCTAGCAGCAGAAGCACCTTCTGCCAGGAAAGGCAGGAAATTAAGTCTTGAAGTAAAAGGAACTTCCTCAGCTAGCATTGAACCTGATGGCTGAGCCCGACAAATTGCCCACCTAAAGCAGAATGTGTGGCTCCATGGCACAGCAGTACCAGTCCTAAAACTGCTTTGCTGCTGCAGCCTTTGGTGTCCCCTAAGACCCAGCTATTGAACCTCACAGTAGCCCTGGGATGTCAGGGAAAGGCCAGCTGCTTGCTGCAGCAATGCTGTGGTGATCGCTGTAGCTCATCTTGCTCACAAACTTCTTGGTGAAACTGGTGCTCCTGAGGCTGGGCACGCAGCCTGGGAACAGCCGTGTGTCCTGGAAGCTCTCAGCTCTTTAGCAGAAATCCATGCTTTGCACAGCTGGGCTTGCTCTGTGCAAGCTAGTCTTGCGTGCCACTGTATCTGTGTCAAAAAAAATACTGAAATGGAGGTGCCTTATGTGGAATTTTAACTTGATTTTTTTAAAACTTTCTTAAAACATGCTGTTAATCCTCTTTGGAAACTGAAAGGATAAACTTTGAACATTAACTTTCTCATCTGAAAAAAAATTTATAATAAATCAGATCTTGCTGGCTTTCCTCAAAGCTGAATACCTTGAATGGGAAGGTGGTGACATGCTGAATTGCAGCCTGGCCGGGGCTGGAAGAGCCCCCTGGAGCCCCCCCAGCCCACCCCCCTGCTGAAGCAGCTCTCCCAGGGCAGGCTGCACAGAGCCACGTCCCGGCGGGTTGGGATGGCTCCAGAGAAGGAGACCCCACAGCCTCTCCGGGCAGCCTGTGCCAGCGCCCGGTACCCTCCGGGGAAATAAGTTTGTCCCCAGGTTCCGCAGGAGCTGCCTGTGGTGCAGCCTGTGCCCGCTGCCCCTTGTCCTGCCGCTGGGCACCCCTGGCAGGAGCCTGGCCCCGTCCTCCTGGCACTCACCCTTAAGGTATTTGTAGACACTGATAAGGTCCCCTCAGCCTTCTCTTCTCCAGGGTGAACAGGTCCACCTCATAGGGCAGATTCTCCTGCCCCCATCATCTTTGTAGCCCTCTGCTGGCCCCTCTCCAGTAGCTCCCTGTCTTTCTGGAACTGGGGAGCCCAGCACTGGACACAGCGCTGCAGACATGGCCTCACCAGGGCAGAGCAGAGAGGGAGGATAACTTTCCTTGATCTGCTGGTCACACTCCTCCTCACACACCCCAGGGTCCCGCTGGCCCCTTGGCCACGAGGGCACGCTGCTGGCCCATGGGCAGCCCGCTGTCCAAAAGGGCAATTCACCTCCCACATCCCCCCTGGGAGATCTGAGCTCCAGGAGGAAGCTGGTGAGGGAGCTGGGGGCTTCGCGCTGGGAGGGTTTATACCCCACCTTGTGTTAAGAGTCCTGGGGTGGGAGATTGCTGAGATTCACGTTTCTGAACAGGCTCTGCGCCCTGCCAGCCCGCCTGTCACAGGCAGCTGAGGGTTAAGAGAACAAAGTACTTAAAATCCCAATGCTTTGCCTAACTCGGCTCACCTCGCAGCAGAAGATGTGCCGGTGACCTGCTTGGCATTGCTTGCTGCAGCTGGAAAAGAATCCTACGTTGCAGCTGCTGCTTTTCCTGTCATGTTCTTTGCTTGTCACTTCTGGGATTTTTCCTTGCTTCCATCTGTTATCCTTAAAACTGATGATCCCGGGCAGCTCCCTGGTTCGAAATCCTTTTTGCAGCTTTTCAAACAAACCTTTCTTTGCCTTTCTTCGTCCACCATTTTCTTTGCCTGGGAGGGCTGTGCGACAGCTCTTCCCTGGCCCCTCAGAGCCTGTTCCTGCATCCCTGCTCCTGCTAGCTCACAAGCAGTGAGGCTGGATGTGTTTCGGGGCAGCAGCTGTGAGAGACTCTCCCCAGAGCTGGTGGGTTCGGCAGGGGGAAGAAACCGGAGCCATCTCTGGCGAAGCTCTATGCCATCCTCGATGCAGGCAGTGCTCTTTGAAAGACATTCATGTGGCTTATGCTGGGCAGAAGCTGCTGTGTTAAGGAAACCATTGGCTTCTTGTCTTGGCAATGGCTTTTAGTGACAAGCGTAACCAAGCTGTCCCCTGGAGGGCTGGGGCGGGCAGCAGTGCCACGGAATTCCGGGAAACGGTACCAGGGTTTGGCCAGGCTGCCATCTGGGTTTTCTTTGAACTGGAGCTGGGCAGCGGCTGGTCCCATGGGGCCGTTCCTGGGGCTGCAGCACAACCCAGTGCCCTGTGAACCCTGTCCTGTGTGGGTGACCCTGCTGTGTCGTGTCCCACCTGCCTTCCTTTTGGTCCTGTATGACTCCATGGGGACGTCCTGCCACCGCAATGTCCCTTGCCAAAAGCCCTGTGGTCCCTGCTCCGCTTCAGGCACCGTTATACCGCTTTGCCGGGGAGGGTGAGGGAACAGTCCCAGCTCCCAGCTCTGCACCAGTGCCTCTGCTTCCCCCGTAACAGCGATAACTGGGACGGCTCTGCCCCAGGGAGCGGGGCCCTTCGGCAGGAGCAAGGAGCGGAGGCTGCCAGCCAAGGCAGAGTGGAAGGTCCTTGTTAGAGGTCACCAAATCCAGGCAAAGCTGGAAATGAAGCTAATCTGCTGCCGAGCCAAGCTTCAGGCATGCTGGAGAAAACTCCTGGCGCGGGTGCCAGCCCTTGGCCTGGAGCAGCTGCAGTGTGGCTGCATCCCCGTGCCGAAGGGGGAGGTGTGTGGGTGGCCAGGCTGGCATAGCACCGCAGCACCAGGGCATGGAGCACCGAGCACCGCTGCCACAGTGTGCCGGCAGTGGGACTCCTGCCGGGTGCCCCCTGCCCCCCCCTGCCGGGCCTGGCCACAGGCATGGCTCTGCGCCAGCGGTGCCGGGAGCCACGGGCTTCCTCCGTGCTCCGTCGGGGCCCATGCCAGAGTGAGGGCCCAGGTGGCTTCTGCCTTTTAAGGCTGCTCTGGGCTGATGTATTGGCCGCCAACCTGTGCAGCAGCGCTCAGCAGGCAGCAGCGGCCCAGGGGTCCTGGGCAGGTGGCAAAGACCATCTGCTCCGTGTTATGGAATGATGAGTTTTCCCAGCAGCACCCCGTTCCCTTTGCTGCTGGGGCCAGGGCTGCGTGCACTGGTGGCTGCTGTTGCCCACCGAGCAGCTCTCGCTGCCGGCTCCGCTGAGCCCCCATGGCTTGCGCTCGGCAGCCCCTTGGCTTGTTTCAGATTCACAGAGCTGATGCCGCGCTCTTTTGGCACTGCCTGCTCTTGGTTGATGCCGCACACGTCACCCTGTGCCACGGCCGGGATGGGGTACCCCAACACCTGCGCCAGCCACCCCCATGGACTGCAGACCCCCAGGGTCAGGCAGCAGATGGGCGCTGGGCTCAGCCCTGCGGTGCTCACCCGGCACTTTGCTTTGGTCTGGCACAATTTGCTCTCTTTTAGCATGTGGGATACAGCCGGTGTCACCCAGACACTGGAGACTCTGCTGTCACCCATGCTGGTGAGGGGGGACCCAGCGGCCGGGCAGGTGCGATGCCCTGGCCGATGGATGTCCTGGTGGTGGCTCACTCCTGCCTGTGGTGTGCAGCTGGCCCTGGCCCTACGTGACCGCGGTGCCCTCGTTCTCCCTCCTGCCGTGGGAACAGGGCCTGCAAATCACGCAGAAACAGATTAAACTGGCTAAAACAAGATTGCGTGTCAGGGCCGGATCAGGAATGTGCTTTTAGATTAATTCCGGTGCGTTCATCTGGCCAGGGAGCTCTATTGAGAGCAGATTCAGGCACCGGTCCCCTGCACCCTCCTCCTGTACTGCCCTGCCAGCACCGTCCCCACTGGGATGTCACAGAGCCAAGAAACCCACCGGCAGGCAAGTTTGCCAAAATACTTGTGTTCTCATCGAGCCAGGAGCAACAAACCCTCCTCCTCCCGCTGCTGGGGCAGCAGCGATGGTCAGGGCATAACCGTCCCTGAGAAGCTGCGGGGCTGCAAGTATGGGATGCAGGTGACACTGCTGCCACTAGGAAGGGGCCGTGGGGTGATGCTGGGGGACAGCGGCTGCTCCCCAGGTGCTGCCATCCGCCTCCTCCTCACCCTTCCCTCCTCCCTTGCAGCAGCACCCAGGAAATTTATTTTTGCTGCATCGCAGGCAACTCTCAGCTATTCCTGGAAACCACCAGTGCCACCAGACCTGTCACTTGCGGCAGCTCTGCCCCGGGCACGGACTGCCCTTGGCTGCTGCTGGAGGGGTGCAAGGCTGTGGAAGGGAGCGGGCAGGGGTCTGCGCCGCCGGGGTATCCCTTGCCCAAAATGCCCCTGCAGTGGGCAGGCAGGAGGGGGGCGAGGGCAGGCTGCTTGGGGGGCAGCCCCAGAGGCGCCTCCGTGCACTGTCCAGGCTTCGCCGTGCTCAGGAACGTTTCAGAGTGCCCCAGAGCCTCAGGCACCTTTGGAGGAAGGATGTCACCGACGTGCCTGTGGCTTGGCCGCTCAGGCTGGCGTGGGTCTGTCTGCCTTTGGGGGTTTTAGCTGCTTTGGGGGGCGCAGCCCCCGCGGCCGCAGGCAGGATGTGCAGGCCCCGGTGGGGGAATTGCCAGTTTCCACTCGCAGAAGACACGATCCCATTTGTTTCTGTTGGATGAACTCGCCAGCAACGTTTGCTGGGGCTTAAGGCTCAAGCAAGGAGCCATAAAAAGGGAGAATAACATCAAAGAGGGAAGTGGAAGGAGGCCAAGGGGAACGCGGCCAAGTGCCCTTTCCTTCTTTCTCTTTCGCTCTGTGCGGGAAAGCCCTGAGACTGTGGGCTGCGTTGCATCCCAGTGCCAGGCGAGACACGGCCCTGACCCCACACAGCTGTGCCACCACAGGGCCACGCGACAGGAGGGTCCCCAATGGCAGCTCGGGGGTCCTGGGGTGGGCAGGGAGCTGGAGGCTCGGCTTGGCTCGGCTGGGGGAGGGGGGCCCAGGGAAGGAGCTCCCGCCTGGAGCTGGGGTGACACCACCCTGCAGCTTCCACTCGGGCAGCCACATGCAGTGACTTCTGCCATTGCCTTTGGTGGGACGGGAAGGTCGGTCCCTGGTGGGACACATGTGGCGGCGGAGGAGCCCTGTGGCTGGGTCCCGGGTGTCTCCACTGAAGGAATTAAGCAGGGCGGGGAAGGAGGCAGCGGCTACTCTGTGGTGACGAGATCGGCATGTGCAAAAGCGCCTGGACGGTTGCACAAGTCTCCGAACAGCTGCCAGGTGAGGACGCAGCCCTGGCCCAGCAGTGCACACCCCTGCTACCCCCTGCCTGGGCTCCCTGTGCCGGGCAGCAGCCTCTCTGCATGCCACAGCCCAGCGAGCCCCACACGAGCAAACCCTGGTGCTGGGCGTGGGTCGGGAAGAGTGGCTGCCGCTGGGGGGATGCTGGCAGCTGCCCCGCTGGGCAACCCACCTGGTGCCAGGCCTCCTTGCCACCCTGTGCGGATCAGCTGCCATGGGCTGATGCTGCACGGAGGCTCCCTGAGGAGCTGCAGCCCCTTGCTGGGCACGGGCTCTGCATGCCAGGAGATGGCTGTGCCCTGGCCCATCTCGAGGATTCGGTGCCCTGGGAGAGGGCAGTGGCACGGTGGGAGTGCGGGCCTTTCGGGTGTGCCCTGGGAACACCCCAGGGCTTCCTGCTAATGAGGGATGATCCAGCAGCACCATGGCAGTGCAGCAATCCTGGCCTGCGTGACACTGAGCAACACCCTAATTAGAAGCTGCCAGCACTGTTGCAGTTTTTCCCTGGTTCAGCCCTGCTTCCTCCTCCTGCCACCATCCTCCCTGGGGCAGGGGCAGGAGCGGGACCCACGCAGGTCTCTGGCTCCAGCCACCACCCACCACAGGCCTTCTCACGCAGGGGAGAAAGCAGAGCCCTGCTTTGGGGGGCAGCACTATGATGGATTCAAACCTATATCCCACCACCAAGTTAACCAGTGTGGCACGTGGCAAGGTCCGTGGGGGACCCCTGTGCTCACGGGAACCACAGGCATCACTGTGGCCCCAGGAGATGTGCAGCCCAAGGTGCATTTGGGGCTGTCTGGGGCTTTCCTGGGTGCAGAGTTGGTGCTTTGCTGCGTTTGGTCCCAGCTGTTCCTGCCTTGCTGCAGGAGGAGGAGTGGTGCCCCAAGCTCCACACTGAGAACTGGTCACATCCCCACCACTCCCACAGGTCTGCGTCCCCCTTGGCCGCTCCTCTCCCCTACATCAAGTTGGAATTGGGTAAAAAGTCTGAAAGTTGTTGCGCAAGGCAGACCCATGGACATAGCGCTGCTAAGCCTTGTTTCTCTTGGAAACCCGGCCAAAAATCACGGCAGGACTCAGGATGAAGCACCACGTACCGCCTGGGTTCACACGGGAGCCCCAGCGCAGGGAGCCCTTCGGCAGCCACCGACCATTGCCCACCGTGGGGTTTGCTGATGAACCGCTGCACCGATGCTGCCCTTGGTCAGGGCATGCCCTGCTAAAACCGGAGCGGTGCCAAAACCAGAGCAGTGCCAAAACTGGAGCGGTGGGGTCGGCAGCAGTGTGGAGGCGTCACACCACTGAGAAGCAATTCCTCAGAAAGGTGGTCCCAGCTCCGTCCATCATTACAGCTGAAATGGCTGTGCTGACAGGCCTTGGAACCCCCCCCTCCTGCAGCCTGGAGAATCCCGAGCGCTCAAACAATTGCTGAGGAAGATAATGATCTTTTAATGGGAAGCAGTGCAGCCTCTTCAGCTTGTGCAAGCAAGTCTGGCTAGCTGGAGGAACTGCGCATCAGCTCCAGAGCTTCCATTGTCCCTTTCTCCCCTGGGGTGGAACACGTCCCTGAAGCGCCGCACCATGCCGGTTAAATCCTGGAGATGCTCAGTGGGGGTGACAGACCGTGGCCTCCTGCTCAGCCTCCGTGACTGCGCAGGACCTGGCGTCCAGAGCTGGCTGGGCTCCTCACAGGTGGGTGGCCCATCTCCCCTCCTCGCCGCCCTCGCCAGCTCTAGCACCTGCAGCATTCCCATTTCCAGCGCCAAGCTCAGTGCCAGGCCCACTGCAGAACCCCTCAGCCTTCGGGTTGGCTTTCAGACTGTCTCTGAGGAGCACTGTGGACAGTGGCCAGACCAAGGTACTCCCAACAGGAAGCTGCCTGTCCTTTCTGAAGGAGACCTCTTGCTGTGCCATTCCTGTCCCCAGTTACGCAGGTATCCCCCGGCAGCAGGGGGGCAGTGACCCACAGCGCCTGACCTGTGCCGCAGGATTATTTTAGGAAGCTTGGTGACAGCAGGAGCTCACATCCAGCTGGAGTCTCCCCTTCTTTCCCCGGCTGCACCGCTGCAGGGGTGAGAGCAAGAACACACCGCAATGACCTTGCATGGAGGGGCTGGGGAGCATCTGGTGAAATGCCGAGGGCACGGCCAGTGTCCCCTTCCTTGGGTGTCACCAGGTTCTGCCCAAGCAGATGGGGCTACAGCTGCAGAGAGGGGGTGCGGGGAGCCCTTCCCTAGTGTCACCTCCCGCCCTCGGAGGCTCTCTCCACACCTCCAGCTTCTCCCGTTGGAAACCAGCAGGACCCACTCCTGCCTCGGCTCGGGAAGCCATCATTTACAGCACCACCTGCTCAAACTATTGCCTGAAGTTGCTCTCTGATACGCAGCAGCAGCATCGCTTGAGATCCCGGCTGTGCTGCACTGTGGGCTGTACGTGCACACGCACACGCACTGGCTGCGCACAGTTGTCTTTTGGATCCTGCTGAGGGTGTTTAATGCATCACTATTCCCAGCTGCTCACAGCTGATCCTTCGGCTGCTGCGCTGGTGGGACCATCAGAGTGTTTCCCAGTCTGGTTTTGGCACGAGCCACAGTTGCAGCCCCCCTGCAGCAGGGACTGGGGGGCACGGGGCAGCCAGCAGTGCTGGGCTCCTCACCCCATGGCCAGGGCCTGTTCGTAAGGGATTTCACCCCACGCTCATATCAGGCAAGAGCTGATCTGCCATTTCAACCCCGCTTTTGTGCTGTGTGAACAAGCCGTGCCGTGGGGGCCGAAGCAGAGAAGGGACTGCACTCGGCTCCAGCTGCGCCAGCTCCACCGGGCATCGGAACCTGCAGCAGCTCAGGCAGCGGGCAGCAGGACGGGGTGTTATCTTAAACTGCGGCAGCTGTTTGCAAAATGAACGTGTACCCGTGGCCTGGGGACGGTCCCTTGCCCGGGTAGCTGGCGGCACAATAAAGACACAGTTCAGAAGGAGGAGACAAAGGCACGATTGTTACAGCCGCAGCATGGACAGGGTTCAAAGGGGCAAGTGGCTGCGGTGCACGGAGGCTGTGGCGGAGCCACCAAGTCCTGCAGGGCTCTTGTGCTGTTGTCGCCTGCTGCTGAATGGCAGCTGGAGCTTGTGGAGAACAATTCCCAGTGCCCTGCCAACACCGGGGAGCTCCTGGCGGCTGGGCCCTGTCCCGAACACGGAGGCCAGCTAGCTAGTGGTGCCCACGCCAAGGGGGGACCCACCGTGGGAGCAGCCCTGCAGCTGCTGGGACACGCAGGTTTCGGGGGTATTGTGGCTGAGGGAGGAGCGCAGGGTTTGGCTCACAGGTGCTGCGGTTGGAAGAGAAACAACCAGCAGTGCCTCACGGAAAAACACTCTGGGAATTTCCACGTGGGCTTTGCTGGATGCTGGCAGACCCGACCCCAGGCTGTGCCGAAGCTCAGGCCCCCCAAGATGGGAGCAGCCATATGTAAGCTGAAGGCCATATCTGCTGTGTTCCCTGTCTTCGTTGCTGTGTGTCTGCCGAGCTGCTGTGCAAGCTCAAAGCCTCCATGCTGTGCCTGGGATCCTGGCTGGGGACGGCGGGATGCTCAGGTCTGCCCTTTGTTTGATCTACCCAGCCCATCTGAGGGACAGGGTGGGCTGCACAGAGCCCCTAGGCGCAGGCAAAGCCTGGCTCTGCGGGGTGCTGCAGCGCTCTGGATGGGATGGGCTGAGACCACACGTGGGCTCCTGAGCTCTGGCATCCAGTTCCCTGGGGTATCGCTGCACAGCAGTCTGCATGCACCCTGGCGCTCAGGTGAGTCATCAAGCCTCTAGGTCTTATTCACCTCAGCTGCGTTTCGCCTTCTCACACACCCCACTTCCCTGAGATCGCATTGCTTCTGCCTGGCAGAGCATCTTTCCATGAGCCCTGCCTCTGCTCCAGTGGGCTGGCACAGCCGACCCGAGCAGAGCAGCACCGACCCGGAGCTGCACTGAGTATGGCTGAATGCAGCAAGGAATTTGCAGCAACCTGGACTTCATACCCACGAGGCAGGAGCTGGACTTGGAGCCAGACGCTCTTGTGCTGCCTCTTCTTCCCCAGACGGATGCACGCGTCCTTTTTTCCAGAAGCATGTTTGTGCCGAGTCGGGAGCGGGAGCCTGGATGGGAGCCTGGGCTCTGCCCCAGGGCTGCTGGGCTGTGGAGGGGGCAGGCACAGGCACAGGCAGCTGGCGGGTGGCAGGGAACGCTGGCTGCCACACGATTCACACTCTCTTGCGTGTCAGCGGGAACACAGCAAGAAAGCCTGAGAACAACAAAAGGCGTGAGGTTAAGAGGCCTTAAAGTCGCTTTCTCTGCCATTTCTGCAGCCAAGTACTCACACTGCTTTTGGCCAGAGCCAAGCAAGAGCTGCTGTGCCCTGGTGAATACTTTGATGGCAAAACTGGGGTTCAGAAGCTTTTTCTTCCTGCTGGAAGTGATGAGGAGATCCCTGCACAATAAGCCAGGCTCTCTCCTCCCTCACCGCAGGACAGCTAGAATAGCCTTTTCTTTCTCTAGAGTGATGTTGCTATTGACAAAAGTATGCAGACACCCACCCACTCATAAATAACTCCGTTATTTCCAAACAGAGCTGGACTTTGCCATAATTCCCTGCTGTCCCCTGTGCAATCAGGCTGCCTCTGTGCTGTGGCGAGCGTTGCTCTGCTCTCTGGCATGCCAGGCCCACCAAGAACTCCTCCTGCAGCAGATCCCTGGGCAGCTGGCTCCTCCAGAGCTGGATTTCAGTTGAGTCACGGTATCAGGTTGCTCGAAGCATTCATTACAAGCCATTTTAATCAGCCTAGGAGGAGAAGCTGTTCCAGTTAAAAAGAACAGAATACTCCTCACGGCTCCGCTGCGTGCACAGGGACTTTCAGTATGCAGCACCTGAAGGAGTCCCAGAGAGGCAGAGATTTGCCATTTCTCCCCCCACCGCAACCAATGCCCCGGGGCACTTTCATGTTTCACCAAATTGCCACTGAAAAGAATTTCAATATTCAAATAAAGCAGCCAAGATTTGTGCAGATTGTACTACATCTGTACAAATGGTACAACATTTATATTAATGGTAGCACTCATGATCCTTAGCATTCGTTGCACGCTTGGCTGGACAAACTGAGCTAAAGATACTTTTCAGCAAACCCTGAGCCTTGCTCCTACAGCTGTGGGATGTTTGAGATGCAGGCATGAAAGACCTGGTCTTTTTAGCAATGTGGCCTCTGTCAGCAGCCTGAATCCCTTCCCCCTCACCCCCTTGTTCTTCTAGGCACCCACCTCCCCATCACACATGGAGCCGTGCTGGCGCTGAGCAGCGACCTGCCATGGGCATCCAAAGGTCTCTGTCAATGACAGAAAGCAGCGTCACCTCTTCATCAACAAGAATGCCTTATGAGGAAACAATAGTAGCAATCCTATACTGCACATCATTATATGTATGTATATGCATAAAATAGCTATTTTACGCTGTCTCTTTGTTTAGCAACTTTAAATGCTTTAAAATTAATGGCCTGTAAGTATTAGAACCAGACGTAATTGCTGCAAGACTCAGCTGAAAGAGCTCTGTCCCGGAGGCTGTGGAGCGAGCCTCTGCACAGCATCAGGATGTTATTGCTGATATTTTATTAAGTCCCCTCTGTTGCCCTGAGAGGAAAGAAGATATTTTTTTAACAAGCATTAGTGTTTAAAAATAGGATGATTGTTTTTAGCTAAGCCTATTTTCAGTAGTAAATAAATGGCAACAAAAGAGCCAGGCCCCCTGTTCTGCACTGTTTGGTTTTGTGCAATAGGTCCCTGATACACCAGCCGTCCCTTAACAACAAACTCCCTTTTTTTGAACTGTTCCTTCAGTTCTGGCCTGGTTTTCCTCTCTGAACAAGAGGCTGTCTGTCGTCCACTGCTAGAAGAGAGATTATCTCTCCATTCTTTGTGCCTGAGCATTCTGGCTGGGAAGGCCCAAGGGATTACCACAGGATCATTTGGTAATAAATAGCCATATTTGTAATATTTGGTTACAAATCGCATCCTAATGCTCTGTAATAACTGGGCGCTCATCACAATCCTTCCAAGATTTCTTCTGACCTATCTTTTAATCTAACCCTACGAGGAACCTTAGAAGCAATACTTACATGGATGCTCTTTCATCACGTTGCCAAGTGAAGCCGTTGGTTCTCCCCTCCCAGATGGAAGCCTGACTGCGGCAATGCGCGGCGATCTCAGTACACAACCTTGTCAGCAAAGCTGTCAGTAAAGGGAAAATTACATAGTTTGCTTGAAAGTGTCCTCGCTGGGCAGGCACCATCATGTGGTGGAACGATGGGGTTTTGGAGCTGCAAGGACTCAGAGGTCCCGATGCCCCCACGCTGCTCAGCTCCAGGCTGTGCTCTCAGCCCTGGTGGCCTCAGCCAGCTGGTAACGTACAGCACAGGGTGGTGGGTGCTGCCTGATTGCGGCCCTGCAGGCTTAACCGGGGGGCTTGCAGAGTTTGTTTCTGTTTCTAAATAAGTCAGGAAAGTTTTTGTAGCAACTGCCTGGCTGTATTCCTGAAAGTATGCCTTTGCTTTCCCAGTGCTTACATCTCCTATTCCATGATTAAGGTCTTGAACCAGTGAGCAAGAGCAATGCCTAGCTGCTTCGGTCCAAGACAAAAAAAAAAAAAAAAGAAAAAAAAAAGAAAGAAAAAGAATAACCTCTGCTAAAATATATGAATGCATTTTTGGAGGTGGCGATTCTTTTCTTTAATTAACACAGGGCAGTGCAGCAATAATTACACTCACTGGCTTTTTGCCCAGTAAAGGAGGGAAGTCAGGTGCACAACAACCCCTCTGCCCACCGAGACCGTGACCTTGGTCCCATCCGCCAGCACCTGGGGGAGCTTGTCTGGCAGCTCCCCAAACAGACAGATACTCTGCCCTTTGGCTGTGCTGGATCTCACCCATCATCACACCACCCAGGCATTTTTGTTGCCTCTCCTGTCTCTGGACAGCTGATCTGGAGGAGTCAGAGCTGTCTCCAAGGGTTTCCACTGCACTGGGCTGCTGTAGCTGGTGACTGCTGGGAGGTGGTGGCACAAGTCTGGTGTCACCGCAGGGATCAGCCCACTGGGTGGGAGCCCTGGAGATCCCCACACGTACACAGGGACACACACAATGGAGTGGGCCTCAGACCTGTGCAAACAGGCACAGCTCTGCCTTGGGGGCCGTGAAGGGAGGATGCAGAGAAGAGCATCCTCAGGGGGCGCGTCAGGAGGGCGAGGGGCTGGCTGTGGTGGGGGTGTGAGGCGGCCGGGCTCTGCTCTCCCAGTTCCCATGGGACCCACCAAGTGCAGGCTCAGGGTATGGCCCGCCTTCCCCCTCCCTGCTTCTGCGGGAGACGTGACCCCGTTTTAAAACCCTTGAGCTAGATCCCCCAGTTCAACAAGCCTCTGTTACAAACCTACATTCATTCATTAATGTTCAGGCTGTTCTTATCCTCTCCCCTTTCTAATAACATTGCATTCTCACCAATGCTTATTTGGGATGACTGTGGGAAGATTTTGAAACCAGATATAGGCTTGGCAAAACATTCATTACGGCTGTGGCTCATCTTCTCAACCAAGAAATTGCATGTGCTCCAGAAAGAAATTCCCCGAGTGCTCCAAATCTGCTTCCATTTGCTGAAGCAGCAATTTGACATTTAAGTTGTTTGGCTTTTCTCAGTGGTTTCACATTTTACTTCTCAGGTTTCCTGAGGAATTCATTGCAGACTAATATTTAATCATGCTCTGGTAGGGTGACAGCTCAAGTTTAGCAAAAATATTGCTAATACTCAGATCCGGAATAATTTAATTCAAAAGAAGATGCTTTCCCAAAGCAATGGATTGATTTAGATACTAATTTTAGGGAAATGTTAGGGCTGGTTACAACCGGTACTACTCTGTCAGCATGCAAAGCTCTGCGCAGTGCACTCCCGACAGTTGTGACAAACTGATTATCCCTTATTCTTTCTTCCAAAGGCTCCATGGCCAAGTAGAGGAGACAATAGGCGTCGGAGCCTGTTCTCACACAGAGGAGAATTAATCCATTGAGTTTTAAAACTGCTTTGGGGCTGACACCGACAGAAGTTGTCCATTAACAAAATCTGGGGGGGATGTCCACATGGGACATGACTTCAGTCAGAGAGCCCCCTTCCCAAAACTCTCTCTGCAATGAAAGATTCATAGAGCTAAAATTAAAAGGCTCTCTGCTGGCTAAAAGCAAGCCCTCTGAAGGTTTCCCAGTGCTCTGTTAGCAGATCTGCACACTGTCCTTGCTTCATCCAGCTTCATTTGGGGTTTATATAAACCACAAGCACAGTCTGCAGTTCACTAGCTAGTGTTTTTGCTAAAATCTTTAAACAGTGATTCAGTAACGATATGGGCCTCTAAGAACTGCACACAGCAAAGGCTCCTCTCACCAGGAGAACAACTACAGCAGTTTCTTTCGTGGACTGGGGACCTTTCTCTTGAAAGGAATGGCCTGAAGGTCACCCCTTAGGGATGCTAACAATGCCTTCAACGCCTTGTGACATTTGCCTGGAGACTGTCTGACCCCACAGCTTTTCAAACTCCCTGTTGCCTCTACAGTTTCTCCTGTTACCTAAAATTTCAGGTTTAATCAATCCCATGTATCTTCAGCTAGCCTGCTGCTCGCAGATCTACTCCAGCGACTCCAGAACTGGGGCTATTTGAGGACTAGAGGATTTTATATTAAGCGGCAACAGTAGCATGTATTTCATTATGATGTGTAATGACCTTTGGGGATTGTTTTTAATTTAGGAAAGAATTCTTGAGTCATTTCAGGCTTTCAAGACAATATCTTCTTTGCTTTCATATGGCATCTTTATGTTGCTAAAGGTTTGCTTGCTGGCGTCTGTCGCCAGCGTATTAAACTATACTCTTAAATGAGTTAATTGCGACACAGCTTTCTGATCTTCTGTCTTCCTAACGCTCTTGTAATCTTCTTCTCTCTGTCTGTAGGATTCATTTTTCCCAAGCTCGCTCTATCTGTATGATTCTGTTTATTGACTGGTGCTGGCACTGAAGACATCTATTTATAGAAGTCTTTATCACTTATTTCTTTATCACTTATTTTGTGGCATTTCACACCCATAATTTTCCCAGCTGCCGCAAACCTTCAGATCGAATAATCTGGGAGTAGTTTAGATGAGGGGGGCTTTGATTCCTTCAGAGTCTGTTTTCTTCCCCTTCAAAGGCAGTCTTTAATACAGATACCACTTCACAGTTAAGCGCTGCTAATAGTGATTAATTCAGCTTATCAAAAAGTTGAAAATAGCTGAATTGGGCTATTTGGTTGCCTGGATCCTTGTCTGGTGAACGCTTCCAATTAGGTTTGATTCACAGAGGTGCACCTATGTTTTCCTTAATTTCTGCCTGTCTGCTGCCGGGCTATTTTGTATGATAACTCCTCTTGACTGCAAAAATTAAACACCAAAATAATATTTTAAATCAGTCCCAACAGCCCTCCTTTGCTGGGCCCTAAATGCCTGCTTGCTCTCCCCGAAGCATGTTTTACCCGATGGCTCTGTGAAGTGCCATTGAGGGGCTGTCTCAGCCTTCTTGCTGAGTTTAACTTCTGCAATCGCTCAGACTTTCTGCGTCCTCTGCCTTTTCTCTCCCCTTCTCCCTTTTCTGAATTTCATAGTCTGCCAAGATTTTTTTCATTGGATTATCATTATTTTCCATGCTTTGTATGAACGAGTTGTATTTCTATTCCAAGCAACTGGAGTGCATTCCCTCCCCCCTCCCCCCCCCCCCCCTTCCTTAAAGTGTCTCATTTTTGGAAGATGAATAAGAATTTAAATGGGAATTCTCACCCATAGTAATGGAAGCTGCTGTCATTTTCCCCAGCTCTCGTTTCTTTTTAAAGTGAGAGCAGAAAGATATGTAGAAAAAAATATTGCAGTTTGTGGCTTTTGAGCCTAAGCTTTGGATATTGCATGCATTTTTTTTTTCCTCCTACTGGCAAGGATGAAATTTTGCAATCAGGTCTCCACGTCTATCATGGAGTCCCAAGGGAAGAAATAGTCTTCCAGAAACCGTGTTTACTTTGTCTCTTCCGGAAAGCTAGGGTTTAACAACATGGTAATTAAATTTTTATACAACCGATTGAGTTTCATTCTTTGGCATTTTCAGGCAACTTTTAATTCTGATGTAATCTGCCCTCTGCTCTATGTATAATTCAAGCAGCTATCTGCTGCAGCCATGTCATGCAGCGCAATGATGCATTTTCTCTTTTCTCCTTCAGGCCTGTTTCTCGCAGTTACACCCTCCCCCCAGCCAGTACCTTCCTTTTTTCCCTACTAGAGTTTTGGATGTGAGGTAATTCCTCAGAGATCCCCTCTCTAACCCCAGCCTCAGGGGTTAGCTAATTTTCTCTGCTTCATATATGCTGCTCTCTCTTGGCAGCCAGGTCTGGGAGCAGATTCAGAAAACCTCTCCAATCGCACGCCTGAGAAATGCATCTCAGTGAGTAACACCTTTGAATGTGCTGGAAGGTCCATCCTTCCCCAGCCCAGAGCTCCATCGCCTGCTCAGCTGGGCAGGCTTCATCAGCTGGCTGAGGCACACGGCTGTGCTGCCCACTCAGGTGGTGCTGAGCTGGTGCTGAGCACCTTGGAGGGCCAGCGGGCCATCTCCAGCTGGGCAAAGGGCTTCTCACAAGGTCTCCCAGGTGATGCTGCAGTGAGCTGGGTGCGCTACATAGGGAGGTCTCCGCCTTCTGCTCTACTGTAGCTGAATAATTCGGGTTTGGCATGGGGTTTGGCACCCTGCTGCCTCCATTGGCACGAGCTGCCAGGGAAAGCAGCTTTTGATCAAGAAGGGCCGAGCTCTGTCCTTGCTGATAATATGACACTGCCTTTAATTCACACCGAGGGCTTGCTTCTAGCCTGAAAAGATGGTTTTCATGCAACTTCCCTGTGTGGCTCGTATTTAAAGCTAAAGCATATAAATGAAAACTACACACCCTTTATTTGCATGTCTGAACTGATGAGTGTGCAAAATGGGACCAGCGGTGGCTGCACAGCTGTGGATGAGCATCACGCATACGGGCTTTCCATCACACCTGCTCTTTCATAGGGTTTGCACAAATGGGCGAACTGCCCAAAGGGAAAATAAACAGCAGAAAATGCCCTGAGAATTCTTCAGACAGCCGAAGTGCTCTCAGCTGTTTTGATAACCAAGGGGAATTTCATGGGAGTCAGGTTTCTAAAGTGACTGTGTCGTTTCAGAAACAGAACTTGGGCATTTCTGTAGACAGCACTGCCCTGGCTTCTGCCTTGTCTGTGAGCAAGGGGAACAACAGGTTGTTAGAGCTTTAAGGGAAGTAAGATGAGGTATAATGAAAGTACTGGAACCCAGATGAGGGATGTAGGAAATGTATGTAAACAGCAATGTCTTTCCAAAGATGATACCCATAGTTCTGCCTCATCCCACCACGACAAGGAAGTTGGAGAATTCAGGGTTGTTCACCAAAAGCCGGGAGGGCAGCCACGGGAGAGGGAAGAGCACGTGATGGGACACTGAGGCATCAGCCACCTCAGAAAAAAAGGCAAGTCAGAAATTATGCGATGGAACCAGAGGAAATGCTGAACGGCTGACAGAAAGTACAGCAGGAACCTTTCACTTCTTTTTTTGTTGTAACACAAAAACAAAGGAATTGGAAAGCAGCACACTCCAAACCATTAATTTGCACATGTACCATTACCCTGTGTAACTTGTTGCCACAAGAAAGTGTTGCTGCTGGCTTTTTAGGACTCAGAAAGGGAGTAGACCGTTGGGTCCCAGGAATGTCTGGAATAGTCATAATGAGTTGTATGGAAAGTGTATGAACCCTCCTGTCCCAGAGCTTCAGCCAGGCAGCAATCCAGGTGCAGGATGAGATTCAGCGTGAAGAGATCACCTCTGTGTTGGCCTGGCAAACTTCCGTGCCTGGCCCCAGTACCATCTGACACAGGGTACTACACTGAAGAGATGTGAGGTTCCGTTGCCTTTCACAGTCCCCTCATTTTGTCCAAGCAGTGATGGCACATCTCATAACAGAGGCATGGCAGTCCTCCAGACACCCGTGTCCTCCATCTCATCGTCCTCAGATCTGCTCCTTCCAGCCTCTAGATGAGTGACCAAAACGTCCCCCTCTGCCGCTCTCTGAGCCTTATCTTGTATCTGATCGCCTGAGGAAGGAAGAGAACAGTAAAATCAAAGCTAACTAGGCTCTGATCCCTGGGACGCTCTCCTTGTTGGTGAGGGATATGGCTTGCACAGAACTTCTTGCAGACCTGCAGGGCCTGATGGAGCCGGGCTCTTTGCAGCCTGCTTTTCCCTAGAACAGTCGTCTTCTGTCTCATCACACGGCTTTTGTCAGTCCTGGTTACATGCTCTGTCTGCTTTGGGCTGGAAGCTCCTGGGGGCCCAAAGACCTCTCACCCGCTCCTGCGCCGCAAATGTCCTGTGCACCAGAAGCAGGACAGAAATAGCAAATCACCATCAAAGTGAGCGGGAGTAATTCACGAGCTGCATGTATTGCACAGCAAGGGAGAAAATTTCTGTGGCTTCACTGGGGATAGCTGCACAGAGTGGAGAATGTGATCAAAATCCCCTCTCTCCCCCACTTGGTAGTTTGAGAAGAATAATTTGATTGAAAGGCAAATCCTTTAATCTCCAGATATAAATCAACAGAATGGCAGAATTGCTTAGGACAGAGCATATCATATAGGGCATGTACTGTGTCTTTTCCCTTTAAACACACACGGGCCCTCCAGCTGTTAACCTATTTATAAAAGGTAACTCAAGGCTACACGCAGACTCCTGAGGACATCTCATTCTGTCATTGCAGCACAGACTCAAATTTTCTGTCTCAGAATAATTGGGCTTGGTTTACGAGAGGCCCAGGCTGGAGGAGAGATCAGCTCTGCCAACCTGATGCTAAACGCCCTCTCCAGTGCAGAGGAGCAGGATGAAGCCCTCCAGGCCAGGCTGTCGAGCACTTACCAGGACAAGGCTCTGCTTAGATGCAAACCTCAGCTACCACATGATGGCAAGCCTTGGCAGGTTCTCCTCTTCCCGCATGCGAACGCCCATGCTCTGGTTCATGTGCTGAGTGCGGGAAGCATCCCACACCCTGGGTCACTCACAGTAGGACCTGGGATGCAGGACAGCAGCTAGAGCTGTGCTTTCTGATGGTGCCCCGGGGACCGCAGAGCCCTCAGCAGCACTACTTGCTCCCACAGCCTCAGCATGGCACTGCAGCCACCCTCCTCCTCCTCGCCCTGCGCACCAGGTTACAGTTGACAGACAATCCCAGATCAGAAGATCACGGGGTGTGCCAGCTGCAAGGCAAATCCCATGACCAGTCAGAGAGATTTGACAGGTCTCTGGGGTGGCAGGGGTCCCTGGCCAAAATTCCATGCCTTCCATTGTGCTGGAGTCAGCTTTGATAAGCATAACAGCCCTGGCTGGCTGGCCGGCCAATATCTGTCAGCGCCCCACAATGCTTTTGTATTTGCCGGAGCGGCGTCCTGCCTCACTCGGGCTAGTTAGCTTCTTCTTGCATGCCTGATTCATCAGAGGGAAGTGGATGTGAAATGAAGACAGCAGCATGGGAGTGGAAGTTGCAGGCTACTTTTGTAGGAGTATTCAAATTCTCCAAGATGCTTACAGGCATTCACTTTCAAAAGCATACAGAAACCCAAGTTTCCTGAAAAAAAGTTTCCTGGGTGCTACTGTAAGAGCTGAGGCAATTCTTTGCTCCACTCAAACACTTTATAGAACTGGTGCTTTTTTTTTTCTTTCTCCTTCTTTATAGAGGGTTCAGGGTGCCTTACTTACTAACTGCCACTGACGAGCACTCATTTTTGGAAATGACCCCTCCACAGGCTCTGCTGCATGTCTGAAATGATTGAGAGATCAGAGGGATGACAGGAACCTCTCAGCAACACGGGGCTTTTAAAGCGGCATCCCTGCGGAGCCAGGACAATCCCCAGCAGCCTTGCCTCCCAAGCACTTCTCATGTTGAGCATTCACCTTTGGCTATCATGTCATATGCTTTGAAGGGAGAATGACAAACTCTTGATAAATGGGCCAGAAAGCCGCACTGTTCATCGCTGTTTCTCTCCAAGACTTTTACTGTCAATGCCCTGGAACAGCCAAGCCAAGCCCTGCCACGTTACCGAGTGTCCTTAATTTGCACTGTCTCCCATCAAAGTGGCCATGAACAAGCATTTGCCAGAAACGAGCTCTCCCTGCCTGGCTCCCTCAGCGCTCACAAGTGACTCACATGATACAAGTCAGACCTACACGAAGAGCAGCCTGACTGCTGGCCTGCTTTACCTGCCCTGCTGGGCTAATGGGCCTGGCCTGGAGGGACTCGTTAGGGAGATAAGCTGGTCCCCTTACTTTTACCCCATCCACTTTCACTGCCTGACTTGATGAAGGGGCAGAGCTATTGCCCACGCACCTTCTCTCCCTCCACCTCCCCCTGCAAAAAAAAAAAAATAAAAAATTACTTGCTATTACAAGGACAGATACACCGGTAGCTTCTCATAGACTTTGACTGCCATATGACCGAGGAGGGTGGTTCCTGCTGCCCTCTCTTTTAGGACAAACGGAGCTGAGAGACGACTCGCGGAGTCCAGAAAGGCAGCTGGAAAAGCAAGTGGAGAAGTAGGTTATATTCTTTCCAGGGATAAACAAAGATAAATGAGATGCTCTGAATTTTTGCATAGCAAAAATATGTGGGGAGGCAACGAATGGAGTCTGTCCTAGAGCTGCTCCCATAAAGCAAAGAGCAGACTTCAGATTTTGAACTAAAACAAGGAAGTTTCATATTAAACAGTGTCCCCACAGAAGCTAAGCTCAGGTAGAATAATAAAGGAGCCAGGAGTTTTTTCTGGGGAAGCTAGGCTTGTAAGCATGCTAGCAGCTAAGGGAACACATCAGTCAGTTGTTCACCTAGGAACAAGTCCAGCTGGGATTTCATCCCGCCTTTACATTGATGATTGCTGAACAGTTGCAGGAATTCATCTGTGTGGAGGACAGAGGTGTAGCTCATATTATATATTGCTTTTCCTTCCTTCCTTCCTTCTGATCAGGAACAAGTTATTCTGTCCTTCAGATGTAAGCTGAGCTATGAAATTCTCTCTTCCATCCTGCTCCTTCCAATACCAATGACAAAAATTCAACTGCCTTCAGCTGAAGCAAGACAGGATCTAAGAAAACCAGGAAGCCCAGTTCTCAGTGTACTGAGAAGCTATGCATAATAGGGTAAAAAACCCATAACAGCTTAAGATGTGCAAGGAGCATGCCACATATTATGAAGAAAAAGCTGTAGATGGGGATGAGACAACCAGAAGAATTTGTTCTTAGCTAGCAATGTGTATGGAAGAACAGTGATGGGAGACAGCTGCCCGGACTGTGATGCTACATGCTGTAGAAACAGATCACAGCTTTTGGGCTGATGGTAGCCCACCACCCAGGGTTTATAAATTCAGATTTTGTAAGTAGGAAGCCCTTTGTGCAATGAAATAAGGATGTTTGGATTATATTGGACAGTTGCCTGCTGCAACGCATAGTTTATAATGGACACACCTATGGCATTGCAGGGCGGCTGCCTGCTCTGATTTCTGCTGGTTAGGTGTGCCTGGCTGGGACTAGGGCGAGTGTGAACTCTGGACACTTCTGTCTCCTTAAAACACCAATAGGTTGCTCCCGTGTGACCACTGTATTGAAGGCTAGGCTTTGGACTCTTTAAGGTTTTATTTTGGGGAATAAATTCAAGGCTCAGGGAAGAACTAGAAGTTCTTTTTGAAACCAAAAGCAGGTCAGATGTACTCCCCGACATGGCGCTGATGTAACCCACTGCTTTTTGTTGTATTACTATGGCTGCTCCACAGGCACAGGAATTGCTGTCCTGCACGAGAACCAGGGTCTACGTCATCTCGGAGAACAGTTAGCAGAAAGGCTCCAGAGGACAAGAGAGGTGGATCTGCTAAGGAGAGAGAGGGATTTTTAAGCCTATAATGATCTGAAGCCCAAGGTAGGCTGGGACAGCGCTGAAATTCAAACCGTTGCCTGATCCTTCCAAAGAAAGCCATTAGGATGCTATTTAATCTTAGACCTTAAAAATAGCACATGGTACAAGCAGTTGTTATATGTATGACTTTCATCAGGACACAGAATTTCCCTGCTGTCTTCCCCTTACAAGCTCTGGCCCTGGAAATGTACCCACACTCCCAGGTTTGGGAAGAGGGGGTCAGGCAGAAGCTGCAACCTTAACTCTACATGGATGGGGTGTGCCCCCTTCCACAGCCTGATGCAAAGGGTGTTTCCTCCCTCAAGTGACCAGACATAAGAGACACACCTATTTTTGTTTTGATTTAGTCACCACACTGATTTTCTTATCTAGCAGGCCAACATGCCACATATTTTCATGAGATTTAGTAGCTCAGTAGCTCCCTCGGGTCAGATGAGTGACACATACAGCCCTTGGGCACATGCAGGAGCCTTGCTGTCGACAGACAGGGGATGATCTCCCTCCCTTGTGGTTTAATTTCCATAATAGCTTGTGATGGTTTAAACCGTGAAGAATGAGGCTGAATATTCCTCCTGCATGTTTGTTGTCACTGTACCAATACTGTATGATCTCACCTTTCTCTTGTTTGAGGGAGTTTCAGCCATGTGCACCACGTGGCTTCACTCAGGGCAAGCTGTGCCTGGCAAATTTGGTGGCCTTCTACAGTGGGGTTACAGTGTTGGTGGAGGAGGGAAGAGTGACTGACGTCACCTGCCTGGACTTGTGCAAAGCATTTGACACTGTCCCACACGACACCCTTGTCTCTGGAGAGACATGGATCTGAGAGACGGAGCACTTGGTGGGTAAGGAATTGGCTGATGATCGCACTCAAAGAGCTGTGGTCAATGGCTCAATGTCTGGGTGGAGACCAGTGACAAGTGGCATTCCTCAGGGGTTCGTACTGGGACCAGCACTGTTTAACAACTCTGTTGGCAACACAGACACCGGGACCAAGCCGCCCTCAGCAAGTTTGCCAACAACAGCAGGATATGTGGTGCAGCTGACATGCTGGAGGGAAGGGATGCCACCCAGAGGGACCTGGGCAGGCTGGAGAGGTGGGCCCCTGCAAAACTTATTAAGTTCAACAAGGCCAAGTGCAAGGTCCTGCACCTGGGTTGAGTCAACCCCCAGTATCAACACAGGCTGGGCAATGAAGTGATTGAGAGCAGCCCTGAGGAGAGGGACTGGGGGTGCTGGTGGGCGAGAAGCTGGACGTGACCTGGCCACGTGCACTCGCAGCCCAGAAAGCCCCCCATGCCCTGGGCTGCATCCCCAGCAGCGTGGCCGGCGGGGCGAGGGAGGGGGCTCTGCCCCTCTGCCCCGCTCTGCTGAGACCCCCCTGCAGCGCCGCCTCCAGCTCCGAGGCCCCCAGCATAAGGAGGGCACGGACCTGTTGGAGCGGGGCCAGAGGAGGCCACGGAGATGGCCAGAGGGCTGGAGCCCCTCTGCTGCGCAGCCGGGCTGGGAGCGCTGGGGCTGTTCAGCCCGGAGAAGGGAAGGCTCCTGGAGACCCTGGAGCACCTTCCAGCACCCAAAGGGGCCGGCGAGGACGCTGGGGAGGGGCTTTTCCCAAGGGCCTGCAGCGCCAGGACAAGGGGGAACGGCTTTGCACTGAGAGAGGGCAGATGGAGATCAGAGCTGAGGGAGAAATCCTTCCCTGTGAGGGCGGCGAGGCGCCGGCACGGGCTGCCCAGAGCAGCTGTGGGTGCCCCAGCCCTGGCAGTGCCCAAGGCCAGGCTGGACGGGGCTGGGAGCCACCGGGGCTGGGGGAAGGGGGCCCTGTGCGTGGCAGGGGTGGGACTGGGGGGGCTTTAAGGGCCCTTCCAACCCAAACCATTCAGGGATTCTGTGATTCTACAACTATGCCTGCCATAAAAAGCATGTTCTTTCATCACCTACCATCCTGCTATCTACATTTCATCCCTATGTCTTGTTCTCCTGTCCTGCATGCAAGGAGGGTTGCATTTCTGCACCAGAAGGGCCACGGTGGAATCTATGCATCTGTCCCTGGATGCTGTGTTTTATTGCAAGCGTCTTTCCAGCTGCTTCACCACATCGGTGAGTCCTCCTGTCCAATACAGGTGTGCACGTGCTCCCAGGACATCCTCTCCCCTGCCAAATATAGTCCTCTCCTGCCCCACCTCACCCTCCTCAACCCATGGGATGTCTTCATCCCCTGCCAGCCGTCATCCACCCTCAGACTGCTCTGTGTCTATGAACAACCATCTTGGTCTCCAAAGGTGAGATGACAAAGCTTTGCTGCCAGGAACTGAAATGTGCTGCTTGCTGACCATCACTGTGTGTCAGTGCTGTATGCACGGTCATGCTGGGGTTGCTCCCTCTGCCTGGGGAGGGGGTCTGCTCATACCACCCCTCCAAGACTGCACCAACTCCAAAGCAGTGCTGCAAAGACACCCTGCCACCCCTGAGGGTCTCCGCAGTCGAGGTCGGGCTCCATCACTGCCTGACAGTCCCATCTCCCTTCAGCCCCGTGTTTCCTCACCATATCTCCTTGGCCCATTCCCTATCACTTCAAAGTACCCTCGCTGCCATCTCCCCTCACCGTTCCCATCAGCCACCCTCCCCTAGCCACATCCCTTCAGCCCACTTTCTGCTTCCCCTCAGCCACGTCCCCTCGGGCCCCTATGCCCCTCAGCCCAAACTCCCCCGCTCCACATCCCGTCCCTGCTCCCCTCAGGCCTCTCCCCTCACCCCCACCGCCCCACGGCTCCCCTCCTCCGCTGGTCCCCTCAGCCCGCCCCCGCGGCCCCTCTCCCCGTGCCCCACCCAGCGCCATGGCCCCTCCGCGCCGCACCCTACCTCGCTGCCCTGTCACTGCAGCGCCGCCTCAGCCCCGCCCGCCGCCCTCCCGGCCCTGCGCCGCCCGCGCTCGCGGGGATTGGCGGGCGGCGGGCGCGGCGCGGCGCCATTGGCGGAGCGGCCGAGAGCCCGCCCGCGGCGCTAGCAGGGTACTGCGCTCGGCGTGAGGCCAGCGCGGCTCCGTTCCCTCCTTCTCCTCCCCTCAGCCGGGCCCGCAGGGGAGAGTGACACTGACCAGGCGGCTCCGTCCCGGCGGCAGCCCCCCGCGCCCCCCTCCGCTTCTGGTAAGGGCCGTCGCGGCGGGCTCCGAGCTGCGGGCGGCGAGAGGGCGTGGGGATACCCCGCTCCGAGTGGGGAGCGGGCGTGGCGCCCTCTGAGGCGGTGTGAGGCGATGGAGGGGCGGCCCGGCCCGGGCGGCGGGGGCTCCGGCCTCGCCCTTGTGGGGGGGCCTGGCGGGGGGCGGCGGCGCTGCCGGGTCTTTTGTGAGGGGCACGGGGCGGGAGGCGCCGGGCCGGGGGGCCAGGCCGCGGCGGCGGCCGCCGGCAGCGCGGGAGGGAGGGAGGGAGGGCGGGCCGGGCTGGGCTGTGGGTGACAGAGGGCGGAGGGCGAGGGGGAGGAAGGTCCCGCAGCATCAGGAGAGCATCTGCGCGGCCGGGGTCGTCCCGGAGGAGGTGGGCGCTGCCGGGGGGCGCCTTTGTTGCAAGGGGGGGAAAGGCTGAGGTGGCCCGCGGGCGGGCGGGTGGGCTGCAGCCCTCGCAGCGGTAAGTTCGGCGGGGCTCCATTAGAGCTGCCCCCCTCCGACACATGGGGGGCGCGTTTGGGGGTCGAGGGCAACGCTGCGAATCGGCATTTCTCGTTGGGACCTCTCAAAACTTTGTGTAACGTGTTTTTTTCCCCCGTCCTTCCCCACTATCCTCCTGCTTGGCCAATCTCCTTCCCTGCTTTATAAGGATCGCTGTGGAGTTGCATCAGGGGATATTTGCGCCGCAGCTCGGTAACGCAGAAGGGATAAGTATTTGCAGAGTTGCTGCTTGCTCGCAGCCTGGTGCGCTGGGTGTGGCGCGGTGTGGATGCGGCACTCGAGGCCTGCATGGTAGCGCTGCCCAGTCATCGGCAGATTCAAACATCTATTTATATAGATCAGGCCCGGTTTCAAGATGAGCAAACTTCTTTTGGAAAGAACAGTTGTAGTGATAAGTATTAAACAAATGTTTGCTACAGCATGATGTAAGGTTGCTGATGATAAGTTGAAGCTCTAGACAGTGAAGTTTTTGGTCCTGAAGATGCTGTTCTACTGCCAGAAGCTACCTCTTAAGTGTATCTTGCTGTAGGTAGTATGCTTTGTTGTAAACTCTACCCCTCTTAGAAGGCTGTGTTAAGTGCATGATCTGTGAACATATTAAACCTGAACTTAGATGTTGGGGTTTGGTTTGGGTTTTTTTAGGTTCTTCTTGATAACTCTTGCTTGGTGGCTCCTTTCCTTGTTTCTTTTCCTTCCTTTATGTTCTTATGTTTCCATTCCTGTATGGATTTAACAAACTAATTTATTTTAGCTTTTTTTAAAAGTTTTCTTTTTCTTTAAAGCTGGAGTCCTATGTTTAATGAACCATATTCTTCCCAGCTTACAATTTCAGCAGAGTATCGGAAAGGCTTCTTGAATAATGTAATAGATGTCTAAGTACTTTCTCAGTATTTCAGCTTGTGGAATAGCAAGCCTTGCTCGGTGCCTCCTTATGCCCCCTTTATGTAGGGCTCTGTGTGTGATGCTGCTGTAGCTTTGTTTTGTGAACTGAAAGGACAGGGGTGTGCTGGTGTTGTACAGCTTATTTCCTCTTTGCCAAGGCTTGATTATTCCACCTGGTAGTGTATGTTTCACTGGTGAGATATATATATATATAAGAGGTGCTTTTGCAACTTGATTAACTTTTAGATTTATTTGTCTTTCTCCAAAAAAGGAAGTGAAAAGTATTTTATGTAGCAATACTATTAGGATAAAAGTGATATTGGCTGGATGGACCTGTCTGTGTTAAAATTGCTTTAAGTTTGCGTTTTGTTTTGTTTTTTTTTTCTTAGGAAAACTGGTAAATTTTCTGATTATCTTTTCAGATGCGTTGTGGAGGGTTCATGTGCTCTTTTAATTTTTTTTTTAAATCTTTTTTGCCCTTCTCACACCAGAAGAGATGAGCTTTTTCAGATATAAAAGGGCCTTATCTGACTTGCTCTTGAAACAGCAGCAATATCATTTATCTTTTGTTTTCTTCGTTAGTGACAAATAATAAGCTTAAAGGCAGAATAGTTGATCTGTTTGTGAATGTGATTGTTGACTCTAAAACTGGAGGACGTGGATATTATTAAATCTGTATTATGTGTCTTTGCAGAGATGACATCAGGGAAATATCAAATAATACAAAGAAGTGTCAGTGGTTTTACGATCACAGCCCTGCAAGTTCAGCCTAGAGCACAGTGTTGCCATGGGTACAGTTTTGTGGGTTACCCCTCGTTCCCCCTGAGTCCTCAGATGATATTAGGAGAGGATTATGTCAGTCTTGTCCTTAAATAAGAAGTGGGAAGCCTGTTGGTAGTACACTTATGCCAGCGGATACTCACTGAAGCTTTAATATCTGACTTCATCATATTGTTTCTTAAAAGCTAATGGCTCTTGTCAGTCAGTTTACAAGTTGCTGGCCGGTGATCCTTGGGCAGGTTCCTAGGAGTGTTGAACACCACAGCTCAGCTCTGGGAACTGCAGAACCTCACCCTTGCAGGATATCTGGAGATCTGTTTTAACAAGTTGCCTAATTTGTCTGTGGGAAACTTTGAAGGTTAGGAGTAGTGTAGTGGTGTGGGTAAATGCATAACTTTAGCCCTTGCCTGCTCCTTTGTATGAGTTGGCTGTGGGCATCGTAAGAGAGTGGGGTGAAAAGACCAGGAGGTGAATAATCACATGTCAGGCTCCCATAAGCTGTTGAAACCAACTTGGACTTACTCTGGTACCTCTGTGTGCCCTGCCTTACAGTACTGGTAAGTGTCATTTAAAGATGGCAATACTAATTCTGAAAACTGAAGTTTAGAGTACTCATTCATTTCTCTTCCAGGGACACTAGACAGTTAAATCTAGGTTTTAAATGCCAAAGTATTGCTTAAACTGTTTTTTCCATTATGATGTTAAACACCCCCCACCAACAACAATGTAAGCATAAGACAACCTGACCATCAGAAATCCAATGAAAATAGAAGCAACTTGGGGTTTTTTTTTGTTTTGGTTTTTTTGAAGGAGCAGCAGATAAGGCTGTGTGGAGGCTGGGACATAACAATTTCTACTCCTAAGCTCATTTTATGAAGTCTGATGAATACTCAGTTTAAACAAATGAGTTACGTATCCTTTCTGGTGTTTGTAAAAGGGCTGACGCAGCCCTAATTTTAGTAAATGGAGCTATAATTATATTTGAGGTCCCAACCTCTGTAGTATTTCAGTGGTTACCTCTTTTTCCCTAGAAATAAATGAATCTGGGCCATTAAATCAGATTTGAATTCTTGCAGAGTTCAGGTCTAGTGTAGACCCATCGCTGTTAGTACTGTTCCTGCTGTTGTGTACTATTCTTAAGCTAACCTCCTGTTCACTAAACTATTGATATCTTCAGCTAATAACTTGGTACTTAAAGTGCGTTTGTCTCAATGTACATAGCGATGATGTGCAGACTTCCAAATTCTGATACAAGTTTGGCATATGACTAAAGGAAACCACTGGTTGGACAGGGTATAAGTCTGTCAAGATGAATTTGAACTACTTGCAATTAAATGAAAGTGGTGGTTACTTAAAAGCCAAACAATGTATAACTGCATGTTGGTTTGGCCCAGAAAAATCCCCAATAATTTATTTTGCTAGTCCAGACATAGATTGGAAGATAAGATTCTGGTCTTTTGCTTTGAGAATGAAGAGTTCAAGACATGTTACTCACCATGTTGTTGCCAGTCTGATTGTAGATGGCAAATTATGTTTTGTATATGTGCTTCTGGAGTTGGGGAGGCAAACTTGAAGCAAATATTACTCTGGAAGACAGATAGTTTTTTCCTGTAGCTTCGAGTTTACACTTCCTGTCCCAACTAAAATAGATCAATCTTTTCCTTAGTCAAATGCCATGTATATGGCTTCCTTGTGTTTTAATAGTGCAATTTTTTTTCTTGAAGGCAGATTAAATTATACTCAGCTGTAGATCAGAGAAATGCAGGTGTCTGTGATTATAGCAGACAGTATGGTGGCAGAACAGCTTGACTTGTGCCTGAGCCATCATTGCTGCCATCATCTGCTACAGAGTTCGTCGCCCAGAAGAATGGGTCGATGTGCTTTGGATCAGGTTCTTGAGGAGGTGGCATAAGCTGGGTTGAACAAAGTACGGCCCATGTGACTAAAGTGTACAGGTAAGCTTGCACAGCACGCAAACCTGTGTTTCCCCTGTGGTGGATTTCTCCAGCCTCCTACAACTCGGAAGCCAATTTCGTGACTTAGTTTCGCACATGCAGATGGATTTCTTGTGGTAAGAAAAGGTCAGTGAAATCGGTTGCCGTAGATGTTACGCTGTTTTTAACTTGATAACAATAAGAATAGGATATTTCTGCCTTACACTAGTGCACTGTTGCTCTTGGGGAGGCTCCTTAATAAAGTTTTATGTTGGAAATTGTTAAATATTACAGTTATTTTAAATTATTGGGAATTCTAACCCCAGAGGATTATGGATAGACATTAGTGGGATATTTAAGCAGTATTTAAGCTCTAGCACTCAAATGTATTGGGATAGTGCTAAGGGGTGTGTGTGGGGAATATGTTTTCAAGAAATACTGGTCTGGAACTCCTCTGAATAAGTTGTTAAATTATGTCATGCAAGCCCATATTTTATAAATGTTGGTATGCTTGATAACAGAATGTTTGCAGTTGTTGCTCTAGAAAACAAGGGAGACGCTGTGTTAATGGGAAGTGTAAGTCTACTACCTAGATGAAAAATGGATGTATATATATATATATGCTAATATATTCAAACTCTGTAATACACATTCTTCCCTTGAAATACCTGCTGGAAGGTGGGAGGATGTGGGGTTATTTATTCTCTTGCTGTGCATGTGTCCTCCCCTAGAAATAGTGAAGGAAGAGTCTGATTTCTTCTCTGCCTACCCAACCTCCTCACTATTAGAAAACGATATTTCTCGTTGCTCTCTTAATCCTTGCTGGCCTCGTGAATTTTCCTGTGAGAGAGTGGCAACTGCTGAATTAATACTTCCCCCAGGGAGTAGCAAGATACTAACTTTGAGATAAAGCTAGCAACGTCCCTGTGATTTGGATAAAACTAGCCAAAAAAAAAAAAAAGAGAGAGAAAAAAGTAGTTGTAGTTGCATTATTCAGGCAGGTTTGTGTAATGCAATAGGCCCTGTATTAGCTTTCCTGTGCGAAGGTTAGATTTCTAGTCTCCAGGAGTGGTAATTTTTTGTAAAGAGACTTTAGCGTAGACAAACACAAGTCTGGAGTCTTTGTACCCTGCCCAAAATGACTGTGTTAGCATGGTGGAAGATTTGATATGTGGGTGGAAAGAAGTTTAAGTATTAGGTATATCCTTGCACGCTGGGTGACGTGACACACATGGTGTAGCTGGAGATTAAAATGGGATGAGCAGTTCACTCGTGCTGTGTTCTGGCTATCAAGCTACTCATGTGTAGCTGCAGGAAGGTTCTAGGAGAAGTATGCAGTTAATCACATCCATTAGCATGATTAAAATCCTGATTAACCTGTGTCACTCACTCCCATTTTCCACCTACACTTTGCCCCTTTTACCTGGAATATTTGCAAGTATGAGCATAAGACAGACTGAGAACAATGCAGGCTCAAGCCCAAGGGATAGTGACTGGGTTTTAAATGTATGAAATAATTCTGGGCTTTATATTGTTGTAACAGGCAAGTTCTTCAGTAAGCCGTGCAGCTGCTGTCTGAACATAAAATCTTAAAACTCAGACCCTCACAGATAGAGGATCCTCAGCAAGATTGTCAGGAATCCAGTTGAGCATGAAGTAGGCTTGTCTTGCTGGTCAGTCAAGTGCTCATGGCTTGCTAGTGTTTCATATCTAGTGCCTACTAATGTTTTAATTTTAACGCCTCCATCCACATTTGATGATGGTCTCTTTGTGTTGGCCGGCATGTTGGATCAGTGCTGTCCTTGCCTCTAATGGCTAGGGCTAAAATGGGCTGGAGAATGAGTCATACATGGATGTAATTCTATGCAAAGATGGCCAGTTTTAGGATGGAATTAAAGCTGGGAACTGCTACAAGTTAGGCTGGTTGGATTTTTGACAAGAAGTGAGAAAAGCCAAAAAAGGTAATTCTGTAAATTCCTTTGTGCAGAAACTCTCATTTTTTAAAGTTTACTGGTTTGGTAGATACTGTGCATATGAATGCTAGATCTTTTTGAAAAAGCAAGCTTTTCTCTGAGTATTAGGTCATACACTTCCAGCACGTTCCCGCCTGGGAGTGAGTCATTGTTCCTTTTGCAAAATTGCATTAGAGCTACATCATCCTGAAAAGCTGTTTTTCAGCTGAATTTAGGGTGTTGATGCTTGCTTTAAACAAAGTAAAACTACGGGAGGATTTATCAGATGAATTTCAAAGTATGTTTACATAATCTTGAGTTAGGACTGCTGAAGTGCTAGAATTGAGATCAATTCATACTTGTTAGTGAAAACCCTCTGATGCTGGGGGTGCTGCTTCCTGAATGTGCTGGGTTTCATCCCCTACCAGCCCACTGGGGTATGTCTAGCTTTTTGCTATAGATACTCCGGCAGTTTGTCCTTCTGGGAGTGTGA